>NC_090725.1:319910155-320018090 GCF_036898095.1 Palaemon carinicauda | reverse complement strand
GGATACTCTGTAGAGTTCCTGATCTACTAGCTCTTTGGTTAGGTTCACCTTCATTGAGGGATGTGCCTATATCTGTGTGACACTTTTAATGATGGGAATTATGCAGTTGTTCCGTAACCGAAATACAAACCACGCTATTTACATTGGGTATTACTTTCGGCGTAGCTGAAATGACGAGCCATTAGATTTTAACGAGGGTTTCCTACCCCGCGCTAGTTAGCAGGGGTAGGGGGAGGGGTAGCTTGCTACCCCTCCCTCCCTCACACACCGGTGAAATGTCTCACTTCACTTTTGGCTCGGACGATGGACAGACGTGCCTGTCTTCGTCCTCGCTTGGCAGCCATTATTTGTTTAGTCTTTACTTAATCACTTACTTTTCTTATACTCAATATATGTAAAAAAAAATTTGTGTTTATGTATATATTTGAGTATAGAAATCAGTAAGTGTCCTTTTCAGAGTTCGTGCTTGTGTGTGTAGTGTACGATATCTCCGTGGAGCCCTCGGCAGTTAGGCCACCACGGTGTAATTTCATGGGTCGTGTTCGAGTTTGACTACGGTCTTTCTCTCTCTTTTGAGGCCGTTCACCCTTTACTACGTTATACCTTTACTACGTCTGAGTAGCTTCCTTCCCGTGTGGGTGGGGGCGCTACGCCATACTTTTTGTCTCGATTAGTTTATGAATCTAATTGTATTTGTTGTCTTTTCAGTTTTTGTAGAACGATTCCTTTCGGGGTTTTCGTTCTTTCATTAGTGAACATTCATATTTAAATTACATAATTACATAATTATAATAGTTATGATTCTGTGTTGGTTACAGCTCTCCTTCCGTGAGTGTAAGTGGTTTTGAGGGCACGTGCCTGTTGTGTAATTCTTGTGTTCTTTTCCCTCGGGATTCCTCTTCGGAGTCTTCCCAGGGGAATGAATGTTAACTAATGACTTTTGTTTTTCTTTTTCACAGTTAACGATCTAGTCGTTTCTGTATTGTGACAACGGAGTGAGCTGTCTTGTTGAGGTCTGGGGAATCTGCTGTTGCTGCCTCCCCTATAGATTTTTGTCAGGGGCGTGTCTCCTTCTCCTGGAAGTACTCCCGTGACGACTGACAGCTCTCCAGTTCATGTTAGAACACACTGGAGGCTTGCCTCCTTGGGTGGGTAACTTTCCTTCTGAGGGAAGTTTTCCTGTCCAGGCTTGAGTTTTTTCCCTTTGGGGGATCTCCTCTTGCCTTTTTTTCGTGTGACTATGCTCTTGGTGCTGAGCAGTTGCCCCTGCAGTTACGCTCAAGGGGCTGGGCAACTGCAGGAGCCCCTCTTCGGAGGATTGCTGTTTTTAGGTCACTGGTTGACCCGTCTCTTCTACGAAGTGTTTCTCTTTCGTTCGCGAGGGAGGACACTCATAGAGACTCCTCTTCGGAGAACTCTTCTGCTGTTGTTGCTGTTGGCCGCCTTCGCTGTAAGGCTCTCCGTCCGCTACGTCATAAGGGCCTCCCTTCTCCCTATAAGGGTACTAAGAGGCGCCTTTTTGAATCTTCTCCTCGTCGTATGCAGCCTGCAGCTCCTACCTGCTTAGATCTCTCTGGGGATCGATCTCCAGCACCTTCCAGACCTTCCGCCCCTGGTGTAGATGGACAGCAGTCGGACCTTTTCATCCGACGGGCAACGGTCTCTTCGGGGCAAAGGGTTGCCTCCCACGGTGTGGGTGCTTCCCTTGCGCGCCCTTCTGCAGTGTTACCGCACAGGCGCTCTCCTGCTCGTCAGCGTTCTCCTGATCGCCAGCACTCTCCTGGTCGTCAGCGCTCCTGATGATCATCGCCCCTCTGCTCGCCAGCGCTCTCCTGAGGACTCCGAACATCCTGCTGTTCCTGTTGTGCGCCTGCGCGCTATCGGTCTCCTGAGCGCTCTAGATCTCCTGCCCGTCAGAGCGCACCTGCGCTCCCAGTTCCTGATACGCGCCCTGTGCGCCCACGTTCGCCCGCGCGACCTAGAACTTCGGTTCAGGTCTTGGAATAGGACTCTTCTCTCCTGGCCCTTGCGATCCGGCTCGTCAGCCTGTTCCACTGCAGCAACGCTCGCGGTCACCTATGCGTGCTTCTAAAGCTACTGTACGCACAGGATCCCACGCGTCGCCCTTCTGCTCGCTAGCGATCACCAGCTCGCCAGCGACCACAGACACGTCAACGTTCGCCTGCTTGTCAGTGATCTGCGCGTCAACGATCCCCAGCGCGTCGGCGATCTCCTGACCGCCCACGTGATCTTTCACCTGCGCGCAAGCGCCACCATGCGCCGACGCACCATCGCTTGCCTACGCGCCGGTGTTCACCAACACGCCATCGATCGCCTGCTCGCTATCAATCTTCCACACGTTACAGGTTCCCTGGACACCATCAGTAGCGATCTAGCGCTCGCCTGCTGTGGACCACGATCTCTGGTAGCTGAGTCTTGCCGTAGATCTTCCGCCCGCTCGCCAGCGCTCACCTTTACTTCTGTCCTTCTGTGCGCCAGCTTTCTTCAAATCGCCAGCGCACATCTGCGCTCCCTTTCCTGCCACGCACCATGGGCGCCAACGGTTTTTCCTGAGCGTCCAGGATCGCCTGATTGACAGATCGCATCAGCGCTCGACCGTCAACCGTCCCTAGTCTCTTACGCGTCAGCAATCTCCTACGCACCCGCGCAATTCTCCGCCTATGCGCTAGCGTTTGTTAACGCACCACCGCTCGCCAACGCGCCGTCGCTTGCCAACGTGCCTTCACTCGTCTACAGGCCATCTCTCGCCTACAGGCCATCTCTCGCCAAGACGCGCCATCGCTCGCGACCTCCTACGCACCCGCGCAATTCTCCGCCTGTGCGCTAGCGTTTGTTAACGCACCACCGCTCGCCAACGAGCCGTCCCTTGCCAACGTGCCTTCACTCGCCTACAGGCCATCTCTCGACTACAGGCCATCTCTCGCCAAGACGCGCCATCGCTCGCGACCTCCTACGCGCCCGCGCGATTCTTCGCCTGCGCGCTAGCGTTTTGTTAACGCACCATCGCTCGTCAACGCGCCATCGCCCGCCTACGCGCCACCGGTCTCCCGACCGCCTGCGCTCAGCCGCGCGCCCACGTGCCTACGCGACCATGCACCCACAGGCCCGCGCGACCTCATGCCCACGTGCCCGCGCACATGCGCACCAATGTTCGCCCGCGCGCGAACCAACGGTGTTCCATCGCACGAGCGCCAGCTCGATTCCTGCAGTAAGCCATCGCTTGCCTACGTGTCATCGCTCGCCTGTGAACTATCGGTTCTGGAGAGGGAGGTCTCAACCTTCCGGACTCACCAGTGGTAGCTTATACACCCCCCCCTGGAACCCCCCCAAGCGGCGGCGCGAGCCCTAAACCACGCCCCCTTGGGCGGAGTTACCAGAGACGAGCGGGTTGACTCGGCAATGGAAGTCACATTTCTGAAGTTGACTTCGGCACAGAACGTTCTCCTCTTTTTCCCTCCCGCTGCTCCCAACATTTGCTGATTTTCATTATCCTGCACTCAGCAACCAGAGTAATATCTCAGCCCACGGCTTAATTATGTCTAGGCAAATTCTTACCTCCGCGGAGGTGCATCGGCTTAGCGAAGACTCCAGCGGAGAGGAGAACGTAATCAGTAACGAAAAACGCACACAATCGACTGCAGATAGTGATATGCATTCTAATTCTGATATCGTAAATATGTTACTACAACAGAATCAAACTTATGCAAATCATCCAGAAAAGGTAAGGTTTTAAATTCTGTTTACAACGAAAACGTCATATGGAAAGCAGCTGATTTAGACTAATGACGTCACAAATGCAAATGGCGGCCCCCATACGTAAGCTTGTTATGATTTGAATGCTTAGAGCAGGCACTTCCGAACATAGCGTAAGTAGCTTAAGCAAAGCATGTGCATGATTACTACACGATTAATCGGTATAAACAAACTAAATACTCCAATTTTTATATATTATAAAATTATAATTAAGCACACAAAACAAATTGCTTGCCTGACACATTAAAAGCACGCGCTTAATAGGCAGTAGGCTAGACCACAGGTAAGTTCGAGCTTACATTTCTCGCTTTAAACCTATCGACACTAGCCTAGGACCTGGGGGGCTATCTGATAAGGGTTACATATGAGGCAGGTCTAGTTTATTAATAATAACAGATTTAAACTTATCATTCACTTAAATATGGCACTGAATTAACCTAAGAGGGCTATTTGAGTCGTGAACCCCATTGCCTGACTTCAGCCTTCTAGGTCCGCTGCTGTCCATATTTACTATACCTGTTGAACAAAATTTCAATTATTCTATGGTAAATAAATCACTGATATTAAACATTCATCTCGGCAGAAGTGGTTCACCTGCTAAGAAGAATGAGGCTCCCCCTCCTACTAAGCGCTCAAGACGATCACCTGAATTACCTGAAAGTGCAAATTTAGACCTCTTTTCCTTATATAATAATGGAGACGAAAGTGATTACGAAGATTTCAACCTTCTTACATTCAATAAACCCATTCCTTCATATATTTCCACCAATTTCAAAGCTGAACCATCTTTTCATAGAGAAGGGAAAATTCAATTGAATAATTCACTAGTAGCATTAACTTTCAGTGAAGGCCATAGTGATAACCGGGATAAATTCTTTGTTAGTAGTCAAAATAAGGAGTTCTCAGACTTTTTTAAATTAATTAATACTCCAAAGTTGAATTTCTGGCCTGAAGGTAAGGTATTTGATGACAGTTATAAGAGAAAATTTTTTATGACATTGAAAATATTAAAATGAGTATTTCTGCCTTTCAAGGGCATGCAGCACTGGCACACATTGTATACCCCTCCAAAGTAAATGACATTGATTTTTTGTCCAAAATTATTATTGGTCCCCTAATGAGGAGCATAGACCTCATACAAAATTTGATAAGAAATTTCAGAAGCAGAGCACTTCCTAGATACCTCAAGGAAGAAGTAAGAGATCTTATAATCAAAGCAGACATTAAAGAAGTTTGGAATTTAACTGAGACCAAAAATCAGCCATTGCTGCCTGCTTTCACAAAGGTCCCCTCCTCAGAGGAGGGGCAGCAAACTTCAGGGGTAGGAAATTCAACTTCGGGGGCAGATTTCAGGAAAGAAGGTTCAGTTTCCTCAAAGGTAACCCTAACTTTAGATTCAAGTCTCAGCCACTTAGAAGAGGTAATAGGCGAGGTGGGTACAGGGGGGGGAGGTCACAAAATGGACAAGCTAATAGTTCAGGAGCCAGAGAAAAGAAAGACCCTAGAAATTGAGCCATGCTCCGCACCAGTTCAAAGAGAAATTTTTTCAGCACCAGTATTCTATGCACCAGTTGATAACGATGTTTACTCTGCACCAGTTAATAATGAGCTTTGCTCAGCACCAGTTAATGAGCTTTGCTCAGCACCAGTTAATTACGAGCTTTGCTCAGCACCAGTGGTTAATGAGCTTTGCTCAGCACCAGATAATAACGAGCTTTGCTCCGCACCAGACCATCATGACATTGGGCCAAATGCTATAAATCAAGATAGAAGTAAAGAGACCTCGCCTTTGGCCTCAAAACCAATGAATAACTCCTCCCAGAGCCCCCCAGAGAATAGGATAGGTAAGTCATTATTGATGAATATTGATAGTTGGAGAAAGCTTCCTAATGCCTCTTTTGCTTGTAAAATTATCAATGAAGGGGTGAGAATTCCGTTTAATAATAAACTTAAAGCCCAGAGGTCATTAAAAAGAACAGGTAAAGATAGATTTTATTCAATTAACAAGCGTAAAATATTGGAAAGTGAATGTGACAGACTGCTAAAACTAGGTGTCATAGAGCAGATCCCCAGAACTTCCTTTTACTACTCCAACCACATATTTTATAAATTCAAACCAGATGGAACAGTACGACTAATCTTTGACATGAAAGTGCTCAACACCATGATTAAAAAACCTTCTTTTACCATGCTCAAGGCCAATACTATATTTCCCTATCTACATCTAAACTCTTGGGCCTGCAAACTAGATTTAAAAGATGCTTATTGGCACATTCCATTACATGCAAGTAGCCAGAAATTTCTAACCTTCAAACTAGGTAAAAGGAAGTTCAAATGGACTGTGATACCCTTTGGACTAAAGACAGCACCTTATATTTTTTCAAAAATAATGTACACAGTGATCAAGTATATTAGAACCTCATATAACATCTTAATATTCAACTATCTTGATGACATTCTCATATTAGCAAAAGATTATGTAAAATGTAAAAATCACATTCAGCTAGTCATTAAGATCTTGTCAGACTTAGGATGGAATATCTCACTTAAAAAATCTACAATTGAACCGACTCAAAGAATTGAATTTTTAGGAGTGCATTACAATATGATTAAGAAAACTATGAATCCCAGTGGGAAAAACATAGAGAAGTGTGTCGAATTGGCCAAAGCTTTCTCCAACTCTGTTAAATCCGACCTGCATTCCTATCAAATGTTAATCGGAGCTTTAAATTTTAGTGCATCCTATACAAGCTTGGGAAGATTCCATCTTAAATATCTCCACAGGTACCACAGTTATTTTAATTCAGGGTACAAAATCATTCCCCACACCTTCAAAAAATACCTAAAGCCATGGGAACAGAGACAAATGTACAGAGAGATTAACATTCCAAAACCACAGATAGATGCAGAACTTTTCACTGACGCTTCCAACCAGGGTTGGGGAGGTGCATTAGTAATAGCGGGTAATATGCTCTCAATAAATGGAACTTGGACAAATGAAGAATCCTCCCTTCACATCAATGTAAGAGAGTTATTAGCTTGCTTCTATTCTTTGGAACACTTCATCACAAGGTTATACAACAAGGTAGTCTTAATACATGTTGATTCAAAGGTTACTAATTGTTGGATAAAGAAACAGGGTAGTATCAGAAACAAGTTAGCCCATGAACTAGTCAGGAAAATACTTAGTACCATGAAGGATCACAACATACAGATAAATTCCAGATGGATCAGGGGAGTAAGTAACACCATCGCAGACTCACTTTCCAGGGACCTGGGTTCCATTCACACAGAAACTTCCCTCAGTGACAGTCTATTCTCCTTAATCTGCTCTGACTTCAATTTCACCCCAGAAATAGATCTGTTCTCAAATGGTTTCAATACTAAGTGCAAAAAGTTCTGTTCATCTCTTCCAAATCAAAAAGCCATCAGCAATAATGCACTTACGATTAGCTGGAAGGGATCAACACCCCTCTATGCCTTTCCACCAGGATTCTTACTACACAAAGTAGCTTTTAAAATCAATAAAGAATGCAATAATAATATGCTTTTCTGCACCATATCGCAGGGGACGGAACCATGGATTCCATTAGTGAAGTCAGTCGCGAAGCAGCACAAACGATATATTGTGAAGATCGAAGACTACCAGATAGTTCTCAAGGATTGTATCTCACCCTCAGCAAAGCTCCAATCAACTTTGATCGCCTTCAAAATTTAAAGGATCAGCTCCCTAACGTCTTTCCTCCTGAGGTTTGCTCCAAAATTGCTGTCAGCTTGAGGGACAGCTCCTTGCACAAGTATGAAAACCTATACAACATTTTTAAAAGTTTCATTCACAAGGAGTATGGAAGAGACAACAAATTTCCCCTGTTAGCAATTATTTTATTTTTCAATCACCTTATAGACAAGGGTCTGTCTTACAACACCCTGAAGAGCTACAGAGCAGCTTTAGGTCCTATCTTGTCAGGCTATGTCAAAGCAATGATATCGGGAGTTAATAGAAGGAAACCTAGAAATTCTCACCAGTTCCCTGGCTGGGATCTAGACAAAGTAATTTCATTTCTCAACACCACGAAAGATAACTCTACCTTACTACTGACACAGAAAACCTTGTTCCTAGTAGCCTTAGCTTGCCCTTTAAGAGCTAATCAATTTAACAATCTCAGCATTTCCAGGAGCACCTTGACCCCAGAACACATTGTCTTACGGAACCACCCTTCCTTCATGGCCAAAAACCAAAAGAACAACTACACGCCAATAGAGATCAGCTTTAGGAAGCTTCCTAACAGACCAAAAATATGTCCAGTCAGACAATTGAACTTCTATTTGGAATACACCAACAAAGTCTGTATGGAAAGAAACAGACAGGAAAGACCACATATGGCTAGATGAACACTTCAAGATAATGTCTCTACAAAAAATGAGACAACTTTTTAGGGAGTGCATTTTCAGAGCCGACCCAAATGCAACTAAACAGTCAACGAATTTTCACTCTATAAGGGGGCAAGCTTCATCAAGACTGCTATACAATGGAGTATCGATACAAGAAATCATGTCCAGAATGAATTGGAGAAGCGACTCTGTCTTCAGCTCTTACTATGCTCTCCTCGGCTTACAGGGAGCTTTCGATGCTGTGGTCGCTGGACTTCATCTTCAAGCCCCCTGAAGCATCTGCCTAGCTACCACTGGTGAGTCCGGAAGGTTGAGACCTCCCTCTCCAGAACTGTAAGTTTACTTGTGAACGAAGGTTCTGGAGTGGGAGGTGAGACCTTCCGGACTCAAAGTCTGGGTCACCCTCCAACCCTTCCCCCGTGAGCCGAGGAGACCATGTACAGTACTTAGGAGGGAATATTCTAACAACTTCATAATTCAACAGAGTAGGCTATATACAAGAACACACACATACAATCACTATTATTCCACAGAAAACAAACTAACTGGAATCTTTCAATATTCATATCAACCAAGAGAGCACAAGAAGATTGAATTTACTAGTAAAAAGACCTTTATGTCCAACAATTTGCACCTTCACAGTAATTCCTTCATAACTTGCACTACCAAGGTAAGCTCAACCACTTCTGTGTTATTTTTTGTTCTATTACAACTTCAAAAATGTGACTTCCATTGCCGCGTCAACCCGCTCGTCTCTGGTAACTCCGCCCAAGGGGGCGTGGTTTAGGGCTCGCGCCGCCGCTTGGGGGGGTTCCAGGGGGGGGTGTATAAGCTACCACTGGTGAGTCCGGAAGGTCTCACCTCCCACTCCAGAACCTTCGTTCACAAGTAAACTTACAGATTCAGACCGCCAGCTCTCGCCCTTCCAACCACGCCCGCCCTCCTCCTGCGCTCCCTCGCGCACTTTCGTCTGCGCTCCTGCGTGCCCGCGCACGGGCGCTTCCACGTTCGCCCACGCGCGAACCATTGATTTACCATCGCGCAAGCGCTTGGGCGATTGCGACCGCGATTCCCTCGGGGAGTCTTGAGCGCGTATTTCCAGAGCACGGTCTTCACCCCGTAAACGCAGAGCATGGCTCGTGCTAAAGCAGGAAGAATCTTCAGGGAGGTCTGTGCAACATTCTTCTTTCCAGAACCTGGGTAAGTCCTTTCTCTTCGTCATTCCCTGGCAGGGGCTTGCCAGGGAATTTTCCTTTCGAGATTTCTCCGTCAGGCAAGGGGTGGCTGGTTTAGCCCTTCCTCTTCCCCTCTCGTGGAAGGGGCTTACCAGGCCTTTCCCTCCTCGGTTGCGACCCGAGGTTTTGTACTAGGAAGCCCCAGGAAGATCATGGGTACTTTCCTCCTCTCGGGTTCAAGCACCTTTGCGTTCCGTCGCCAAGTTTCGAACTTGCGGGCAACGTCGATGTTTGAGCATCTAGACGCAGTGTCCGAGGGCTTCCTCTCGGGTTTCTCATCCGTGAATGTCGACAAGCTCAGACACTCTTCCATCCTTGGGAAGAGCTTGTTTTGAGCCCAAGGACAGAGAAATGGATAGTTGTTGGGCGGAGGAAGTCTCATTCCGTTTTCACTCCTCCAAGGCGCTTACTTCCAGACCCTGCATGCCTTTGACGCCTCTTCATTCAGCCTCATCAGCCTAAGTTATCGGAACCGGCTATGTCAGCTAAGACAAGGTGTACAATAGCAGTCTCCTCCTGTCAGGGACAGGTAGCACGGGAGGCTCTCCCGGGGGGGGGGGGGGCATAATCCTAGAGGGAGCGGCAGAGTTCACAAACTCTATGATTGGCAATCCCCCTTGCAGGTCTCACGCTGGGGGGATGCCTAAGGTTACTCGTCCGGATAACAGCCTCCCGATGCCGATTCCTGCACGATCTCCGTGATCAGCCAAGGATATCGCGCCTCGCTCTTACCATCTCTCCTTCACTCGTGATCAGCCAAGGATATCGCGCCTCGCTCTTACCATCTCTCCTTCACTGTCAGCGAATCCAGTGTCACTGAGCCTCTATGCCATGGGGTCGGCAAGAGGTTTGCCCGTTGGGCAGAAGGATCCATGCCTTAGGAGAAGGTCCTCCATAGGGTCGTCGACACTCCCCCCCCCCCCCTTCGGCTTCTTCAGTCCATCCTTTCTTCTGGGAAAGCATCTGAGATGGGAGTTCCGTCGTCGACCTCTCAGCTCTGATCAAGTTTGTCGAACAAACTTCGTCCAGCGTGGAACATCAGAGTCGATCAGACTGGTAACAAGGCTGCAGGACTCCTTAGGCCCTGGATCGGAAGGACGGGTACTTCCAGGTTCCATTCCATCCATCTTCCAGGAAGCTCTTGGAATTCAGCCTAGACTACAGGTGTTCCTGCTTAAGATGCGGTGTGGCGATCCCGCCGCGGCATGGCAGGTTTTTCCCCAGAGAGCTCTCCCTGCTTTCCTCATGGCCGCTCAGGAGCAGGCTTCCGCTTCCTTCGCTTTTTGGAGGTCTGGTCAACTCCGGTAGGCTCGGGTTCGACCTTTTTCAACACCGGGACAAGCTTCCGGGTCTTTACCAAGAGTGAGGGATCGTGGTAATTTGCTAGGAGCCTTCTCTACTTCTGCCTCAACTTCTGGAGTATCTAGCCATGATATCGAGTCAACGGCCATACCACGTTGAAAACACTGCTTTTCGTCCGATCAGCGAAGTTAAGCAACGTTGGGTCTGGTCAGTACTTGGATGGGTGACCGCCTGGGAACACCAGATGCTGTTGACTCCTTCTCCGAGTCTTCCCTTCACTTGTCTGTGGCAAGGCTGAGGAGAGTCGCAGTACCTGTTCTCAGTCAAGGAGAGCTTTCCACCCTATCTTGGAATGTTTCCTGGGTCTCTTTTCCTCATTGACCCGTCTAGTTCCGAACGGTCGCCTTAGGATAAGTTCCCTGTAAGGCGGCCCAAGTTCCGGTGGTATCCAAGCAACGATTAACCGGACTTTCTGGTCCCTATGGGACCAGCGGAACGTTTAGACCGGCAATGGGTTGACCTATGGAACCTCTTATTATTATTATTATTATTATTATTATTACTATCCAAGCTACAACCCTAATTGGAAAAGCAAGATGCTATAAGCCCAGGGGCTCCAATAGGGAAAAATAGCCCAGTGAGGAAAGGAAATAAGGAAATAAATAACTGAAGAGAACAAATTAACAATAAATCATTCTAAAAAAGGTAATGTCAAAAGAGATATATCATATATAAACTATTAACAACGTCAACAACAAATATGTCATATATAAACTATAAAAAGACTCATGTCCGCCTGGTCAACAAAAAAGCATTTGCTCCAACTTTGAACTTTTGAAGTTCTACTGATTCAACAACCCGATTAGGAAGATCATTCCACAACTTGGTAACAGCTGGAATAAAACTTCTAGAGTACTGCGTAGTATTGAGTCTTATGATGGAGAAGGCCTGGCTATTAGAATTAACTGCCTGCCTAGTATTACGAACAGGATAGAATTGTCCAGGGAGAGCTGAATGTAAAGGATGGTCAGAGTTATGAAAAATCTTATGCAACATGCATAATGAACTAATTGATCGACGGTGCTAGAGATTAATATCTAGATCAGGAATAAGAAATTTAATAGACCGTAAGTTTCTGTCCAACAAATTAAGATGAGAATCAGCAGCTGAAGACCAGACAGGAGAACAATACTCAAAACAAGGTAGGATAAAAGAATTAAAACACTTCTTCAGAATAGATTGATCACCGAATATCTTAAAAGACTTTCTCAATAAGCCAATTTTTTGTGCAATTGAAGAAGACACAGACCTTATATGTTTCTCAAAAGTAAATTTGCTGTCAAGAATCACGCCTAAAATTTTGAAAGAGTCATACAAATTTAAAGAAACATTATCAATACTGAGATGCGGATGTTGAGGAGCCACCGTCCTTGACCTACTTACAATCATACTTTGAGTTTTGTTAGGATTCAACTTCATACCCCATAATTTGCACCATGCACTAATTTTAGCTAAATCTCTATTAAGGGATTCACCAACCCCAGATCTACATTCAGGGGATGGAATTGATGCAGAGAGTAGCATCATCTGCATATGCAACAAGCTTATTTTCTAGGCCAAACCACATGTCATGTGTATATAGTATGAAAAGTAATGGGCCAAGAACACTACCCTGTGGAACACCGGATATCACATTCCTATACTCACTATGGTGCCCATCAACAAAAACTCTTTGAGATCTACTACTTAAAAAATCAATAATAATGCTAAGAAACGACCCACACACTCCCAACTGTTTCAGTTTGAAAACAAGGGCCTCATGATTAACACGGTCAAAGGCAGCACTAAAATCAAGGCCAATCATACGAACTTCCCGACCACAATCAAGGGATTTCTGTACTGCATTGGAGATTGTAAGAAGGGCATCACATGCTCCAAGGCCTTTCCGAAAACCAAATTGCAAACTAGGGAATAGGTGATTACCTTCAGCAAACCTATTAAGACGTTTTGCCAGAAGACGTTCAAAAACTTTAGATAATATGGGAGTTATGGAAATTGGGCGGTAATCAGTGGGACTTGAGCTACCACAAACACATTTACATAGAGGAGTACATTACCAATTCTCCAACAAGTGCTAAAAGCTCCTCTTCTTGCCAACTTGCGTAAAATAACGATAACTTTGGAGCTAAGAAATCTGCTGTCTTTATAAAAAACAAAGGAAAAATACCATTAGGGTCTACACCTCCATAAGCATCAAGGTCCATCAATAGATCTTTAATCTCACGAGATCGAAAAGCTAAACTAGTTAGTTTAGCCTCAGGAAAACAGGAATGAGGAAGTTCAAGTTTTTCATTACTCTGTTTACTGTCAAAAACATCAGCCAAAAGGGTTGCCTTTTCCTTTGGACAGTGAGTGACTGAGCCATCTGGTTTAAGTAAAGGAGGAACTGTTGCATCTACACCAAAGAGTGCAGATTTAAGGGTAGACCACCATTTATGTTCCTGAGTTGTACCAGAGAGGGTTTCTTTTATGATTAAATTGTACTCCTTTTCAGTTGAGGCATAAACTCTCTGAGCAAAAGCTCGAAGCTGAGTATAGTTGTTCCAGGTCAAATCTGATCTGTTACCCTTCCAAAGGTGATAGGCCTCCTGCTTCTCCAGATAAGCATGTCTGCAATCATCATTGAACCACAGTTTGTCCTTCATTCGGTACCTTAGCACACGAGAAGGGATACGCCTATCAATTATGTTGACTAGATTCTCATTCAAAGGGACAACAGGATCTACACTATTATATAATTGTGACCAATTCAAGCACAAAAGATCATGCAAAATCCCATTCCAGTCTGCTTGGGATTTCATATAAATTTTACAAGAATATGATATATCAGGGACAGGCTGCTCAGTCTTCACTAATAATGAAATCAAGGCATGATCAGAAGTCCCGACTGGAGAACCAACCTTACTAGTTATAACGCCATGGGAGTGGATATTCTTGTCCTTTCCCCACATTTGATGCTGTTCTCGGACTCGTCAAAGAAAAGGGGGGGGGGGGCATGTTCCGGTTCAGGCCTATGGTCAGGACCTGAAGGGTACCTCCCCATCATTCAGGCAGGCTTAGGGGCCGTAGTCTGGCCCCTCTACAGATCCTACAGATCCTGGCGAGTCGCTCCATGCGCTACGACTTCATGGTACTGGCGTATTCCAACCAGCAGGGAGGCACATTTTCATACTTTTGCACATTGCAGTAGAGATAATGAGATGATCCGACGTCCTCTCAATACCACTATCAGCTCGCTCATTCCGGGCAGAGGAATGTTCTCTCCGACTATCTGAGCCGAGCCTCACAGATAGAGAGTACCTGGGGGTCTTTGGCCTATAGTAACCAGCAAGTCCTGGCCTGGGGGACCTGATCACGACAGCCTGGAACTTCATGCTTCCGCTGTTCTTCCCCCCAGTCTCAGACCCCAAGACTCATTGGCAAGATGCTTTCCGGTGACGGTGGGACAACATCGACGCCTGCGTCTTCCCACCATTGTTGTCTGTTGAGAATGGGTCTCAACAAGACCAGGTTGTCTGTCAACCTTTCGATGGCTCTGAGAGCTCCGCTGTGACTATACGCAGAACGGTTTCCGGACCCTCTGCTTCCCCTGACGGAACTCCCGGGAGAGCTTCTTCCACGACACAGGCTACTCAAACAACCACACTACAACATCTTTCACGAGCCGTTGCATTGCTTCGGCTTCACGCCTGGAGACACTACACCGCCCCCTCAAGAAGAGACAACCCGCTACAGTCGCGGAGCGGAGGTCGAGTCACCTGCGATAGTCATCTGCAGGGGTCTACCAGGCGAAGTGGAGAGTCTTCTGTGGTTGGTGTCGTGGGAGATATACCTCTTCCCTTGAGGCCTCTTCTCCAGCAATAACGGAGTTATTGCTTTTCGGCGGGAGGAAACTTTTCCGCTCTCGGCAGTGAAGCCTATCGCTCAGCCTTTCCCTGGCCTTCAGGCTGAAGGGAATAGACTTTTTCCTTCCCGCTGGACCTTTCTTCGCTCATGCGAAGCTGCGAACGTCCATGCCCCCAGTCGGAGTGAGACCTCCTCCATGGAGCATGGTTCGGACTCTTTAGTCCCTTAAGAGATCTTCTCAAAAACCATTACTTCAGGCCTCTGATCGTATTCCTTCTTGGGGGACGGTGCTCCTGCTCACTCTGGCCTCGGCCAGTGTGTGAGCAATCTTCTTGGTTTCGTACGACTCCGCCCTTTCAAGAGAATAGGGGAAGCCAACATTCAGGTTCACTCCTGAGTTGTTTTCTAGACTCAGAATCTTGGAGTCCCGGACCTTCGGTTCGACTCCTTCAAGATTTCGAGTCTCCGTTCTGTATCAGATGACCCAGACCTTCTCCTTCTTGCCAGTAAAGGAATCGAGGGGTTATCTTTGAGAACAGCTGCAGTTTGTCCTCACGTGCAAGCCAGTTTGGGAGCACAGGGAGGACACGGGAGAGTCACCAGTATACCTCTTCAGCTCGGACTCAAGGGCATTCATCTCGACCTGAATCCAGACCCTCCCCCGTCACTTCGCCCTACAGCACGATGTCGGATACATCGCAACGTCCCTCGCCTTCGAGTAGAACTACTCTGTGACGCAGGTGCTACAAGCTGGAGTCTGGAAGCGTCTAATGACCTTCGCAGCCCGCTTCCTGCAGGACGTGACCCACAGGAGTATCGATACGTTTCTATCTCTCTGTGGTGGCTACACAACAGCTGGTCTAACCTCAGGCTCCTTTTTGGACAGGTAGCAGAAGGTTGAGGGCATTGTTATCAGGTTTTAGTCTGCATGAACGAAGGAAGTATGTCTGGCCCTTACTTCTCTCTTCATCGTCCCCTCTACTGGGGAAGCAGCATCCTGGTCTCTGCATAGCTGACCTCAAACCTCTGCAGGTAAACCATCTTCCTTGTGTTCCGAGTATCGAGTCAATACTGTCGCGTCCCCCATACCCTGACGAGGTGGTATTGGGAACGTCCTAACCCAGAGTTCCTTCTGGAACTCCAGGTCAACTGCCTAGGACGGGTCACACTTTCTTCCTTCACACACAAGCTTATGTAGGCCACACGTCTCCTTGCGGAGCAAGGAACTTGTGAGGTGCAGGGACTCCTTTTCTCGAGTGTGACTCACTCAGATTCTGAGTCCCCGGGTAAGCCAAAGCCAGTATGGCTGGGGATTTTCCACCCTTCCTAAGGGGTTAGTCACCCAATGTAAATAGCGTGGTTTGTATTTCGGTTACGGAACCAATGACAAATTCGGAGATAATTTGTATTTTTCCTAACCATACAAACCTTAGCTATTTACACATATTTACCCGCCAGCCTTGTCCCCCAAGTCAAGTCCTACCTCTAAGTGAAGTGAGACATTTCACCGGTGTGTGAGGGAGGGAGGGGTAGCAAGCTACCCCTCCCCCTACCCCTGCTAACTAGCGCGGGGTAGGAAACCCTCGTTAAAATCTAATAGCTCGTCATTTCAGCTACGCCGAAAGTAATACCTAATGTAAATAGCAAAGGTTTGTATGGTTAGGAAAAATACAAATTATCTCCGAATTTGTCATTTTTGGATATTTTGTGCCAAAAATGATAGAATCAGTCGATGTTTGTTCACGAAGAGTCGGATGTAGAGGATTATTTATTTTTATTATTTGTTGAAAAATATCGGGTAATTTCAGTTATTTTGAAAATAGATAACATTGCTTTTTAAAGGCCTTTATAGATAATTATAATTACAGTAAAGGCATGCACAATTCATTTACATGATTATATAAAATAGTACGATATATTATGAAATATTTCCACTTTTTTTTTCTTTTGTCACAGGTGCATCTTTAGCAATGAGCTATGGAAGGCTGAAAATTGGTTTAAAATGTTCGTGCTCTTCAATGTGAGCATAGAATTGATGTATAGAGAGAAAACTAGCTGTATTATCTGGAATATGGAAGGTAAGATTGATAAAGAGCATTGTTTGTTAGATTTGAATGATATAAAAATGTTTAGTAGATTGAGGTCAAATTAACTTTTAAGAAAGTTAAAATTGGATTAGCCCTTTTATGGGTTATGATAGTTTTGATGGATTATGATATTAATGGATTGCATCAGGACATGTAACTTTATGGAGTGATAAGATTTAATTTAAATGAAAATCTGATTCTTGATAGTTATTCAAGGGAGAATTTTCTTGGTAGTAGATTATAGTAGGATTATCTTCCTTTACTACTTTGACAATTGTTAGTTGGACTTATTCTTGATTGTTCTGACACAGATACAAACCTTCGCTATTTATTAGGGTATTACTTTCGGCAACACTGAAAACCAGCCAAGACAATTTTACTGAGGGATAATTACCCAATCCGCTAGTTAGCGGAAGGGGGTTGGGGTAGACTAGCTACCCCGCTCACTCACACCTGTCGGTTGAGTAACCACTTTTACTTTTGGCTCGGTAGAGTGTAGACGTGCCGTCTCTCTCTCCCGTTAACAAACTGCCTTGACTTTATTACTTTTTCTTTTTCTTTTGTGTGTCTGTGTGTATGGTTATTGTCCCGCTATGCGGACGTGTCCTGGGATCAAGTGCCGCCGCTGCGGCACATTCTTGTCGTCCTTGGAGACCCACATCCTTTATGCCCGGCTTACCGGGGAACTTAGTGTTCACGGGACAACACCTGTTCCGAGTGTAGGGAGTGGCCTGCCTCCCAGTGGGAGAGGTTTGCGCGTAAGAAGAAGTCTAAACGCGAATCTTCGTTTTCAGGGTCATCCTCGAAATCGAAGAAATCGCGGGCTTGCGCTTCCTCTACGCCCAAATCTCTGCCCGAAGCTAATCCTCGACCAAGCCCTTCCGGGGTACGGTCGAGCAGTAGTGCAGGGCTTGTGACTCCAGGTCAACCCTGGGGGATAGACGAGGATGACGGCTCCCCTAGTGAGTCGGCTCCTATTCTTCCCACAGGGAGCGCCTGATCCTTGCCAGACCTTGGGTCTGGTTCCAACGATGAGGAGTTAGCTAACCCACCAGAGACGGTGGCAGGGCTCTCTCCAAGGCGGGCTTCCCCCTCGGGGGAACATATCTCTCATTCGCGAGAGAAGGTTGCCTGTTCTTCGGCAATCTCCTTATGATTTAGGTTCTCCTCCAGGGGCAGAAAGAGAACCTTGTTATAAGTGTAGCTCTCCTTCAGGCGAACTTTCCTCCCCTGCGAAGGATTTATCTGTATCTTATTCAGTCTCCCCCTCGGGTGGTGTCTGTTGTACGTTCCTCTCCGGAGGTTCGTAGAGTGGAGGGGTGGGTAACCCCTCTCCACCCCGGCGTTCTCCTCCTCGGGCTGTGAGGAGACGTCTCTTTGAACCTGCTGGTTCTCCTCACGTTGACCCTTCGGGGTCTCGTGACGATCACCCTTCGGGCTGGCATGATCGTGAGTCTAACGGCTCTAGTCATGTTGATCTCGCGGGAGTCCTTCGGATCTCCGTCGCGCTGAACCTTCGGGCTCTTGCGACTTGAAACCTTTGGGTTTCTGTTAAGCTGAACCCTCGGGCTCTCGTAACGTCGGTGGCATTGAACCTCCGGGTTCTCGTACCGTCAGTCACGCTGATCCTTCGGGATCTCGTGACAGAGGAGTCTCGATTCCTCGTTACGCTGACCCTTCGGGTTCTCGTAACCTGAGTTACGCTGAACCCTTGGGCTCTTGTAACCCTAGTCGCGCTAACGCTTCGGTGTTTCGTGACAGAGAAACTCCGGTTTCTCGTTGCGTTGCTCCTTCGAGTTCGTGCAACATAGTTCACGCTGAACTTTCGGGTTCTCGTGACCAGAGTCATTCTTATTATGACAGTTTTTAAACTCTCGTTGTGTTGATCATTCGCGCTTACACAACACAATCTATCCTGAACCTTCGGGTGAGCGTAACAGTGAGTTCTCTCAACCTGAGAGCTCTCGCGTGCTCGACCAAGTTGGTGCGAACGGCCAAATTGACGCGCACGGCCAAATTGACGTGCACGCCTTATGTGCGCGCCAGGCGCGCGAACAACCTTATGTGCGCCAGGCGCGAACAACCTTTTGTGCGCCAGGCCCGCGAACAATCTCATGCGCTCCAGGAGCATGAAAAAGGTGCGCGCAATCGGGAGAGGCGCGCGCGAGCCCCCTTCCGCCTACCAACAGTTCGGCGCAAGAGCGCACGACCATCTTGGCGCTCACTATGTCTCTCGAGCCCCTTGGGCCTCAACAGAGACAACGTTCGCCTGTGCGACCGAACCCCGATCCTATCCCTAAGGGTAGGCCTGTGCCTATCCTACCTGTAGGGAAGCCTCCATGAGACACGAGGGTTAGGGAACCTGCCCAGGTTCCTAAACCCAGTGAGCAGTCCTTTCCTAAGGACCTTCCCCCTAGTTCCACAGGAGCCCGTGAACTTACTTAATGTAATGCGCCAAGCCATGAAGGGAGTCGTTCCCCGCTCCCAGTCCTTAGGTGATATACCTAGGATTCCCTTGTCGCCTCCTCTCTTCCCGGGGTCCTCTCCTCCCTCCGATCCTGGGAGGTGGTCGGAAGTTCTCGCACAGGTGGGCCCCTCAGGCAAGGGGAGACGATCATCCCCTCGCAAAAGACCTTTGGAGGAGATTAGGCATGAACCTCAGGGTAGCCCCCTGCAGTTCAAGACGCCACAGGCCAGGCCAAAGGGGGAAAGGAATAGGATTCGTCCTTCAGCCCCCAAGGAGGATAGGGTTGCTTACTATAGTGTCTAATGAGGCCCGATCTGCGACCGGACGGGACTCATCCCGTACAGCAATGGACTAACATTCCACCCGTAAGCCAACGGAGTCCTCTAGGCCCTTAGGGACAGAGGATCTCCGGCCTCGTAGGAGGGAACTGAAGGATGTGTTCACCATCCCCAAATCCTCGTCCAGGCTTCCTTCCTCACTGCCTCCCAGGCAGCCGGAAGCAAGCACCTCCCTGGTAGTCTCCCTATCCCCAGTCTATACAGTTGACGACTTTGACCCACGCCGGGCTCATATGGATGAGAGCTTGGACGTAGAAGGGCAGAGCGATCTCGGGGACGACGCTCTGCCAGCAGCCGCTAGCCCTAACCTTACAGAGGATGAGAGGAAGGAGTCTGAACACGCCTTCTGGCAGGTCCTAACCTGCATCCATTCCATCAATGGACTTCCAGATCCATCGGCACCCCCTCTAGATGGAAAAGAAACGGTCCTTGACCAGTTCTATGGCACTCAGAAACCTCATAGGACCAGTGCAGCTTTGCCCTGGTCAAAGGGGTTGAAGAGTGCCAAACAGAAGGCTGTCTCTCAGGCAACTGGTTCCACCTCTTCTCTCCGCTGCAACTCACCCTCCAAGCTCTTACCTCCTCCGTATGTGTTTCAGAGGAGGTATTACGAGATCTTCGGAGAATCTCTTCCAACGCTGCCTCTCGACCACTCTATAGAGGCACTATCGAAGGCCACCCCCTTCGAGAAACTTACGGGGCTGCCTGTCTCCTTTTCGGCCTCTGAAATCCTAAACCAGGAAAAGGTGGCGAAGTACGCCATACAGGCTACTTCGTGTCTGGATTTCTGGTTAGGATTCTTAGGACAACTAATGCAGTCTAAAAGACCTGTTTCAGGAGTCCTCCAGGAAGTCTTTGAAGACTTTCCTTTTGTCCGGCACTCGGGCCATCGAATTCCTCTCTCATCAGGTAGTGAACCTTTGGGCCAACGCTATCCTGAAGAGGAGAGATGCCGTCATAGGCAAGCTCTATAGACATCTCCCTCAGGCCGAAGTAGCAAGTCTGAGTAATGCTCCTTTCAAGGGCAATTCTTTGTTCCATCCCGAGGATGTCGAGCGGGTGGCAGAGAGGCGGAGGAAGTCCAGTCAGGACTCCCTCATCCAAAAGGTCTTAACAGCTAGACCTTACCCCTCTCAGCCACAGCGGAAAGCACAGCAGAACCTGCAGCCAAAAAGGGCTAAAGGCCCAAAACAACTGGGTAAAAAGGGTGCAAAGCAGGCTTTTCACAGCAAAAAGTCCTTCTTTGGAGGAAAGGGTAAGAAGGGATCTGGCCAAGGCCGCTCCCTATAAGACAGGAAATCCTCCCATTTGTCCACCTGTGCGGGGATGCCGGCAAAGCCGCTGGCAGAGATAGCTTTACCACGGGCCGATCCCTGGACGATCTATGTGATTCGTTCAGGGTATTGTATCCCATTCACGCTCTCTCTCCCTCCACTGACTCGAGTGCCGATTCCATTGGTCTCCTGTGCGAAGGGATCCGCACAGGAGTTTGTCCTCAGGGCAGAAGTCCAGTCCATGTTGGAGAAGCACGCTCTCCAGGAGGTCCTCGACGGGTCCCCAGACTTCTACAGTTGACTCTCTCTTGTGAAAAAGGCATCTGGAGGCTGGAGACCAGTCATCGATCTCTCGGCCCTGAACAGGTTTGTCGAACAGACACCTTTCAGGATGGAGACGGCCGACACAGTCAGACAAGCAATAAGACACTAGGACTTCGTGTGCACTCTAGATCTGAAGGATGCATACTTCCAGATCCCAATTCACCCGTCTTCCAGGAAGTATCTAAGATTCATGTTCAATCAGAAGCATTACCAGTTTAGGGTACTGTGTTTCGGTCTTTCCACAGCACCCCAGGTATTCACGAGAGTATTCGCCCTAGTATCATCTTGGGCTCACAGTCGGCATCTGTCTCCTAAGATACTTGGACGACTGGCTGATTCTGGCAGACTCGGAGACGGCCCTTCTCCGCCACCGAGACGAGCTTCTAAGGTTTTGCCAGGATCTGGGGATTGTGGTAAACCACAAGAAGTCTCAACTGCTCCCCTCTCAAGAACTGGTATACCTAGGCATGCGATTAGACACCCTAAGGCACAAAGCGTTTCCATCAGACGAAAGGATCCAGAGACTGAGGGAGATAGCACAGGTCTTCCTCAGTCGGGAAGAGCTCCTGGCGCAGTATTGGCTTCGCCTTCTCGGTCACCTCTCTTCTCTGACCCGACTGGTCCCCAACAGTCATCTCAGGATGAGATCCCTCCAGTGGCGACTAAAATCCCAGTGGAAACAGCACTCCGATTCCCGGGATCACCTAGTCCGCATAGGGCTAGAGGAACAGTCGGACCTCAGGTGGTGGCTGGCGGAGCCGAACCTCTGCAAAGGGGTCGATCTTCTCATCTCTCCTCCGGAATTGATGCTGTTTTCGGACGCTTCAAAAGAAGGGTGGGGGGATCACATGCTGCACCATTACACCTCCGGCCAATGGTCCGAATCAGAAAGGTACCAGCACATAAATCTCTTAGAGATGTGGGCAGCCTTTCTGGCCCTCAAAGAGTTCCACCAGGTCCTGGCGGGGCACTCCGTGGTGCTGATGAGCGACAACACAGTAGTAGCTTATTTGAGCAAACAGGGTGGTACCTTTTCACAGCAGCTGTGCCATGGGCAGAAGACAACTCGGTGACTCTATCAGCTTGCTTCATTCCAGGCAAGCGGAATGTGCTAGCAGACAAGCTGAGCTGAGAGACTCAGATAGTTGGCACTGAGTGGTCTTTGAATCCTCTAATAGCCAACAAAGTCCTGACTTTGTGGGGTTACCCGACTGTGGATCTGTTCGCAACGGCCCTGAATTTCAGGCTCCTGTTGTACTGCTCCCCAGTCCCGGATCCCCAAGCTCTTTGGCAAGATGCTTTTCAACAACGGTGGATAAACCTGGACGCTTACGCGTTTCCCCCGTTCTGTCTGATGAGAAAAGTGCAGATGACCTTCATAGCTCCGCTATGGCATCACGCAGAATGGTTTCCGGACCTTCTGCATCTCCTCACGGAGATCCCGAGGGAGCTTCCTCCACAACGCGACCTCCTCAAACAAGCACATGCCAACATCTTTCACAGAGCCGTAGCCTCGCTTCGACTTCACGCCTGGAGACTATCCAGCACCTCCTCACACAGAGAGGCTTTTCGCAACCGGTTGCGAAATAAATGGCTGGACATCTCAGGAGATCCACAGAGGCAGTCTACCAGGCGAAGTGGTCAGTTTTCTGTGGTTGGTGTCGTGGAAAGGGTATCTCTCCCCTCGATGCCTCTGTTCCAACCATAGTGGAGTTTCTTGTATACCTTCGGGAAGAAAAGCTTCTCTCGGTCTCGGTAGTCAAAGGCTACCACTCAGCCTTAAGTCTCGCCTTTAGACTGAAAGGAGTCGATATTTCCTCCTCGTTGGAACTTTCTTTGCTCATACGCAGTTACGAGCTTACTTGCCCCCAGGCAGAGCTAAGACCTCCCACTTGGAACGTGGTTCGGGTCCTCAGGTCTCTGAAGGGCTTCCCCTATGAACCACTACGCCAGGCCTCAGATCGCCACCTCACGTGGAAGACTGTGTTCCTGCTCGCTTTGGCTTCGGCTAAGAGAGTCAGCGAACTTCATGGTCTATTTGCTGATGTCTCCCACTCTAGGAGAAGGGGGTAAGTAATCCTCAACTTCGTCCCTGAGTTTGTAGCTAAGACTCAAAATCCGGGTGTGCCGGACTCCAGGTTCGGCCCATTTCGGATAGAGAGTCTTCATTCTGTAACCGAAGATCCAGACCAACTGCTACTATGTCCAGTGAGGAGTCTGGGGTGTTACTTAAAAAGAACAGCAAAAGGTTGCCCCCGTGTACGAGCACTTTTTGTCAGCACGGGGAAGGTCATGAGGAATACTATTTCCTCCTGGGTAAGGAAAGTAATCGAATCGTCGTCGTCGTCGGCGCCCACTTGTGTCGAGTATTGGGTTCTGTCGTTAGCCATCAGCCTCCTATCTTTGGGGTGGGTGCTTATGTCTGATGTGGTTGTTAAGTCCTAGTCTGTGGTGGAAGAGTTGCGGACAGTGTTCACAAGGGAGGGTAGGTGGTGGGCGGGGCTGTTCTAATCGCTCTCTCCTTCTTCTCCTCCTAGCCTCCTCATTTTGTCTCCTCCTCTCCTCGAAGTCCACGGTGCCATGGTGTACTGTACTCCTCCAGGTTTTCCTGTCCCTGGCTGTTTCTTCCCAAGAGGAAGGATCGATGTCAGTTAGAGCCAGGGTGCGCTTTAATTGGCCTTTATAGCGCATTTTCGGGGCTCCTCGTGGTCTGGTGCCCTGGGTCAGTTCTCCGTAGAGTATCTTCTTTGGGAGCCTAGATGGATTCATCCTATGCACGTGTCCTATCCAGCGGAGGCGGTGGTGGATGATGGTGGCCTCCACGCTGGTCAGCGAGGCACGTTCTAAGAGTTCAATGTTGGTGGTGTGGCTCTAATCGAATACGCTCTATATTAAGATCCTCCTCTGTCCAACCGGCCCAGAGCTCATGACGTCAGAGGCATTGCAACGTCTCTGGCGTTCAAGAAAAATTTTTCTGTGACACAGGTATTGCAAGCGGGCGTGTGGAAGCGTCAGACGACCTTCACAGCCCACTACCTGAAAGATGTAACCCACAGGAGCATGGAAACCTTCTCCATTGGTCTTGTGGTGGCCGCACAAGTGACCTAATGCCTCAGGCTCCTTGATGGACAAGTAGCAGAGGCTTTAGGGCTGAGGTTATTCGGGTTAGTCTAGGGTGAATGAAAAGTATGTCTGGCTCATTTCTCCTTCTCCCCCCCTCCCCCCCCCCGGGGGAAATAGCTCCGCAAGACCGAAGCATAGCTGACCTCACCCCTCTGCAGGTAAGAATCATTTCCCTTGTGCTTCCTGGGTATGAATGAATAATTTGTTATGTCACCAATACCTCTTGAGGGAGGGTATTGGATTTGTCTTAGAATCCTCAAGTTCCTACGTGAAGACAAGCCACGAGTCTCTCTCACACAAGCTTCTGCAGGCCACTATCAGTGAGTTACAGTGTAAATACTTTGATTTTAGCGAGGTTAGGGTTCCCTCTACTATCGATCACAGATCGAAATAGAGAGGACCCTGGGTCATGACCAAGGCCAGTTAGTAAGGACTTCCTCCCTCCTAAGAGTAAGTCACCCTAATAAATAGCGAAGGTTTGTATCTGTGTCGGAACAAATAACAAATTTGGAAATAATTTGTATTTTTCCTAACATACAAACCTGAAGCTATTTATACAAATTGGCCTGCCACCCTGTCCCCCTAGAAGTCCTGCCAGAAAGCAAAAGTGGTTACTCAACCGACAGGTGTTAGTGAGCGGGGTAGGATGTCTACCCCAATACCCTCCCGTTAACTAGCGGATGGGGTAATTATCCCTCACTAAAATTGTCTTGGCATTAATACCCTAATAAATAGCTTCAGGTTTGTATGTTAGGAAAAATACAAATTATTTCCAAATTTGTTATTTTTACCCAATGAAGGGATGTGAAGATAAGTGCTCTTGTTTTAAGACTAAAGTAGTATTGGATTACTAATGAAATAAGGTGAGATTTGATTGCCAATACATTCTCACACAAATACAAACCTTCATCTTGTAATAGGAGTATGATATCAGTTCTTTCTGTTTGCCTACACAGACACCGAATAGTCTGGCCTGGCCTATTCTTTACAGATTCTCCTCTGTCCTCATACACCTGACAACACTGAGATTGCCAAATAATTCATCTTCACCCAAGGGATTAACTACTGCACTTTGATTGTTCAGTGGCTACTTTCCTCTTGGTAAGGGTAGAAGAGAGACTTCAGCTATGGTAAGCAGCTCTTCTAGAAGGAGGACACTCGAAAATCAAACCATTGTTCTCTAGTCTTGGGTAGTGCCATAGCCTCTGTACCATGGTCTTTCACTGTCTTGGGTTAGAGTTCTCTTGCTTGAGGGTACACTCGGGCACACTGTTCTATCTAGTTTTTCTTCCTCTTGTTCTGTTAAAGTTTTTATAGTTTATATAGGAAATATTTATTTTGATGTTACCATTCTTAAAATATTTTATTTTTCCTTATTTCCTTTCCTGACTGGGCTATTTTCCCTGTTGGGGCCCCTGGGCTTATGGCATCCTGCTTTTTCAACTAGGGTGGTAGCTTAGCATTTAATAATAATAATAATCATCATCTTGACTGGAACTCTGCTTTTAAGATTTATAATGAGGTGTCAGTAGTTACTATTTGATTGAAGCGACACCCTCTAAGGATGATATCACGAGAGGGAGATCTTCACAAGATTGGCAGTTGTTGCTAGGATTCTGACAGAACAGCACGAGCAGTTCAGCAATACAGTGAATAGGTCACCCAAGGCTAGAACGGTAGTCAAAAGGATGTACTATCTCCTTGGTGGGAAGAGGGGTCAAGGGAGACTACAGATCCTATAATCCCCAACCAAGGTGCCTCTCTAGCAAAGAATCCGGAAACAGTGTCAATCTTAGTCAAGGCCTTATCTCTAATCATGTTCTTGAAGGATCAAGTCCTTCTCCCTTTCCAATCGACATAGGGATCATGATATTAACCCGTGATATCTAGGTGGAGGGAATGGGCTCCAAGAGCATTATCTTCTCTTCATCCAAGACTACTGGTATAATAGTCACCTCCATGACCATTCTGCAAGCAATGTCCTGGCTGGACCATTAGGCGAGTGTTGAATCCTATTTTGCTTCTTAGAACTTAAATTACTCTGAGAAAAAAAGGAATTTTACACACCTGGTCTTGTCCGGAGCAAAAGCTGTTACATCTGTGTTTTGGACAGTCAACTGCTCTATAGGTATTCACCCAAGTCATCTCACCAGTTTTAGCTTGTGCACATGCCAAGGTCATTAATTTTCTAAAACACCCCGATGACTGACTGATACGCATCTCCAGCGGATAGATACTTCTTACCTTTTGTCACATATTGGGAGAAATCCAGTCTTAAGCCCAAGCAGAGGATGGGGTTATCTGGAAATGTTAATATATATGATTTTTATAGTTTATATATGACATCTGTTTTTGACGTTGTTAATAGTTTATATAGGACATATCTGTTTTGACGTTGTCACTGTTTTTAGTATGATTTATTGTTAATTTATTCTCATTTATTTATTTCCTTATTTCCTTTCTTCACTGGGCTATTTTTCCCTATTGGAGTCCTTGGGCTTATAGCATCTTGCTTTTCCAACTAGGGTTGTAGCTTGGCTAGTAATAATAATAATAATAATAATAATAATAATAATAATAATACGAACAAGCAAATATATTTCCTTCAGTGGATAGCATCAGTAGACACTGGAAAGTAGCGTAAAACTTTCTTTTCAATCAATTTAATACCAGCAAGACAGCAGCAAAGATTGCTCAGACACCTCTCATCCCTGGAGAAGCTAGTACCTTGTACCAACCGTGTTTCACACAATTGTACATAATTCATTTTGTATATATTATGCTTGTATCTTCGCTCTTCCCTCGCACTAAAACGAACCTGAATGATCATGTCTCCGGTTTTGCTCTGTATCATTGTCTGTCTCTCGAACATGTCACGTCCTGTTGCCTTGAGGTTTTGTGTATAAAGGCGAGTGTTCCTTAATAAACAACTCAGTCGTTTCCAACCTGCCTTTGAGTTCACACCTTACTCGGCACCGTCACATTGGTGACCCCGGAAGTCGTCTCGCTCCCACTGCCTTCCACCCCCACCTCCCTCGCCCCTCCATCGTTGGTACTATGACGGAAAGAGACACTACTACGGCAGTTGGCGCTGTGGCCGACCCATTGAAACTTTCACCGTTCGCCACCGTAGAGGCGTTTGCTTGGTTTCAACGCGCAAAAGTCCATTTCCGTATCGGGCGTGACTCGCTCAACCACCAAAGCGGATTATGTTCTCGTGGCGATACCCGAGGACACCTTCCCAGAAATATCCGACTGGCTTTGTGAACAAGGAGACACCCCAATAGCGTATGACGCCCTCAAAACATATCTTCTGCAGCAGTACTCGCCGTCGCCAGCCGCCCGTATAGCAAAGCTTTTTCAGCTCTCGCAACAGCCGTTGGGGGACCAAAGGGCTTTGCTTGCCCTCAGGGAAATGACCAGTATCGCTCGCCTTCAACCTGCCGCAGACGGCTCCCCTCGTGAGGTGAACCTACTTCGTGCCCTTTGGATACGCCGTTTACCCGAACCTGTACGCGCTGCCATACCCGATGTCGATACTTTACCCATAAAGGACTTGATGACCAAAGCCGACGCCCTTATGGACAGCCACTTCAAGACCTCCATCAACGCCTCCACCCCTGACGACGAGGATGCCTATTCAACAAAACCGAAGCTGACATGAATGCCATAGGACATACACGCCTACCCCGTGACGTGCCGAAGCGGCGACAAAGCCGCTCACCACCAACCAATCGCTCGCGCCCCAACCAACGACTTCTACAGCCACTTACTACCTCCCATCCGCCGCAGTTTTGCTACTACCACTTCAGATTCGGGGCAAACGCGAAGAAATGTGCCAAGGATTGTCAGTGGCCAAAAAACATGTAAGTAGGCCATCGCTTGTGCGGTGGCCTCCCATGTTTCTAATCTTTTCTTTTTACATGATGCAGGGACGGGCGTGCGATTTTTGGTAGACACGGGTGCTTGTCGTTCTCTTTTGCCAAAGAAACTCTTCAAGGCACGACGTAGTCTGTCTACATCTGCCGACGTCCGCTTAGTAGCTGCCAACGGATCTGCGATACCCACCTACGGTTACGAGAACCTCACATTATCGTTCGGAAACGGTAAATTCAATTGGAATTTTCTCGTTGCTGACGTCACAATGCCAATCCTCGGTGCGGATTTCCTCTCTCATTTCCACCTTCTGGTCGATGTCGCCCACCGACGATTGGTCAACGCAGACTCGTACTTGTCGACATCTCTTCAACCCGGCCCCTCTAACCTCGCTCTCCACATCAGCGCACCCACGGATGCCTACGCCCACCTCCTCATGTCGTACCCGGAAGTTTTCCGTCCAGAACTTCGCCAAACGCCCACGGTTCCTGCCAAGCACGGTATTTATCACCATATCAAGACGACGGGACCCCCAGTCTTCGCAAAATTCAGACGTCTGGCACCGGAACGATTGGCAGCCGCCAAACAGACGTTCGCCGAAATGGAGAAAATGGGCCTTAGCCAAAAGGCCTCCAGCCCATGGTCGTCGCCCTTACACATCGTTCTGAAGAAAGACGGCTCCCTCCGTCCGTGCGCGGATTACAGGCGCCTGAACATGCAAACAGAACCGGATCACTACCCCCTCCCAAACATTGCCGACGTGACCTACCTGCACAAAGAGAAGGTTTTCTCTACGCTCGACCTCCTGAAGGGGTATTATCAGGTGCCTATGAACCCAGAAGACATCCCCAAGACTGCCATCACCACTCCGTTTGGTACATACACCTTCAATTACTCCTGTTTTGGCCTTCGTAATGCTGGGGCAACGTTTCAACGTCTCATGGATGGCATCTTAGGGGACCTCCCTTTCTGTGTATGTTATGTGGACGACATACTTGTGTTCTCCTCCTCAAAAGAGGAACACCTCCGTCACCTGCGCATCGTGCTCGACCGCCTGCAACAAAACGGCCTTGTAGTCCGGTACGACAAGTGTACCTTTGGCGACAACGAAGTATCGTTCTTAGGGCACCGCATCACTCCTGAAGGTGTCCACCCCCTCCCTGAGAAGGTAGCAGCCGTTAAGAACTTCCCCGTGCCCTCGACCGTCAAAGCTCTGCAGGAATTCTTGGGCATGATCAACTATTATCACCATTTTCTGCCAGCCATTGCCGCCACTCTTGCTCCCCTCTACGCCTCCCTTAAGGGCAAGCCGAAGGACCTGAAGTGGGGTCCCCTTCAAGAAGCAGCCTTCTGCAATGCAAAGGCGGCCCTATCAACTGCTGCGGCTCTCACTTTTCCTATCCCACACGCCCCTCTCCTTCTCTCCACCGATGCCAGCGACGTCGCTATTGGTGCAGTACTCGAGCAGGTGGTCAAAAGCTCGCCCGGCCCATTGGCCTTCTTCAGCAGAAAACTGTCCAAGGCAGAATCGGGTTATTCTACCTTCGATCGAGAACTGCTGGCGGTGCACTTGGATGTCTGTCACTTTCGCCATTTCTTAGAAGGTACGCCCTTCGTCATTCGCACAGACCACATGCCTCTGGTGCACGCCTTCACTCGACAGTCTGACGCCTGGTCCGCCCGTCAACGCCGACATCTCTCCGCCGTGGCTGAATACAATTGCACCCTCCAGTACGTCCCTGGGAAAATGAATCCCGTTGCCGATGCCCTGTCAAGAAACACGTTGGCTGCCGTTCAACTGGGATTGGATTACAACGCCCTGGCTGAAGCCCAACGACAGGATCCAGAGTATCAAGCTTGTAGGAAATCCTGCACGTTCCTCCGTTGGGAAGACTTTCCCCTTGAAGACTCCAACACCACCCTCCTCTGTGACGTCAGTACTGGTAGACCGCGACCTTGGATTCCTGCTCCCATGCGCCGACAGGTGTTTGATTTCATTCACGGCCTTTCACATCCCTCGTGCCGTTCTACTGCACAGCTGCTGAAAGCAAAGTTTATTTGGCACGGCATTTCTAAGGATGCTAAGGATTGGGTCCGCGCCTGTGCTTCTTGCCAAACTTCCAAAGTACATCGACACACGGATTCAGGAGTGGGCACCTTTCCTCAACCTCAGCGTCGTTTTTCACACATTCATGTCGACGTTGTAGGCCCCCTACCCACATCACAAGGACATCGTTACCTGTTTACCGTCATCGACCGCTCCACTCGTTGGCCTGAAGCCATTCCCATGGAAACTGCAACGTCCGCCTCATGTACATCTGCCTTACTCTCGGGATGGATTTCAAGATTCGGTATCCCTGAGCATATTACTTCTGACAGGGGAAATACTTTCACCTCTCAATTGTGGACGTCATTAGCGAATCTCCTGGGCATCACCCTACATCAGACAACGGCCTACAACCCCGCTACCAATGGAATGGTTGAACGTTTTCATCGCACCCTCAAAGCAGCTTTGATGTCCCGCTGCAAGGATTGCAACTGGTTTACTCAGCTTCCCTGGGTCCACCTTGGACTAAGGACCATTCCTAAAGCCGCCTCGACGTCTCGGCAGCTGAAATGGTGTATGGCGATCGCCGAATTTTTTCCTTCTACAACCTCCTCCGACGATCTCCAGCGCATACGTCACGTCGTGGGAAAATTTACTCCGTGCCGCCAGACTTACAAGCCCCCAGCAAAGCATCACATACCAACGGACTTGCACTCTGCAACGCACGTCTTCCTGCGCAACGACACCAGCAAGCCACCACTAACGCCCCCTTACACGGGCCCTTTCCTTCTGATCCGACGCAGTCCGAAAGCATTCCTCCTAAACATTCGGGGCAAAGAAGACTGGGTCTCCATTGATCGTCTAAAACCTGCTTATCTTCTGCCAGATGACCTGCCTACAGTTCGCCTCTCTAGATCAGGCGCCCTATTTAACATGTACAGTATGTCATTTTTAGGGGGGGAGCCATGTACTAACCGTGTTTCACACAATTGTACATAATTCCTTTTGTATATATTATCCTTGTATCTTCGCTCTTCCCTCGCACTAAAACGAACCTGAATGATCATGTCTCCGGTTTTGCTCTGTATCATTGTCTGTCTCTTGAACATGTTACGTCCTGTTGCCTTGAGGTTTTGTATATAAAGGAGAGTGTTCCTTAATAAACAACTCAGTCGTTTCCAACCTGCCTTTGAGTTCACACCTTACTCGGCACCGTCACAACCTCATGCGTTACTCTTTTATCAGCAAGCCTTCCAATAGTATGAGTAGGCGCACTGGTTGGCAGCCACTGACTCCTCTAAACAGCTAATCCCAGTTGACTAAGAAGGGAGGTTCTAGCATGGTGACTCTTGGACAAGAATCTCAAAGGAATTCCCTGGGAATACCCTCTTCCAAAAATGCTTCTTCTCATGAATTTATTAAAGGAGGGATATGCTGTAGACCTAAGAAACAAGACAGTCTAAGGATTTTGATCAGAGGAGAAAAACTTTCGGAGAATTCAGGTTTATTTACTATCCATTGAATAAAATTAAAGGATTAGGACTATTGGAGCTCCTATTACTCAATAGTATTTAGAATATAATGCAGTACTTTTCCACTTTACTAGATATACTTTCGATTGCAATTATAAATGTCATGGACAAGTCTATTTTGTTATTTACACTGTTTTATATTTATAGCATTAAAATATTCCATATGCACTATAGTCTATCATAATTTTTTTTTACTAAAAGTGTATACATGATATTAAAGTGCATAGTAAAATATTGCAATAAAGACTGATACATCTGTACGATTAACATCTTTTATTAATTTTTTCAGACTAGAATCGTCAAACCAGCAAAACATTATTTATACTGCAACTATCCACTATAGACATCAAGAGAAGACCAGCAGCGAATAATATGATTTTCTAGTGAAAATGAGTACTGAATTTCAAATTTCACAAGTACTGACCCATCTCAATAGAAGTGGATACTCTATATGATAAAATTTTTCTGGAGTATTGAACCTCATGAGAAGTATCATTGTGGTCTACAAATATCTTAAAATGCTCAATTGTCCAGAGTTATTTAGATTTTAAGGGGTTATCTGTTACAATGGTCACTCCATTTATATCCCAAACAGTAAGTTTTACAGCTACCACTAACTGAAAAAGGTACATTGAATAAGTAATATAAGAAATATATTACCAGCCTATTTCAAGTTTATCAAAGTGTATTTCTGGAAGCCGTACATTTGGTTTTTTAAGCTTTTAACTTTAACATAATCTAGTAACAAGTACATCATTCGCTCTTAATCTTCACAAAGTCAGTGAATATAAAGTAAATTTAAGTAAGTTTTTAATTCTATGCATTTTTCCGTTAAAAATCCAAAATAGCTTGAAAATTAGTCCTAGAACTACATATGATCTTGTTTGACTCAAAAATTCATATTGCAATTTCCTAATTATTATTAGATATTAAGCAAACACAATCGTTCCTTTAGTTGCCTAAAACTTTTTGCAAAATACGAATATACTAAATGTAAGTGGATTCCTATTACCTGCTAAAATTATTAGCCAGAATTGTTTATGAAAAACGGTAAATAGATTAGTTTTATGTATAATTTCAAATATATATTTTTAAGAGGGAATTTAGTATTAACAAGCAATTAGACCAACAAATGTAAATAGTGATGGACTTCTTCCTTGGAAATTTCCTGTTTGTGTCTTTAATTTTCATTAATTATCTGTTAAATCTAATGTCAATATCATCTGGACTTCTTAACAAATTTCCATAATTGTGTAAAGTACTGTAAACAAGTTATCTAAATATGTGACTGAAGGGAAATTGATATTTGTTTATTAATTGATCCAAATTTATTCTACCATCCTTATATTAATGTACATTTAATCACATGTGGATGTAACCTCCAACTAGTTATCTTAACTACAAGAATATAATTTTATATTTATCTATGTATAACATTTCATCTCTCATCTTTCCCGACTATCATCCAGTTATTAACATTTGGCATTGAATTTTCTTCTACACAATGTCGAATCAATAGTAGGCCTATGTTATCTTAAAAGGTATAGGAAGACATGCTGAATGGACCAAAAAAAAAAAAAAAAAAAAAAAAGTTTGGTTTTCTTAATGAGCCATCTTGCGATTGATGCTCAGTTAAGTTTTCCTGTGGGGATTGGGGTGAGAATAGCTCATCTTATTCTAGCAATAAGTATTTGTGTTATAGATATACTCGATATGTAAAGAGGTTTTAATTGATAATTTTATCTTAACTTTTATACATATCAGTTGATTATCCTTCCCTCTTACAATAATGAAAAGTATTCTGCTTAACTGAAAATTTATATAAAGCCCCAGTACTAGAATTATTTTCTAGATATTTCAATTAGAGGGAGATCCAAGTATGCTCTGTATAGATTTCAATTTTTATTTTAAAAGGTTTGCATATTTTACGAGCAACATACATTACCTTGGGCATCGGAAAGCAAGGAGTGTCATGAATAAAATTTTTAACATCTGTGAATAAAAAAAAAAATAAGTATACATGGGTAAGAGTGGCAAATGGAATAGTAGTAGAAAGGGCATTAATGGATTTTGTGTTGATAACTAAAAGAATGTTTGGAAGATTGAAAGACGTGCACGTGTTTAGGGGTATGGCTAACGGTATGTCTGATAATTTTTTGGTGGAAGGAATATTAGTTGTAGCAAAAGAGTGGGGGAATAGTGTAGGTGGATGTAAAAGGGAGCTAGTGAGGGTTTAGGAGCTAATAAAACCGGGGGTAAAAAGTAAATATCAGGAAAGGTTGAAAATGGCATATGACGAAGTGAGCGTAAGAGAAACTGGTAATTTAAAGGAGTGGAAGTTAGTAAAAGAAAATTTTGTTGGGATTGCAAGTGATGTGTGTGGCAAGAAGGATGTTGGGGGCAGCATGAGGAAGGGCAGTTAATGGTGGAATAAAGGAGTGGAGGTAAGAGTGGAAGAGAAAAAGAGGGCTTTTGAAGAATGGCTGCTGAGTAATAGTATAGAGAAGTATGAAAAATAGAGAAAAAAATGTGGAAGTAAAGCGCAAGGTACTTGAGGCAAAGAGGGCAGCTGACCTGAGATGGGGTCAGGGATTGGGTCAGTCATATGAAGAGAATAAGTAGTAGTTTTGGAAAGAAGTGAAGAGAGTAAGGAAGGCTGGCTCAAGAATTGAAGAGACAGTGAAAGATGGAAATGGAAGGTTGTTAATAGGAGAGGAGGCAAGGAAAAGGTGGGCGGAATATTTAGAAAGTTTAATGAATGTTGAGGATGATAGGAAGGCAGATATAATTGCTGTTGCAGGTGTTGAGGTGCCGGTGATGGGAGATGAGAATGAGAGAGAGATTACAATAGAGTAAGTGAAGAGAGCACTAGATGAAACGAGAGTAGGAAAAGCATCTGGTATCGATGGTATGAGAGCTGAGATGTTGAAGGAAGGGGGTGTGACTGCACTTGAATGGTTGGTGAGATTGTTTAATGTGTGTTTTGTTTTGTCAGTGGTACCAGTAGATTGGGTTTGTGCATGTATTGTACTACTATATAAGGGCGAGGGAGATGTGCATGGGTGTTGTAATTCAAGAGGTATTAGTTTGTCGAGTGTAGTTGGAAAAGTGTATGGTAGAGTAATGATTAATAGGATTAAGGATAAAACAGAATGCAATCTTAGAAGTACAGGGTGGTTTTAGAAGAGGTAGGGGTTGTATGAATCAGATTTTTACAGTTAGGCAGATATGCGAGAAATATTTAGCAAAAGGTAAGGTGGTGTATGTTGCATTTATGGATCTGGAGAAAGCGTATAATAGAGTTGATAGGGAAGCTATGTGGAATGTGATGAGGTTATATGGAGTTGGTGGAAGGTTGTTGCAAGCAGTGAAAAGTTTCTACAAAGGTAGTAAAGCATGTGTAGAATAGGAAATAAAGTGAGTGATTGGTTTCCGGTGAGATTGAGGCCGAGACAGGGATGTGTGATGTCACCGTGGTAGTTTAACTTGTGGTGAGAGAGGTGAATGCTCGAGTGCTTGGACGAGGATTAAAACTGGTAGACGAGAATGACTATGAATGGGAGGTAAATCAGTTGTTGTTTGTGGATGATATTGTACTGGTTGCAGACACAGAAGAGAAGCTTGACCACCTAGTGACAGAATTTGGAAGTGTGTGTGAGAGAAGGAAGTTGAGAGTTAATGTGGGTAAGAGTAAGGTTTTGAGATGTACGAGAAGGGAAGGTGGTGCAAGGTTGAATGTCATGTTGAATGGAGTTATTTGAGGAGGTGGATCAGTTTAAGTACTTGTGTCTGTTGTTGCAGCAAATGGTGGAGTGGAAGCAGATGTACGTCAGAGAGTGAATGAAGGTTGCGAAGTGTTGGGGGCAGTTAAGGGAGTAGTAAAAGATAGAGGGTTGGCCATGAATGTAGAGAGAGTTCTATATGAGAAAGTGATTGTTCCAACTGTGATGTATGGATCAGAGTTGTGGCAAATGAAAATGACGGAGAGACAGAAATTTAATGTGTTTGAGATGAAGTGTCTAAGGAGTATGGCTGATGTATCTCGAGTAGATAGGGTTAGGAACGAAGTGGTGAGGGTGAGAACGGGTGTAAGAAATGAGTTAGCAGCTAGAGTGGATATGAATGTGTTGAGGTAGTTTGGCCTTGTTGAGAGAATGGAAAAATGGCTGTCTGCTAAAGAAGGTGATGAATGCAAGAACTGATAGGAGAAGTACAAGAGGAAGGCCAAGGTTTGGGTGGATGGATGGAGTGAAGAAAGCTCTCAGTGATAGGAGGATAGATGTGAGAGAGGCAAGAGAGCGTGCTAGAAATAGGAATGAATGGCAAGCGATTGTGACGCAGTTCCGGTAGGCCCTGCTGCTTCCTCCGGTGCCTTAGATGACCGCAGAGGTAGCAGCAGTAAGGGATTCAGCATTATGAAGCTTCATCTGTGATGGATAACGGGGGAGGGTGGGCTGTGGCACCCTAGCAGTACCAGCTTAACTCGGTTGAGTCCCTTGTCAGGCTGGGAGGAACTTAGAGAGTAGAGGTCCCCTTTTTGTTTTGTTTCATTTGTTGATGTCGGCTACCCCCCAAAATTGGGGGAAGTGCCTTGGTATATATATGTGAATAATCACTGTATTTGTCTTAGATAGTACCACTAAACATTAGAAGAGTAATAAGACTCTCTCTCTCTCTCTCTCTCTCTCTCTCTCTCTCTCTCTCTCTCTCTCTCTCTCTCTCTCTCTCTCTCTCTCGAAATAAGGTTATATCCACATTAAAGAATAGACATGTTTCAAAATAAGTTTAGGCGGTTTTGATACTTAATTTCTAAGCTAAATATCCATTATGTTTAATTTGCGTTAATATTTCTTCCCAAATTATCAATATTGAAATTATTTTTGTCACCTATAACATTCCAAATGCTTGTTTGCTGTAGAAGAACCTATTTATTTTTCTTTAATCTAGTAAATTTTAATTTGTTTCAAATCGTTAGAATGACAAAATTGCTATTAAATGGGTAAAATATCTTGTCAACTGGTTTTAAGCTTTGCATAGTCTTTATACAGAAGATGCAATTAACTGCCTCATATTCGAGTCTAGAATGTAGCCTTTATAGTCAGTAATAGTTATAGATTGTAGCATTTTACATATCGTCACCCTCATAAACTAACTGCCTAAGTCATTTTCTCCACTTGTTGGGAAATAAAAAAATAAAAAAATTCTCATTTCCTAATTCCTTATATCATTGTGTTGAGCTTCAATTAACAAATTCTAATTCACAAATTCTTCTGTTAAGAATTTGTGAATTGAAGCTCAAGACAATGATATAAAGAATTAGGAAATGAGAAGGTTTTTTTTTTTGATTTCCCAACAAGTGGAGAAAATGACTTAGGCAGTTAGTGTATGAGGGTGACGATATTGAATTTATATCAATAGGTTTTATGAAAGGAAGTAATTTAGCTCGAGTTTGGTATTCTGAGCAGTAAAGCATCAGTGAAGTAGATTTAAATCAACATTCATGGAACATGTCTTGCCTAAAGTAGATTTTCTAACATTGGTCTTAATGTAAAGCTTCAAAATCATTCTTGAAACACTTCATGGAGTAGTTATACCTAATGAAAGACTCAAGGTGAATAGTTTGTAAAGAGAAGGCCCAGACACACCTGGTTCTTGATACGTTCATTAGGCAAAATTTTAAGGGATTTAGGAATGGCACCTAAGGTGGTACGTCGGAAAAAATAATCAGGTCATGATAATTTTTTAGGAAAATGGGAGGAGTAGTTATCTTTAGGGAAGCTTGAGGATTTAATAATGAATTATGTATTCCTTGAAACAATTTGGCGAATGACTGTGCGATTCCTGTTAACATAACATTTTGATAGAATAAGGCTAGTAAAATGTACAGGCATAGAAGGTAACGTTGAGGTTGAAGTTTTCACTTTGAATCTAAATGTAGGATGTAGCTTTTAAATCTATCAAAATTAGTTTTATGGGTAGAATTGTTTTCCAAATCTGAAAAAAAAATCATTTGTATAGGATGCGAATTGAAAATGGTAATTAAGTAGATATGAAATGCTTAAAACCAGTTGTTTTTTTTTTATAAAATAAATTACTGTTTTGTCATTTGCAATTTCATTAGATACAAATATTGATCATTTAAACTTGCTATGAGATGCTTGTTTAATTCATAAATGTACATTAGTTAGAATGATTATTTCAAATGTTTTGTTGTAAATAATAGGCGCTAATCTATTTCAATCACACAGGAATAATTGGTATGGACAAAAGTATAAGATACAAGAGCTATGGTCCTGAATTCTATTTTATGACAAAAAAGTTACATACCAATGGTAGTGGTATAACTACATATATTGAATAACTAAAGGCAGAGGGCCCATGACTTATACATCATTAATATGGACATTACTGACTGGGTACTCTACCTTTACTTATTCAATATGGTTAGCTATATACTATTGGCAGTGGTATGTCTCCTTTTATTGGTATGAATATTCATTCAAGACTGTAACTCTTGTATCTTAAGTATTTTCGCCCTTGCCAATTATTCCTATGAAATAGACTTTATCAAGTAGCGTTTGTTATTAGCAAGATTTTTTTTTTTTTTACTTCAAAATTTGTTTGTTGTTCAATGTGGCACGTCACTTTATTCGACTGAATACTTTATTCAGGAGATAGTTGGCTATGTGCCCACAGGAATATCCACGGAAAGGAGTGTCTCAAAGTTTCCTATAAATTTGCCCTGTGTAACGGACCTTTTAAGGAAGTTTTATGTTTAGTATTCCTTGTAAAGATGTTGAACTTCCTTAACTGGTAAGGTATTTTGACCATAGTCATATATTGTAACATCATATGAATTCCGAAATAAAAAGTATGTAAAATATTAAATTTTATTTTAGTATCATTGGTAAATGAATAGAAAACGAGGTAGCATTACTATAGTCTCCCCTGGTAAATAGAAAACCTAAAAAAAAGAAAATGGGAAGACATGGAGTATTCTCCCTATATTAAACCTCATATGGCAGTGTTTTCTCCCTAAACGGCCCCCTACCCCTTCTAGCACCAGTAAATGCCTTATTCCCATTGAAAATGAGCCAAAGACTCCTGAAATAATCCTCTCTCTTATCTAGTCACTTGTTCATTTGGACTGTCAGTGACCCCCTCCCCCCATACAGTGTTTGTTCACTCCCCCACTGGGGGTATGAGAATAGTAGTACCAATGTTTTATGAATATAAAGTACAAAGTCAAGATGGCCAAACTGTATCTTGGTAATTTATTTTGGACCAAAGTCCACAAATTAATACAGCTGTCTGTCAAATAGTATTTTTTCCTGACTAAAGTCATGATAATAATTAGACCTGTTATATCCATCAGTTAGTTTTCCTCAAAAGCCTCTTATTCAAAGTTGAAGCTACCGAATTGAATTTTTAGGAACCAAAGTATACCTAAATATGTACTTGAAGCTTCCACTCAACACAATATGGCAGAAGAAAAACTTAGAAATTCGTTAAAAACTTTTATTGTAGAAGATTAAATGACAAACATAGACAGGTTTCAGTGTAATCAGTTTAATTAATGATGGAAATACAAGCAGTTTAGTCAATGACATATATGTATCAAATTCATGGAACCCCATTTTCTGTAAGCTTTAAACGGCCTAGAATCAAAGAAAACTCTACGTTTGTTATGCAGCTAGCTCATGATTCGACCAAGAAAGGCTCTTGAGTCACCCTTAATCGTATAGGGAGCACTGCATAACAATCTCCGTTTTCTTTGTTTTTTCTCTGTGTCAGTTTTCTTTTTTTAACAGCTGTTGGCGCGTTTGAAGCTCAGCATTTGAGATTTCATATTTCATGATTATGTAAGCAAGTAGTGATTTATCTAATCGAGATAAAATTATTAATAAAAAGAAGGAAATGGAAAGCCCACCAAGGCCATCCCCTTTCCCACCTAGTAACCATAACTTAATGCAAAGTTTTTTTTTTCTGACAATGAAATGTTACTAGGCCCTTGAATGCTTTCCTTTACCTTCTTTTTTTTTTATTTTATTAATAATTTTACAAATAATTATATCAGGATTGTAATTTAAAGAGTTCAGAAATATTTTGGAGTTCTCCTGAAGTTGAATGGTAAAAGACTTATCTCATTATTTAGATTTTTATGATGCAGATTCCAGGGTTTATGGAGTTACTTGAACAAGACAAAATAATTAATGATCCTAGATTGGAAACCCAAATAAAAACCTTCAATTAATATTAGTCATTTTCAAGCCTTTTATGCAATTTCAGAATGATCCATTACTACAGACACCTGAAGCCCACTCAAAAGCAGACAAGATTCACAAATGCCAAGTTGCCTCCCTGTCTCGCCCCATTTCATGCACATGATTGAGTCGGGTAAAAGAGAAGAGCCGTGCAAGACTACTGCCCTGACCATCCTTGCTACTTCCCCCAGCAGACAGTCAGATCGGACCGAAGTACGCATTCATCTTACACGTGGACACCTAAATCACTTTAACTGTGTAATAAAGTTCTCAAATGCAAACCCTTAAACACTTCGCTAACGACACTATTTAAAAAAAAAAAAAAAATAACCTTATGAAAATTGCTTTCTTTTTACATGCAGATAAATAATTTAATGAATATGAATCTAATTGAATATTTACCTACACTTTGAGGTAGATTAAGTTTCATAACTTGTAATGACAAACCAATATGCCAAAAATATACAATAATCCTAGAAATATGTCTTAAACACACACAATTAACGTCAACTCCACTAAATACTATCATCAGCTTATACTTCCTTACTATAGTATACTATCCTCAGCATAAAAGCCCTTAATATACTATTATTATCATATAATTATTTAAATTACATTCCTCACCTTATACTATACTATTCTCTACTCATAATACCTTAGCTGTGTAATAAAGTTCTCAAATGCAAACCCTAAAAACCTGACACACTTTATAAAGCTAATAACATTATTTAGAAAAGAGTAACCTTATAAAAATACTTTCTTTTCCCAAGGAGATAGTGTTATAAAACATATTATTCTAATTGAATATTTACCTACTTTTTGAGGTACATTATCTTTTAATTAGGTTCATATAACCCTTTATAACAAACTTAAGATTATAACCAATATCTTCCCAAATATACAATATCCTATAAATATAAGTACGTCTCAAACACCTATAGAATTAAATAAAATCAGCCCCACTATATACTATCCTCATTTTGTACTATCTTCAGCTTATTATTCCTTACTATAGTATACTAACCTCAGAATACAAGCCCGTAATAAATTAACATCTTATAATTAATCATAATTTACTCATCTTATAATCTCCTACTAAACTATCACGAGCATATGTTCCCTGACCAAGGTATCGTCAGCTAATTATCAAAGAGGATGATGCTTTATTATTTATGACGTATTTGACGCTGGTCCTGTGTAAGTTAATATATAACAATAAGTTATGGTCAAAATTGTAATGATCAAGCTATTTTTAGTAATATTAATAATTATATGCTTTCTGGATTTTTTGTCCTGAAGATTCTAGATTAACTCAGCATGAAATTCATTTTTAAATACATTTTTAAAGTTATCAAACAAAAGAGGCAGACAGACATTACGTTTTCGAATATTCTCTCATGTAAACCGGAAAAAGAGATTTTGACTAACAAATATGATTTGAGTATTGTTCGGAACACAAACGTCGCTGAGCTGTCAAATGCTTTTGAAAGTAAGGCGGTTGTAGAAAAAATCACAAATGAAGGTAAATATACCTTTAGATTATGAAATACTTAATTATCTATACTAACCAGCAATTCACCAATGTGATGGCATTTTTGGGGGTATTAAAAATCCACATTTATATGCCTTATAAACTTAAAAAATGAGGAAGAGGCACGTTATAAAATATTCGAAAACTCCTAAATGTTCTAAATATATAACGTATAGAACTGGATTTTTAATACTAAAGATTGTTAGCCACAGTATATTGTTTATTCAAGTTATACAATGGCACTGAATAATGATGAATTCATTCCGGATTTTAATTCAGAATTAAAACAAAAATCTAGATTCACTTTTCTAATAGCAAAAAAAAACCAGAACCAGGAATTATAAATTCTATAGAGCTTAATGACTGTTACCAAAATATATATTTATGAAGAGCAAAGCAACAAACTCAAATCTCTTTGAAAAAAAAAAAAAAAAAAAAAAAATATAATCTGTCATTTACTTCTAAGTGACTGTATGAAGACTTAAATTTTCTCTTTAGATATTTCTGAAAATCACAAAATAAATTGGATTTCAAAATTTTAGAATAGAGAAAATAATGGTTTAAAAGATGTCTTATATAAATTCATTTAAAAATAAACTAACTTAAATACATAGTTATCTTAGAGAATCTATAACATTATTTTATGTAAAAAGCGATTTTTTACTGTAATACGTTTTTAAGATAATGGACTATTTAAAAAAAAAAAAAACTTGAAATAACCTTTTTTATATGCTCAGCTTATTGAAGCTGATGATTCTACACTCTTGGCAAATACATTTTCGAAGAAACTCGAGTTTGAAGCTCGAGAATGGGCTGACAAACTGGGTGATATACCTGCTAAATGGAATGAAGATATTTCTCACTTTTCACATAGTTAAATAAAATTTCTACATATGTTACGCTACGTAAATTATAATGCAAAACCCACCCTAAATCTATATGATAAACCTGTAATCCTAAATCATACTTATATACATAGAATAGATGTATCTAAAATTCCTGTCGTCTGACTTCTTAAAAATCCACTAACAAGAAACCTGACTTCACCTGTCCACATTGGCACATGATCTATTGAAGGGAAAAAAAGCAATTCAACAACATAACATCTCCATAAGAATCTCACACAAATCACTCAATACTTAGCACACCATTCACTCCTTCCCTGCAGTGGAAGTCATAACATTTCTCATAGCACAAAGTCCCAACATTCAATATTTGCAAATTCTCATGACAAATAAATCAGACCCTAATATCAAGGGTAAAAATTTACTAGTTAAAAATGTCCTAGGTTTTAAAAGTTTTCCTTTACCGAAGTGCAATTGATAGACATCATAGAGTAAAATGGGCTTAATAAAATGATTGATAATGTTACCAATAAGAAATAAAAAGAAATATTCGACGGGGAATCCTGTGATTACTTTTTTTTTTCTTTTTTTTTTAAGAAGGGAATTGGATTGAATTTAGGAATATAAGCAAACGCTTTGACCTATAAGTCCATTCAGCACCTAAGTGCAACCGGGGAAAATCATACTGATACACTTTGAAACAAAGTTTTCAAGAATTTTGAAGGCAAGAAGGAAGAAAGACGACAGGAGAAATGGAGGTAAAGTTAAAGGCTGTGGAGCTAGGACAACTACGGTACGTCCTGAAGGAACACTGTCAGGATAGTTAAGTAACGCCTACAGAAAATCATGTGAGGTGCACTGATGGCACTACCCTCTTCTGACTTGAGAGAGAGAGAGAGAGAGAGAGAGAGAGAGAGAGAGAGAGAGAGAGAGAGAGAGTAGTGTTCCCCCAAGTCAGAGGAATTGACTTGCATTAAATCCTGTCAAGAAAGGAAACAATATGAAATCGGAGGGAGAGAGAGAGAGAGAGAGAGAGAGAGAGAGAGAGAGAGAGAGAGAGAGAGAGAGAGAGAGAGAGAGAGAGAGAGATGGTGAGGTGTGAGTTACCCTATTTCGCTGAGTCGTAGAACAAAATAAGTAATATTAAGGTACCTAGGTTATGCAATATCCAATTTCCCATATTTTGTTTTCATTCCTTTTATAGTTACAACAATGATTTATAATCTGATCTTATAATTCTCAATTTAATATTCAAACTCTTCTAGCCCCAGGGACCTCTGATAGCCCCTCAAGGGCAAGTAATTAAACTAATGGTACCTTTTAAGGGTGTGGGCTAAGAAATAATTACTTGAAAGGTCAGCAGTGCGTACTTAAGACACATCGAAACTAATAAATTTTATAATGAACGGTAATATTTTTAATTGTGCCCTGATGATCCCTTTGGGGCAAATAACTAAACCAGTGGTATGACTTAAAGGTGTGGGTACATAAATAATTAGGTCAGTAGTGGATACTTCGAAACACTTAACATCCAATATTAGTCGATATCATTTCAAATAGCACCCTATTCCAATATGATAATTGGTAAATTCCTCATTACGAATAATGATTTAGGTTTGTTATTACTTTGATAACTATCAATGTTTTGAATGTGAAGCCTTTTAACCATTACAGTTCCTATCATAAAGTTCAAGCTGGTTTAAAATACGGTAAATTGATACCAATTATCACATGAATTGAAAGTAAAGCTGGGCAAAAGGCCTGGCAATCACACAAACGAATATAAGTTACAATTGTTAAAGAGAAAAAGGTCAGGTGTTAATCCAAATGTATAATCTATTAATCTGAATATTTTAATACATACATACATATACCTAAGGCACTTCCCCCAATTTTGGGGGGTAGCCGACAACAAGAAGAAACAAAACAAAAAAGGGGACCTCTACTCTCTACGTTCCTCCAGCCTAACCAGGGACTCAGCCGAGTTCAGCTGGTACTGCTAGGGTGCCACAGCCCAACCTCCCACATTTCCACCACAGATGAAGCTTCATACTGCTGAGTCCCCTACTGCTGCTACCTCCGCGGTCATCTAAGGCTCTCAAAATGTCTAACGCTAAAAATAGTTAAGAGAATGAAAAAGGAGTAAAGCGGATTATGAATTACTTACATTTAGGGAATTTGGATTTTTTAGGAGATTAAAAAAGGGTAAGGTGGATAATGAATGAATTATGTTTAGGGAATTAAAAAAAAACTATCGAGTATGATATTCCAATTCTTGTGAATTTTGCAAGGGTAAAATGCCCAATACTCTCTTACAATGTTACGAATTTTCCTCAAAGGAAGATACTGTTGAAAGACATGACTATTTTTGCGTAACAGTACCGCAAAAAAAAAAAAAAAAAAAAAAACCCTACCCAATAATGTAAGGAAATAAAAGAAATCTTGGCCATAAATCCAGGAAACGTCCCACTTGAAACACAAAAACCTGACGATATCATTAGTAAACGATTTATAAGCCTATTCTTCATACCAAATCAGTTTTCACACAGACACACATTCACAAATCTGGACAGCTTTCACAACAACGACATGATATTCAAGAACTTATTACACAATTCATGTAAAAATGGTTCTAGTGTTATTTATCCCTCCTTTATGTCGTGGGCACAAACGACACGAGACAAGAAACAAAATGGAATTTATGAACTGAGCTGTGCACCTTTTCAAAGAGCCCAGGTATCTCGCCATAATAGAAAGCTCTGAAATGCAAGACTTCAAAATTACCACTTACTAATTTCCTTGATACACTTATGTTAAGTAAATTTATCTTTAATCTTTAACATTTCAATTATATCTGAATATGAAGTTTTTATGAATTTGTTTTGGAAATAACAGTTACCATCAATTACACATTAACTTCAAAAAGAGGATAAACATGTCTGGAGCACGTTGAATCACAATCCTTTTACATTACATAGACTTCCCACTACTTACATTACACAGATCATAAAAAATTTGATATATATGTCATCGACACAAGTGCATACATCTTTGCTAGAAATGAAAATGATGGAACAAAACCTGTACATTTGACATTATATCTTTCTACAATGCAAGTTTCTTAAACATTTATACCATATTCTTAAATCTGATAGACTATTACAAACTTAAAGAATTTGAGGCTTCTGAACAAGTCAATAATGGTATAACACAACCGTAATTTCCATAACTTTAGCTGTCAGGATAAAATCTGCACTGACAATACAGCTGGATTAATAAGCAGACTAAAGTCCAACACGTTTACCAAAACAAGATGTTAGCCTTTGACAAGTACAATATATTCAAGTTAACACGTTGAGCTACAGCTCTCAAAACACCAGTAAAAGAATGAACAAGTTTTGTACATGGGGAATAAAATAACAGTCTAAATGAACAAGTGGTTACCCTAGTTAAGATCAGGAACTATCTCATGGACCTTTTAGCCCATTTTATGGTGAGGAATAAAAAGGCAAAAGCTGATGCTCAAAGAGGAAGGGGGCAGAGGAAGACTCATCAGCCATATGAGGCGAGAGTAGTTTTTTTAAACATTTCCAAATTGGGATAAGGAAGGATCAAGGATGGGGAGTGGGAGATCTGAAATTAGATGTGAACACCAGGTTGAAATTAGAGGTTAACATTAACTTAAAATAAAAGAGAACTTCTTCGTAAATAAACATTATTGAAATATGTAAACAAAATCTCCCTTTACTTTTAATAATTAGCATGTTATTCTTCAAGGTATATTGATGTAGCCCAGAGAGAGAGAGAGAGAGAGAGAGAGAGAGAGAGAGAGAGAGAGAGAGAGAGAGAGAGAGAGAGACAGAGAGAGAGACTATATCTAGATTATTTATACTACCTGGAAATTAAAGGAACTTCCTTAGACTGGAGTGCAGTTTTAAATGCATCTATTTTATATCCCGTATATTTTATACCTAGTCACAAATATACTGTACATTCATCTACACAACCATATAATTTAAAATTCTTCTCCCTCCCATTAGCTTAACAGAATTTCTCTACACTAATTTTTATTGGCTTAAGAGATTAAAATTTTCATCTAACTTTGAAATTACTGTAGAAGCTTTTCCAGCAATCAGCTGGTTGCTGAGGTTACCTTCTAAAACTACTATATAGCGAGAGAGACTTTCTAATATCAGTCAACGGTCAAACCTTTTATATTCTTTTATTTACTACAATAGCTATACAATGATAGATTCATAAATAAACAACAAAAAGTTTAGCAGGTGACCTTAATACCTGTCATAGGTTACTGCTATTTCTATTCACCAAAACATTAAGACCACTATCACAAATATTTGTTCCGTTTAAATCCATAACATCACTCTGAGCTCATAACCTTTAAAATTTCCATTCACAAAAATCTAATGAGCTAACTAGACTCTACTTCATTCTTTATCTCTCTTATACGTACATATATTTCATACTCCCATTAACCTATATACTGTAGCTTGTTATTTTGATCACCAATAGTGTTCCACACTGCCAATCATCTCTAGTTCATAATACATTTAGGATTGGGTAATACTGAGGAATTTTGCCTACAAAATTCAGCACTTTGGCCTGCAGGGCCATTCCGTGCCCAACTGCGACTGAGGGATACCCATGTAGTTACACTATAGTAACCGTTAAGAGATTGAACAGAAAATAGGAAGGTAATCGTTGGGAATGGAGCTAAAAGTTAAAGGACATAAAACAAGTGTAGGTAGGGTTAAAAGAAACGTGCAAAGGCAGGTAGGGTCATAAGGAATATGGAAGTGCAGGTAGGTTCACAAGGAATATGGAAGTGCAGGTAGGGTCACAAGGAATATGGAAGTGCAGGTAGGGTCAGAAGGAATATGGAAGTGCAGGTAGGGTCAGAAGGAATATGGAAGTGCAGGTAGGGTCAGAAGGAATATGGAAGTGCAGGTAGGGTCAGAAGGAATATGGAAGAGAGGTAGGTTAGAAGAACGTTGAAGTGCTAGGGTCAAAGGAACGTGCAAGAAGGTGGTCAGAATGGAACGTGCAAGTACAGGTAGGTCAGAAGGAATGTGCAAGTGCAGGTAGGGTCACAAGGAATGTGCAAGTGCAGGTAGGGTCAGAAGGAATGTGGAAGTGTATGTAGGGTTAGAAGGAACGTGTAAGTGCAATAAGGGTTACAAGGAATGTACAAGTGCAGGTATGGTCACAAGGAACGTACAAGTGCAGGTATGGTCACAAGGAACATCCAAGTGCAGGTATGGTCACAAGGAACGTCCAAGTGCAGGCAGGGTTACAAGGGACGTCCAAGTGCAAGAAGGGTCACATGGAAGATATAATTGCAGGTAGGGTCAGAAGGAACGTGCAAGTTCGGGTAGGATAGAAGGAATGGGGAAGTGTAGGTAGGGTCACAAGGAACGTGAAAAGTACAGATAGGGTCAGAAGGGACATGCAAGTGCAGGTAAGGTCACAAGGAACGTGCAAGTGTAGGCAGGGTAACAAGGAATGTGAAAGTGCAGTTAGGGTCAGAAGGAATGTGGAAGTGTATGCAGGGTTAGAAGGTACGTGCAAGTGCAATAAGGGTCACAAGGAACGTACAAGTGCAGGTATGGTCACAAGGAACGTACAAGTGCAGGTATGGTCACAAGGAACGTCCAAGTGCAAGCAGGGTTATAAGGAACGTCCAAGTGCAAGAAGGGTCACATGGCGGGTATAATTGCAGGTAGGGTCAGAAGGAACGTGCAAGTTCGGGTAGGATAGAAGGAATGGGGAAGTGCAGGTATGGTCACAAGGAACGTACAAGTGCAGGTATGGTCACAAGGAACGTCCAAGAGCAGGCAGGGTTTCAAGGGACGTCCAAGTGCAAGAACAGTCACATGGAAGATATAATTGAAGGTAGGGTCAAAGGAACGTGCAAGTTCGGGTAGGATAGAAGGAATGGGGAAGTGTAAGGTAGGGGTCACATGCAAGGAACGTCACAAGTGCAAGTGTAGGTGGTCACAAGGAACGTCCAAGAGCAGGCAGGGTTTCAAGGGACGTCCAAGTGCAAGAACAGTCACATGGAAGATATAATTGAAGGTAGGGTCAGAAGGAACGTGCAAGTTCGGGTAGGATAGAAGGAATGGGGAAGTGTAGGTAGGGTCCCAAGGAACGTGAAAAGTACAGATAGGGTCAGAAGGGACATGCAAGTGCAGGTAGGGTCACAAGGAACGTGCAAGTGTAGGTAGGGTAACAAAGAACGTGCAAGTACAAGTAGGGTAGGATGTAATGTGTAAGTGCAAGTAGGGTCAGAAGGAACATGCAAATGCAAGTCGGGTCAGATGAAACGTCCAAGTGCAAGTAGTGTCAGAAGGAACATGAAAGTCTAGCCAGGGTCGGAAGGAATATGCAAGTGCAGGTAAGGTCAGACGAAATGTGCAAGTGCAGGTAAGGTCAGAAGGAACGAGCAAGTGCAGGTAAGGTCAGGGAACGGAACGTCCAAGTGTAGGTAGAGTCAGAAGGAATGTGTATGTGCAAGTTGGGTCAGAAGGATCGAGTATGTGTAGGTAGAGTCAGAAGGAATGCGCCAGTGCAGTTAGGGTCAGAAGAAACGTGCAAGTGTAGGTAGGTTCAGAAGGAATGTGTAAGTGCAGCTAGGGTAGGTAGGTATGTGTAAGTGCTGCTATGATCAGTAGGTATGTGCAAATGCTGCTATTGTCAGAAGGCACGTGTCGGTGCAGGTAGAATCAGAAGGCATTTGGAGGTTCAGTTACAGTCATGTTCAAAGCTATGTTCAAATGCATGTATTGTTAGAAGGACCATGCAAGTGCAAAGGTCAAAAGGAACTGGCAAGAGCAGGTAGGGTCAGGGGGAACATGCAATTGCACATAAGGTCACAAGGAACGCACACGTGCAGGTATGATCAGAAGGAAAGCTGCAAAGACCATCAAGCAATGCCTTAACTGATGTTATTACATCCCCTACGGAGATAATATATTTGATTTTGTATCTAGCCTTTCAATAAATTAAATCCTTTGATCTTGAGTCTATCCAATCAATGTTTCATAATCTAGTTCAATATAACTTCATTCACCTAGATTGTATTACTTCCTTTACAATTTAATCTGTAAGTTTCATTACCAAGACTCTCCATTACGTTTTACTAACTTTAATTTTCTCAATTTCTCGCAGAAGGAACGAAGATGAGGAGAGAGAGAGAGAGAGAGAGAGAGAGAGAGAGAGAGAGAGAGAGAGAGAGAGAGAGAGAGAGAGAGAGACGCCATCTGTTGCAAAGCAATACAATAGATCGAAGGACTTTGGGTAATGGGACGAAATCTGACTGATATTTTATAATTATTTACACAAAAAACAAGAAATAAAAGATACCTTACTATTCTTTATCTTTAACATATAAATCAAAAGAAATATTCTTATTTGTTTTCATTTTTAGAAAATCGAATTGTAAACATGGAATACGTTATTTTCGATAGAAGGAAAGCAAAAGCTAATTATTGTGAACGGGTGAAATTTCTAAAATATTATATTTTTAATATTCTCTTATTTAAGGAACCAAAGAAGATTAAACAAATCCTTTGCCAGATTCTATGATCGTTTGATAGATAACTCAGAAAGAAAAACTTCAGGTGCTAAATATAAGCAACATACCTTGAATTCTATTAATGAAGAAGTTCTCTTTAAAATATACCTCCAAAATAAAAGATAGGATAAATTATTGGAAAAGTGGAATAGTATATAAATCTTAAATGCACGAATTTCAAAGATTTTCCAATTAGATCATAAATCTCAGAGTCTAAAATGACAAAAAAAAGTTGAAACTTTTCAGAACAAGTCACTGGAAGAAAGAAACAAGAAACCAAGAAACGAGTGATATGAAATAAGCTATCCATAGCTCCTTAGACCAAGGTGTGTAGCGGAGAACTCCATACACACAGGATTGCTGTAAATTGTTACATAGGCAATATAATGCTCTACATAACTTATAGATCATTTCATCATCCAATGAATGCATAGGGCTTCCCCTAGAAGTATTTTAAATGACACTAAAGCAGTACCTGCCAAACTCGGCTGAATCCTTCGTCAGGCTGGGAGGAGTGGAAAGAGGAAGGGTCCCCTTTTGTTCCTTGTTTGATGTCAGCTACGCCACAAATTTGGGGGAAGTTCTTTGGTAAATAGATAGACTAAAGACGCAAGTATCCAGAAAAACTTCCAAGACAAAGATATGTCATAAATAACTAATTGAACAAAGGAAGAAGGCCCAAATAACTTTATAGACAAAGTGTGGCCTGAGTAAATCAGTGTGTGCTACAAAGAGATTCTGAAAAGGAGGGAATATTCAAAATTGGGAAATCAAATAAGTGACCATGATAGCTTATTGAATCAAGAAACAACTCTGAAAACTCCAAAGATATATAATTCTAAGATTACTACACAGATTGATGAGTATCCAAAATAACCTAAAAAATCGGAGAGAGACTGAATTTCTCCATAATTCAAAGCTACCGAATTCCTGAAATAACTCCATAGGACAAGCATTGTTAAGGAAGAAGTTTTAAATAAATCACAAACACTAGTAAATTAAGGCATTACCGAATAGCCAATGTTCATCCAGAGAAAAATCATAAAACAAGGGAAACCCAGCAAGACCTTTTAAAACAGAAAGTGCCAGAAAAAAAAATGAATAATAAATAAAGCCCTTTATACCGGAAGAGAAGGAAAATATAGCTCTAAAACAGAATAATTTGAAATATTTGTAAACAAAGAAAGTTAACAAACAACTCTATACAGCAAGGAATGTCCAAAGTAACTCAGCAGACCAAAGAGCATACACAGGATATCATGATTTACGGTAAAGGCAGTATTGCCCCTTTAAAAAAGCGCAAGGAGAGAATTTAAATCTCTTGAAATCAAACTGGCCCTATCAACTGTCAGCTGGAATGGAATAAAAATATCCTTAAAGGCGAGCATATTCCTGAAACCTAGAAAAGCTTTATAAAACTTTGTATACATAAGTATAAAGGAAAATGGTCAGAATTGATATGAGATCATAACCATTTACATAATTTCTTTTGAAATGTTTACATCTAATAATAAGAATCCCAAAGAAGAAAAACAGATATAACGGTGTCCTTAGGATGAATTATTCCTGGAAACCAACGTGGAAAATTATGATCATTATTAAGAAGTAGTTAATGGTTGCTATTGTTTCATCAAACCACTTAATTCTCTGGATATATAAAGAAGTATTTGAAATTCAGATTCACTTTTCAATATTTTCCTCTGGTAACCATTAGAACAAAAAAGAATTTTAACTATTCACTGAATAGGAGACAAATTAGAAGTATTCAGAAAACATGAGATCTAAAGAAAGCAAAGCTGTGAAATCATTATTACGTCTCCGAATGAGATCTATTTTTTCTATATAAGAAAGCACAGTAAACCTATCATGAAAAGAGAAATAAATATAATCAAAATCATGTTTCAGACCTGGATTAGGAATCAATTTTGACGATAGATAACCTCTGAATTTTGCAGAAAACTGTAACTCGTTAAAAATCTATTCATTTCTACCTTTGAACTTTGTACAAAATTTTAACTCTTTAAAAATTCTAGCATTTCCAACTTATCAAACCATCAATAGTCAACTGATGAAATAATATCAGCCTTCAACGAGATCCTAGAAAAATCTTCAGAAGACTTCTGTTAAAGTGTCCAGCAACAGATTCTCCGAGAGATTTAACTTTCTGGACAGAACCTTCATATATAATCACTTACTAACAACTTAAACTTGTTAGATCAGCAAAATTTATCACGGTGCGCAAAAACCAGTCATTAACCATAAAGGAAGTACTATGATCTAACAAAATAATGTAGTTCATTTACAATTATTCAGATTGTTCAATATCATGAACATGCTTCGTATCAATCAAAACAGACGAAGTAGCTCCTATATGAAAAATACCCACGTGAGGAATGGAAATATGGAAACGGAGATAATAGTAGGGCCTGAGTGTACCTTCAAGCAAGAGAACTCTAACTCAAGACAGTGGAAGACCATGTAAAGAGGCTATGGCACTACCAGACATTAGAGAACAATAGTTGGATTTGGAGCGTACCTCCGTTTAAAAGGTTGCTAACCATACCAAAAGTGTCTTTTCTACTCTTACTAAAATTAGGGGAAGTGTCATGGCAGATACACAGATACCGAGTTGACATCTTTAGTGAAGAGTTTTTCGGTTCATCGTAGTGTTGTCAGTTGCATGAGGAATGAGTAGAATATGTAAAGAACAGGCCAAACAATTCAGTGTATGCGTAGGCAAAGAAAAAAATGAGCTGTAACCAGAAAGGGATCCAATGTAGTATTATCTGGCAAGTCAAAGAACCCAATAAATCTCTAGAGGTATTATCTCAACGGGTGGCAGGTACCTTTGCTAACCTACTACCTATAATATCAGGCGTTCTAATTAAAGGCAAAGCCGAAGAGCCTACAAATATTTACTGAATCGGAAGGCCTAATGGCAAGTAAGGATAGAAACAAAACCTTATCATTTCATTAGCTAAAACACAGAGTAAAAACCTGAAAATGTTAAGTAGCTTTCCAGTCTATCAACAGTCTGAGTTTAATATCCACAAATGCCACCAAGAACATGTCATCATAGAAATGCAATGGACAACAGAAATCACTGTATGACCTCACTTGTTTGAGAAACTGATCATTAGTTACACCTAAGGTTATAAGAATATATAAATGAAAATTAAGATCACACATCTGGACCTACATTAAACCATATGATAGAATTGATTATATATGCATTAAGAAAAAAATTACCTATAGGTACCACAATGCTTGTTTATAAAAAAAGCCATTTATAATTATTACCAAATAGTTTTAGCTAGATATGTTTTCTTATCTATAATAGTAAAACAATCAAGTGTTTTTGACACTTCAAACATAACAGAAATTATAGCTATAAGTTCTCCAGTTGTAGAAATTCCATCCATCCATATACCAAAGGCACTTCCCCCAATTTTTGGGGGTAGCCGACAACAACAGAAACAAAACAAAAAAGGGGACCTCTACTCTCTACGTTCCTCCAGCCTAACCAGGGACTCAGCCGAGTTCAGCTGGTAGAAATTCAGGTAGCATAAAACCGTTATACCAAATGTGCTTAGAAGAATTGCAAACATACAAGCCTTGTGGTCATATCAAGTCAGAATTAAGTGGCATGCAACTTAAAATCGTATAACCTTTTTCTAAAGTCCTGATAAAACAAGATATTACCAACATTCCTATACCTCGTATAAAAGAAAAAAATAAGATTTTCAATTGATGACAATGGTATAGCGAGTTGGAGATTGAATGTTGAGGCTTATAGTAAATTAAGTATGACACAAGATAGCAAAAGACTGAGTTGGTGATTAAAGTTGTTGAATTGGTGATTCATTGATATTTCAAGTTGAATATAAAGTCAAACTTACTCTACGCTTTGTTCTTTGTTGAAATTTTTGAATAAACAAAATTGACTGTAATGTTTTCGATAGTTAAGGCGTACTCATTATAATGTAAAATTTAAACTATATTGCACGGCAAGCAACAGATTTTAAGATTTATAGAAAAATACTTATGCAGTTATATTTAAAAAGTTAACTTTAAAAAATTATTTAGGCAATATCAGGCTGTTTGGAGCCTCACTTCAAATAGATCTACACAAGAATTTTGATAATGTTTCTCCCCACACCCAAAACCATGGCACTTATTTTTTCCCATGAAGTCAGAGATCAGATATTCCACTTGCACCGTAAAACATGTTTTCTTGAGAAGTCTTCTTGTGATATTGGAAATCACCAATATATCTGCCGTCAGTTACTTGTTAACCTCAAGCATGCGACCAACTATATCCTGAAAAAAAAAAAACTATGAATAATTAATTTTGCAATTTAGAAAGTATTCTATCTAACCCCACTTTAGCTACTTCATCATTGATAAGACTTTTTTTGAGAGATTAACTTTTGAAAAATATTAATATAAATAGAATGACCTAATAGTATGAAGACAAAACTAATAATGTATAGTAATGAATGACAAAATCTATGACCATCTCACTAAAAAATAACTTAATAACTATATCACCTTCAAGGGAATTTCTTCAATACTAGATTTTTTTTCAGATAGCAAAATGTTCAACACTATATTGTACACTTCCATTGATAATTATCACCTACTCTGTAAACCTGACTGAGGTGTAAGCTTCTAAAGGAAACTTATTAATGGCAATTTTAACTTATCTTCAAACTGGTGTTGGTTTAATATTACAGCCTCCACCCCTGTCATCAGCTTTGATTTAGATACGAATGATTTAATCTTGTGCCATCAGTATCCTTTCAGCTTCCAGGAGAATCGGGTTTCCAGCTAGGAATTGTTTTTTTTTTTTTTTTTTTTTGGCCTCTGCTTTTGGATCTACAACGTCCAGGTAAATAAACGATCCTGGAAGAAAATAAAATATCTTTATCACAAATGTTCGCCACCTTCAAGTGATAACCTGACTCCTGATTGTTAGATACTAAGTGTGAATTTTGAGGATTATCTGTTGAAATACCTGTCACATTAACTTCATCTTTAAAAATCAACAGCCACTTTTGAGCTTCAAACTTTATAATGCTGTGAAGTATGCTTTCTTTTTTCCTCAAGGTACCAAGTGTGAAACTGGCAGTTTTAATCTTAAATCATTTAGGAGTTAGGAAACTTAAAGGATATTCATATGAGAAGAGAACAGATAGAATAGCAACATCCCAATTCCATAACAAGCTCTGAACCAAATATCCCACATATATAACCTCATGTTTTCCCGCCCACAAACACTCGGCTGTTTAACTTCTACTGTATAGCAGCAATCGCTTAAAAAAGGCTGAATTCATATTTTAATAAACTCATCTTCACAGTATTAGAATAAGGACATAATACTGAATACAAAAATATTGTTCCCAATAGTTAATCCGTTGATGAAAAAATAGTCACCAACAATTTGAATTTTTCAGTTACCTAGGCTAAATGAGAAATGACCAACCTTTAAGAACTAATGATTAGAGCGAGAAACTGAGTAGTCAAAGTATAGGGATCTAATATTTTTTTATGCTAAAACAATTAGAAATGCTGTTTATATTTAAATTTGAGGAGAAATATACTATATGCATCACAGTAGGGGGAAGAGGGTTACAGTCATTAATGTATCTCAACTGATGCATTGTTCATGTAGATTGAGGGAAGTTTGGTAGAACCCTTTTGTCTCACAACTGAAAGCACTTCTTAACCTTCTACTTCAACAGTCTTATCTCTTCATTTCCTCCACCTTCATATCCACCTACTATATGCATTAATTTCACAAATCCAAATGGTTTGTATACCTTGCATTCCATGAATGCTAGGCAATGATTTCAAGAAATAATTATGTAATGCATGTTATTCCCATGGAATGAAACTCCTTTCCCCTCCCTAACCAGATACAAAAAACTGTCGATTTATTGGAATAAAATCTATATGTCCAAGCGACACTTCAAAGCTAATACTTTCCCATTGCTATTAATATCAAAGACATCCTCTCTCACCAAATCTCTTCTCTCCATATCATACTTCATCTCTTCTCGCCATCTAATCATCTGCCTTCCTTACGATTTTCAACTTCTAACAGGTTCCTCTTAAGCCATCCTCACTCCTCCCTACTACTCATGCTCAACATGTGCCAACACCATCTCAATTGTGACACTCTTATCACCTCGTAATTGTTACTATTCTTATTCTTATTATTTCATATTTTTTTTTTTCAATCTTTCAAGCAGTGATATGGAACCTATTCTCAACTTCATCCTCATATCCTACCTACTGACTTATAGAATATATCAAGTATCTAAATTGTTCCACTTGTTTTACATCCTAGACTCTACTTTCATGTATGACTAGTGTCCCCACCTTCCTTACTGCTCACTATAAGTTTAATCTTACCCACATTTACCCTCAAGCCACCCCTCTCTGAAGACTTAGCCAACATAACCACATTCACATTACCTATCCTAGGACTCCAGTCCTTTCTCTTTAATTACCGATGGGTTTAAATTACCTAGAATAGACCATCCAAACACAAACCTGTTTAACATACAAATCTATCATAATATAAACTGGCTCCTGTAAAAAATGTGACAAACTTGAAAATAATTTGTATTTTCCTTAGCTATACAAACCAGAGTCCTTTAAATTGGATATTTAACAGCAAAGCTAGAGTACACAGGCAATAAAAAATCATAGCAAAGTGGAAACAACTGACCAGTAGTTATCAGTTGGTAGCGGAGGAAGCAACATCCCCAACAAACCTGGCGTACTGACAAACCACTTTGATTGCTACGTCCCTGAAATTGTGGGCTTTGGGATGGTGGGATGCAGGAGGATCAGGATTCAGAGCAAGGTCAATGACCCTGCGAATCCATATGGAGATTGTGTTTTATGTGATCCTCCTCTTGCTTCTGCCTGTACTGACAAAAAGTGAGGGCACTCTGGGCCGAGCTGCTGCTGTTCTCTTGAGGTAGTGCCTCAAGCACCTCACTGGACAAAGTCACAGATGATCTGGTTCGTTGATTACAGAGCGGGGACTCATTATCCAGAAAGAGTAGAATCGAGGATCAGAAATCCCCGGATTCTGAGTCTTGGCAACAAACTCAAGGACGAAGCTGAAGCTTGCCCATGCCCTTGAATGGACGACGTCCTATGAGAGATCATGAAGTTTGTTATCCCGTTTGGCTAAGGCCAGGGGGAGCAGGAACTCCGTCTATCAAGTTAGGTGGCGATCTGTTGCCTGGTGTAATAGTTTGTACGGAGGTCCTTTTAGGGACCGAAGAACTGTAACCACCTTCCATGGGGTAAGTCTCATTTCCAAATGAGAATAGGTAAGTACATAACTCCGTATGAGGAGGGAAAGTTTTGGCGATGAGGAAATGTCCATTCCTTTCAGTTTAAAAGCGAGACTCAAGGCTGAGCAGTAACCTTTAATCGCTGAAAAGGAAAGACGCATTTCTTCCCGGAAATAGACATGGAACTCTGCATTTGCTGGAATAGTGCCATCGAGTGGATTGAGGCCCCTTCTACGACACCAATCACAGAAGACGTTACACTTAGCCTGGTAGACTGAAGCTGATGACATTCGAAAATATCCAGACATCCTCTTTGCAACTTGTTTAAAAAATCCTATCCAAGTGAGGAGATGCTGAATAGTCTCCAACGTGAAGACGTAGCGAAGCTACTGCCTTGTGGTAAATGTTGACTTGTGGCTATCTGAGTAGATTGTGTCATGGAAGAAGTTCTCTTGGCAGCTTCGTCAGGAGAAGCAGAAGGTATGGAAACCATTTTGTGTGATGTCATAACGGAGCTATGAGGGTCATTGAAAGATTGATCGACGTTCTGGTCTTGTTGAGTTTTCTTCTCATAAGACAGAATGGTGGGAATGCATAAACGTTGATGTTGTCCTACCGTTGTTGGAACGCATCTTGCCAGGGAGCCTTGGGGTCAGGAACTGAGGAGCAGTACAACAGAAGCTCCAAATTCAGGGCCATTGCTAATAGATTCACAGTCGGCGTAGCCCACAAAGTCAGGACTTTGTTGGCTACTAGAGGATTTAAAGACCACTCGGAGTCCACTATCTGAGTCGTTCTTATCAGACTGCCCGTTAACACATTCTGTTTGCCCGGAATGAAGCGAGCTGATAGGGACACCGAGTTGTCTTCTGCCCATCTGAGTATCTCTACTGCTAGATGGTACAGCGGCTGCAGAAAGGTACCACCTTATTTGTTTAGGTAAGCAAATACTATAGTGCTGTCGTTCTTTAACACTACAGTGTGGCCCGCCAGGAACTGGAGGAACTGTTTGAGGGTGAGGAAGGCTGCCCTCATTTCTAACAGGCTTATATGCTGATACATTTCGGATTCGGACCACTGGCCGAAGGTGCAGCATGTGGGCCCACCAACCTTCTTCTGATGCATCTGAAAAGAGCATCAAATCTGGTGGGAGAACAAGAAGATTGACCCCTTTGCAGAGGTTTAAGTCCATCAGCCACCATCTGAGGTCCATCTGTTCTTCTGGTCCTATGTGGACTAGAATATCGCATCCTGAGGTGGCTGTTTGGAACAAGAGGTGCCAAAGAAAAAAGGTGACTGAGCAGACATATCCAACTCTGCACTGGGAGCTCTTCCCATCTGAGGAAGGGCCCTGCTACCTTCCATAGCCTCCAAATCCGTTTGTATGATGGATATGCTTTGTGCCTTACGTTGTCCAATAGCTGGAGTTAAGCGGAACTATTCCATATAGGAAATTGTTCGGTCCTCCTTGGAAGAAGAAGGACGAATTCTCTTCCTCTTCCATTTGAGTCTTGCCTGTGTGTACTTAAACTGTAGGAGACTCCCCTGAGGTTCTGGAACCCTCTATTCCCTGGCTCTCTTACAAGGAGGGACGTTCTCTTTCTTGCCTGAAGGAACCACTGTAGCAGTGTCTTTCGAGTTCCCCCTGGGATTAAATGGGGGAGAGGAGCTTGGGACTAAAGGAGGCAACAGGGGAATCGTAGAAGTGCCAACTAAGAACTGAAAGCGAGGAACTGACCACTGTCACAGCTTGCCGCATTACATTAAAATGATATTTTCATTATAGAATAAATTTTTGAACATACTTACCCGGTGGATATATATATATAGCTTACGTACCTGACGTCACGGCAGAAAATTCAAATCTCGCGGCAATCGTAGATTGGATAGCTAGGTGTACTACTAGCGCCACCACTCACCAGGTATCTGGAACCATTCCAGGAATCCTCAGATCTTCCATGCCCATAGGTCTCTAGGGGGGAGGAAGGGAGGGAGTATAATTATATATATCCACCGGGTAAGTATGTTCAAAAATTTATTTTATCATGAAAATATCATTTTTAAACATCTGACTTAGCCGGTGGATATATATATAGCTGATTGACACCCTTGGTGGAGGATTAGAGACCAACTAATACATAATTGGAATATTACTCAAGAGTTTTATAAAAACAAACTTAAGGGTTCGTACCTGATAAGGAAGCTGACTTTTATGATTCTCTGCCTCATTAGTTAGCTGTAATTATGAGATCCAGCGATCCACTCAGGGGGCTGAAAGACCTCAAGGAGCTGTCAAAACGGTGTAAATACCTCACTATGACAGGACCTCAACCAATACTCTTGTTCTGGGCGCTCTCAAGAAACAAGTTTGACCACCTGCTAAAATCAATGATTGCGGAAGACTGTCGACCAGTCTCCACAAACAACCAAAAATACAATAGTTTCAGGAGAAGAAAAAGGTATTAGGATTAGGGGAATGTAGTGGTAGAGCTTTCACCCACTACTGCACTCGCTGCTACGAATGGTCCCAACGTGTAGCAGTCCTCGTAAAGAGTCTGGACATGTTTTAAATAATGTGAAGTGAACACAGACTTACTCCTCCAAAAGGTTGTGTCCATAATGCTTTGTAAGGATCGATTTTGCTTGAAAGCCACCAAAGTTGCCACAGCTCTGACTTCGTGTCTTTTCACTTTCAGCAGTTTAAAATCTGTCTCACCACAGTTAGTGTGAGCCTCTCTAATCAAGAGCCTGATAAAATAAGATAAGGCGTTCTTTGACATCGGTAAGGAGGGCTTCTTGACCGAACACCATAGAGCTTCAGAATTGCCTCGTAATTTTTGAGTTTTGTCTAGATTAAATTTAAGCGCTCTAACAGGGCACAGGACCTTTTCCATTTCTTCACCAACCACATCTGAAAGGTTTGGAATCTCGAAAGACTTCGGCCATGGATGGGAAGGACGCTCATTCTTGGCCAGGAAACCAAGTTGTAAGGAGCATATAGCCTTACTATTACTGAAGCCAATATTCTTGCTAAAGGCATGCACTTCACTGACTCTCTTAGCTGTTGTCAGACTTACTAAGAAGAGCGTCTTTAAGGTGAGATCTTTAAAAAAGGCTAAGTGTAAGGGCTCAAACCTATCACTCATAAGAAACTTCAGGACAACATCCAGATTCCAGGCTGGTGATTCTAGTTGAGGCTCCTTAGAAATTTAAAAGGACTTGAGAAGATCTTGAAGGTCTTTGTTGTTAGAGAGGTCTAAGTTTCTGTGCCTGAAAACTGCCGCTAACATGCTCCTATAACCTTAATGGTAGAGGAGGAAAACTTGCGTTTTCTCCTAAGGTGTAAAAGGAAGTCAGCGATTTGGGTCAGAGAGGTACTGGAAGAGGAAATTGAGTTGATTTTGCACCAATCTCGGAAAACCTCCCATTTGGACTGGTAGACCCTGATGGTAGAGGTCCTCCTTGCTCTAGCGATGGCTTTAGTTGCCTCCTTCGAAAAGCCTCTAGCTCTAGTGAGTTTCTCAATAGTCTGAAGGCAGTTAGATGTAGAGCTTGTAGGTTTTGATGGAACCTTTTCAAGTGCGGTTGTCTGAGAAGATCCATCCGCATGGGTAGGCTTCTTGGTACGTCCACCATCCATTGAAGTACCTCGGTGAACCATTCTCTTGATGGCCATAGAGGCGCAATTAGAGTCAATCTGGTTCCCTCGTGAGAGACAAACTTCTGTAAAACTTTGTACAGGACTTTGAAGGGGGGGGGGGGGAATGCGTACAAATCCTGGTGAGACCAGTCCAGCAGGAAAGCGTCGATGTGGACTGCTTCCAGATCTGGTATTGGAGAGCAGTACATTTGAAGTTTCTTCGTTCTCGAGGTTGCAAACAGGTCTATGGACGGACGACCCCAAATCTGCCAAAGTTTCTTGCAAACCTCCTGATGCAGCGTCCATTCCGTAGGAATGACTTGGTTTCTTCTGCTGAGGCTGTCTGCCATTACATTCTTTTCTCCTTGAATGAACCTTGTGAGTAAGGTGATGTTCCTTTCCTTCGCCCAAACTAGAAGGTCCCTTGCAGTCTTGTAAAGGGACTTCGAGTGGGTCCCGCCTTGTTTGAAAATGTAGGCCAACGCTGTGGTGTTGTCTGCGTTTACTTGTACTACTTTGTTGAGAATCAAGTTTTCGAAACCTTGAAGCGCCAATAGGACTGCTAACAGCTCCTTCTGGTTGATGTGGAGGCTCTCTTGATCTTTTGTCCACAGATATGAGCGTTCCAGTTTGCCCAGTGTTGCTCCCCACCCCGAGTCCGAAGCGTCGGAACACAACACAAGGTCTGGGCTCATTTGCTCTAGCGAGAGGCCCTCCTGAAGTTTGGTTGTGTCGTTCCACCACTGTAGGCAACTTTTGACAGACTCTGGAAGTGGAATACTTTCTGTCTCTAAGCCTTTCTCCTTGTCCCAATAGTAATTGAGGTGAAATTGCAGTGGGCGGATATTCAGTCTTCCCAGGGAGACGAACTGTTCCAGGGAGGAGAGAGTTCCTAGCAGACTCATCCACTGTCTCACAGAACAATCTCTTTTCTCTAGAAAAAGACGAATCTTTAGGAGGGCTTGTTCTATCCTTTTGGGTGATGGAAAAGCCCGAAAAACTAGACTCTGAATCTCCATCCCCAAATAAAGAATCTTTTGAGATGGTAACAGTTGGGACCTCACTGTGTTGACCAGAAGATCCAGTTCCTTTGCTAATGTCAATGTCAATCTGAGATCCTCCAGACAGCGATTGAAGGAAGACGCCCTGAGTAACCAGTCGTCGAGATAGAGAGAGGCTCTGATCCCTGTCGAATGCAGGAAGCTTGCTACATTTAGCATGAGCTTCGTAAAAAGAAGAGGAGCGGTGCTGAGGCCGAAACACATGGCCCGAAACTGGAAGACTTCCTCCCGGTAAACAAACCTCAGGTAGCGTTTGAAGTTCGGATGAATATGGATATGAAGATAGGCGTCCTGGAGGTCTAAAGAGACCATCCAGTCGCCTTTCCTTACTGCTGCCAGCACAGTTTTGGAAGTCTCCATCAAAAACTTTGTTTTCAAAATGAAAGCGTTGAGAGCGCTTAAATCTAGAACTGGTCTCGATTCCCACAAGTTCTTCGAAACCAGGAAGAGGCGGTTGTAAAACCTCCGAGACTACAAGTCCTGCACCCTCTCTACAACCCCTTTTTCCAACAAGAGGGACACTTGTAGAAGCAAAGCTTGTCTCTTTGAGTCCTCTCGGTACCTGGGAGAGAGATCTATTGGCTCTTGAACTAAAGGGGGTTTCTTGATTGACGAAAGGAATCTTGTATCCCTCCTTCAGCAAAAGAACGGACCACTGGTCCGCTCCCCTTCTCTCCCAAGCCTGCCAGAAGTTCTTCAGTCTGGCTCCTACTGCTGTCTGAAGTCGAAAGCAGTCAGACTCTGCTTCGACCTGATCTTGGTCCCCTCCTCTTTCCTCTTCTCCCATCAGGTCTGGAGTTACCCCTACTGACGGGTTTACCTCGAAAGGAAGGAATAAATCTAGACAAGGGAGTATCCACCTTTGGTTTGTTGCTAGAGAAAGAAGTTGGAAGTACTTTCCGAGCTGCCTTGGAGACCAAGTCACGGGTGTCTTTCTGGGCTAAGGAAGCAGCAACCTCTTTTACAAGATCTTGTGGGAACAGAGCAGGAGAGAGCGGCGCAAACAGTAATTCAGACCTCTGACAAGGAGTGACCCCAGGGAAAGGAAAGAACACATTTGAGCTCTTATCTTGAGAACTCCAGCCGTAAAAAGGGCTGCTAACTCGTTAGAGCCATCCCTCACAGCTTTGTCTATGCAAGACATAATCTGAACAACACTTTCATTATTCTTAAAGGCAGAAACTTTCTTACTCAAGGCTCCCAGAGTCCAGTCGAGGAAGTTGAAAACCTCAAAGGCTCTGAAGACGCCCTTGAGAAGATGGTCGAGTTCCGAAGTTGACCAGAAAATCTTAGTACGCCTCATGGCTAATCGACGAGAAGAGTCTACCAGGGTTGAGAAGTCCCCCTGGGCAGAGGCAGGTACTCCCAAGCCGAGAACGTCTCCTGTCTCATACCATACACTTGATCTAGAAGCTAGTCTAGCAGGAGGGAATGAAAAGGCCGGCTTGCCTAGATTCCTCTTTGACTGCATCCAGTCTCCCATTAATCTTAAAGCTCTCTTAGATGATCTCGAAAGCACCATCTTAGTAAAAATAGGAGCTTGAGTTGCTGTTCCCAAGGTGAACCCTGAAGGGGGAGAGCGTGGAGCAACAGGCACAAAGTGACTAGGAAATTCTTCCTTGAACACTTTCATAATCTTCTTAAGGTCTAAGGACTGCTGTGCAGTCTTAGGCTCTTCTTCCTCCGATAAGTCTACTAAAGGTTCAGCTGCAGAAAGAGGAAAATCAACCTCCTCTTCCGATAAGACTTCAGCTGGAATAACGTCTTTGCGCACCTGTGCGCGAACTAGACGTTGAGCACTGTGCGCGCCAGCTTGACATCCAGCATCAACTTGTCGATTGTTATCAAGATCAGCTTGAAGTTCGACGTCACGTCTAACTTGACTTGGGTGACGATCGACGTCACATTTATCCTGACATTCGGCGTCACGTTTGACTGCTTGGCGAACGACATTCTCAGGCAAAACGTCAGCTTGACGTTCAGCTTCACGTTTCGAAGCTTGACGTTCAAGATCAAGCTTAACCGAGTTACGACGATCAGCTTGCAAAGTTTCACGACGCTCAGGAACTCATTGATAAGACTACATAATAGACAAAAGTTTAAGTTGCATGTCTTGTAACAGACTTAATTTAGGGTCAACTTGAGGTGAAGTTATGACCGAAACGTCAGCGATAAAATCGTCTTCTTGCTCACCCGTATCACGTCTGGAACATCCAGACGACACAACAGATCCAGGAACTTGCATCGCAATTGCTGGAAGCTTGTCCGAAATAGACGTTTTAAGAAGACGTTTGGCAGGAGAGCCTTCTTCTTCAGAAGAAAAACGTTCTGGACTGCTCCAATAGCTACAGCCAGGCCTTTGAGGCGATAAATGACTTATATCAATTGACGTCATTTTCCTCTTGAGAGGTCTTGAAACTTGACGCCAGTTGCGTTTATATTCTTTGTTAACCAAAGCGTCATCCGAAGATGAAGTAAGCTTAACCTCACCTTTCACATGGTGAGGGCGAGTGTTACGTGAAACGTCACCAGAAACACTCGAGGGGACATCTGCTCGTACGGTTACGCCTCTCGTTCCCTTTTGCCGCTCGACATTCCTTCTCCCAGGGGTTGAAGAGCTTGAAAGAAGTCTAAGGCTAGGTGAACGATAGGCACGAGCAGACGCACCCTCCACAGCACTGAACACATTCCCCGCACTTTTGGCACTAATACCACTTTTGGCACTAACACTGGCACTCTTAAGCATATTTATGTCGGACATAAGTTGGTTCCTGTCCGTAGCAAGCGACTCAACCCTCACTCCAAGGGCTTGTATGGCACTCATCATATCTTTAAGTGAGGGTTCAGCGGTAACAGTAGGAGGTTCATGAACTACCACTACAGTGGAAGGAATAGGTTCAGGGACACGGGGAGAGGAAAATTCTCTAGATCGAGAAGAGCTTCTTCTAACCCTATCTCTCTCTAACTTACGAGTGTATCAATCGAAATCGAGCCACTCACTTTCAGATAACAACAAACATTCATCACATCGATCCATTAAAGAACAAACCTTACCTCTACATTTAGTGCAAATAGAGTGAAGATCGATAGAGGCTTTAGGAAGGCGGGTTTTACAGCCTTTCACACACTTTCTATAAACTGGGGAAGGGTCAGCCATTTTGGAAAATTCCAGAGAGAGATCAATCAATCAAAGGTCAAAACAAATCAAATCAAAAAGAGTTCAAGAAAATTAGTAAGTAAATCCAATCAATCGAAAGCCAATTAACCAAAAAACAAGTACTTCACCAAAGATACTGCAAAAATCGAAGGTTAAGACGAACGAATGTTCCAATGATGTCGCCAGCAATGGTGGCAGGGAAGATCTGAGGATTCCTGGAGTGGTTCCAGATATCTGGCGAGTGGTGGCGCAAGTAATACACCTAGCTATCAAATCTACGATTGCCGCGAGTTTTGAATTTTCTGCCGTGACGTCAGGGACGTAAGCTATATATATATCCACCGACTAAGTCAGAAGTTTAAATTAATTCCTTAAGCCATGGCGGGTCGCAGCCTCCCAGTGAGTTGGGAGGTAGGTCTTTAGAGAGATGAACATCTCCAGGTTCAGGTACCTCTACAGGTACATTATCCTTCTTAACTAAGGGTAAGATCGGTACAGGCCTTCCCATCGGGAGAGAAACTTGGCGTTGTCATGCAGGTGACAGATGCTTCTGGGCAGGTGGAGGACCGAGAAGCTGGCGCATCTCTTTCTGAGCGGGAGGTTTACCCTTGTTGGAAGGGAACTCTCCTGTAGCCAAAAAAGGAGATGGAATTTCGTCCGGGGATGAGAGTACCTCTGGAGCTGGATGAAATGGTTTTTATGAGGTTGATAATTCATGCGAACTTTTTCTGTGTGTGTCTGCCATGACACATGGAGCTACATCACGTGACGCTGCCACGCCTCAAGACATTACTCTGTCCTGCAACGCATTCACGTCACACGACCCTAGTCTTCCACACGACAATGAGAGAGACCGAGCAAAGGTTGGAAAGCCAAGAGGAGGAGCTAAAGTGGCGCGTGAAACCAATTCGTATGACCCGGAGAGGCTGTCGTGATGAGAACTTTAAGGAAGTCTGTTACCGATTCCTAAGGAGAGATGCTATCTTTCAGAAATAGCGCCACGAGGAACCCGAGGATTCATGCGACAAGATCCCAAAAGGTCCGCAGGGAAGCGAGAACCTGAAGGCTTATCGTAACACAGGTCACGCTAGCGCGAAGATTTGGCGTGGCAAGAGTCCGAAGACTCATTGTCAAGAGAGCTCACAGACTCGTCAAGGCTATAGTCACAAGAACCAAAAAGTACCAAGTAATGTTGGTCACCAGCGCCCGAAGGTACAGCGTAACCAGTGTCGTGCAAACCGGAAGGTTTCATGTAACGGGGGACTGAAGTCTCCTGGTTATGAGAGCCCGAAGACTCATTGTAAGGGCTGGTCCGAGAGCCCGAGGGCTTGACAAAACCGGGGTTGGGCAATCCCGAGGGATCCACGCAACGTGAAACCAAGGTTTTCTTGGTACGAGAACTCGAAGGTTTGGCGTAGCAGGAAGCATGAGAGCCTGAAGGCTCAGCATAACCTGTGTTGCGGTCCCAAAAGGAGCAGTGCAACGGTAGACTGAAACCTCCCTTTGACGTGAACCAGCGCTTTAGCATGACTGGGGTAAGGAATGCCAACCGGTACAACGTTACCTCCGTTGCGAGAGCTTGAAAGCTCATCGCAACTGGAACCCAAGGGCTCCGTATCGCAAGAACCTGAAGGTACAGCATGGTGAGGACCCAAAAGTCGTCCGGAGTCACGAGAGCCCGAAAGCTCAACACGACAAGAACCTGAAGGTCCCAGGCTACGAGACCTCACATACTCTTGGCAATAGGAGTCCGAAGGGTTCTGCTCACGCAGAACAACAGTGAGTTGGTCACGAGACACCGTAGGATCAACGTGGCCAGAACCCTGAGGTTAAAAAAAAATCTAACAGCTCCAGGAGGAAAAAATCGAGGATGGAGAGGGTTCACAAAGATCTCCAAACGGCAAACCTCCAGAGAAAAAAGTCCAGCAGGCTCCTCCAGAGGGGGAGTCTGCGTCAGTTCGAAAGCTGTCTCCCTTGGGGGTGGGGAAGACTTGTTCCCCTGCAGGAGAAAGGCTCAACAACAGCTTTTAACTCTGCCTTTAGAAGAGAAGCAAAAGAGTCTCTGAGCCGCCGTTGCCCTTTAGCGGCTCTCTCTAGCGAATGAGAGATGTATTCCCCAGCAGGGGAAACACTCGGAGAACAAGCTGTCACCGCCTCTCGTGGACCAGCAACATCCTCTACGTCAGCAATTGGCGACTAAAAATCTGACTGATGTGTAGGAGCACCTGTGCCCACAGGAGGAGGAACGTCCCCGGAGGAAGGAGACGATAGTGTACTCTACACTCCCCTCTGAAATATGTTGAAGAGAACCTCCTTTGAGGGGAGGCCACCAACGCCCAGTGATGGCCAGAAAGATACAAAATCAGACATATTGGGCTGACTCACTAGGAAAGTCAACACCATCCCCCGCACCACAAGGTTGACCTGGAGTAACAGGGGCTGCTTTGCTACTCGGCATTTCTTCGGAAAGAACCGGCGGAGGAGCATCGGGAAGAGATTGGTGGGTAGGAGAAGAAGACCGGTATTTCTTCGAATTCAAGGAAGACCCCAAAGGCGAAGAATCTCTCATGGACTTCTTCTTCCGCCGCCCGAACCTCTCCTACTGGGAGGCAGACCACACTCCCGTGAACACCAGCAGCCCTGACACATCATATACACAGCAGTTGGGGGCCGTCTCAAGGGTGCACATGCCTCTTTGCCTTCTTCTGACGCCTACCGTATCGCTGCCACTTGGAGGGAGGTTACTTCCTACACTCATCACATGGTGATGCCTGTGAACTGGTGTGACCCCTTGCAGGAATGGCAAAGACTGTGGGAATCTGTTACCACCGCTGCATAAAACTACCACAATGGTACCTTTATATGCCAGGACAAACCTGCATTCTAGATCCTTACGTGCACACACTCTGAAAGACAGAGGGAAAGTTTTTAAGCCGTAATCTAGTTGTGTATTAATCGTAACAGAGTAAGTCAATTTGAAGGAGAGAACACCAGCACGTCTGTTCCCTACCAAGCCGGAATGAAAAGTGAAGTATTGATACCAGTGCTGATGTGAACGGGGTGGCCAGTCTAGCTACCACCTTCTTCCCCTACCGTGCTAACTAGTGGTGGGTAGTTATACATCGTTAAAAGTATTATGGATGATTTCAGATGTCACCAAAATATATATCCACTGTAAAGAGCAAGATGGCTTGTATATTGTGCCAGAGCAAAATCATTATCTTAACTGTTTTACATTAAGCAGATATTCTGCACATGTAACATAATTATGATTGGAAAGACTTCTTAAAATGATATTTTCATTAATAAAATAAATTTTTGAACATACTTACCCGGTAGTTATATATATAGCTTACGTCCCCGACGTCAACGGCAGAAAATTCGAAACTCGCGCCAACTGCCAGTTGGATTGCCAGGTGTACCACCCCTGCACCCTAGCGAGGTACCTGGGAGCCATTCCAGTGACCCTCATATATTCCATGCCTCTAGTCTCTTAGAGGGGAGGAGGGTGGGACTAAAATTATATATAACTACCGGGTAAGTATGTTCAAAAATTTATTTTATTAATGAAAATATAATTTTTTAAACACAAGACTTACCCAGTAGTTATATATATAGCTGATTAACACCTTTGGTGGAGGGTTAGAGATAGCTAGCATATCTGGAATTCTACTTAAGAGTTAATTAAAACAAAACTTAAGGGTTCGTACCTGATAATGAAGCTGACTTCAATGATACTCTGCCTCATTATGTCTGCTAGCCTTATGAGATCCAGGGATCCTCCCAGGGGGCTGAAGATCTCGAAGGGACTGTCAAACCGGTGTCAAAACCTCATCATGACAGAACCTCCTCCAATAACCAGTTCCGGGTGCTCTCAAGGAACAAACATGACCACCTGACAAAATCAATGATTGTGGAAGACTGACACAATCTCCACAAACAACCATAAAAAATAATTAAAAGTACCAAGAGAAGAAAAGGTTATTGGGATTATGGGAACATAGTGGTGGATCCTTCACCCACTATTGCACTCGCTGCTACGAATGGACCCAGAGTGAAACAGTCCTCATAACAAGTCTGAACACCTTTCAAATAATATGATGCGAACACGGATTTGCTCCTCCAGAAGGTCGTGTCCATTATGCTTTGTAGAGATCTGTTCTGCCTGAATGCTGCTGACATTGCCACTGCTCTGACTTCATGAGACTTGACCTTTAAAAGTCCAAGGTCTGATTCATTACAATGAATATGAGCTTCCTTAATTAAAAGCCTGACAAAATATGACAAGGCATTTTTAGACATCTGTAAAGAGGGCTTTTTGACTGAACACCGCAAAGATTCAGACTTGCCTCGTAAGTCTTTTGTTCTCTCCAAGTAGCATCTCAGAGCTCTAACTGGGCATAAGACTCTTTCTACCTCATCTCCAACCAGATCCGTAAGATTTGGAATATCGAATGTTTTGGGCCAAGGCTGAGAAGGGCGTTCGTTTTTGTCAAGAAAGCCTAATTGTAAGGAACAGACAGCTTTACCATTATGAAATCCAATGTTTTTGCTAAACGCATGAATCTCACTCACTCTTTTGGCTGTCGCAAGACTGACCAAAAATAAAGTCTTCATAGTGAGGTCTTTCAAGGAAGTTGAACCCAGCGGCTCAAACCTGTCGCTCATGAGATACTTCAAAACAATATCCAGATTCCAGGCTGGAGAATCTTGGTTCCGTCGTTTTAAAGTCCCGAAAGACTTGAGAAGCTCTTGCAGATCCTTATTGCCAGAGAGGTCAAGGTTTCTATGCCTAAACACAGTAGCTAACATACTCCTATAGCCTTTAATAGTAGAGGAGAAGAAATTGCACTTCCTTCGAAGATATAGCAGGAAATCCGCAATTTGAGCTACAGAGGTACTGGATGAGGAAAGAGAGTTGACTCTACACCACTCTCTGAAAACCTGCCACTTAGATTGATAGACCTTGATGGTTGAAGTCCTTCTTGCTCTTGTAATAGCTTGAGCTGCCTCTTTCGAAAAGCCTCTAGATCTAGCGAGTCTTTCGATAGTCTGAACGCAGTCAGCTGAAGAGCGTGGAGATTTTGATGCAATCTTTCCAAGTGGGGTTGTCTGAGTAGATCTACTCTTAGAGGAAGAATTCTTGGGGTGTCTATCACCCATTCCAGTACCTCTGTGAACCATTCTCTTGACGGCCAATAGGGAGCCACTAGGGTCATCCTGGTTCCTTTGGATGTCACAAATTTCTGTACTACTTTGTACAGGATCTTGTAAGGTGGGAAGGCGTAGAGATCTAGATTGGACCAGTCCAACAGAAAAGCGTCTATGTGGACTGCTTCTGGATCCGGAACACGGCAGTAATACGCCTCTAACCTCTTCGTCTTCAAGGTTGTGAAAAGGTCTATGCAAGGGCAACCCCAAAGACGCCACAGGCTCTTGCACACATGAAGGTTGAGGGTCCACTCTGTTGGAAGGATCTGATTCCGTCTGCTGAGACTGTCTGCCATTACGTTTTTCTCCCCTTGAATTAATCTCGTCAGAAGTATAACGTTCCTCTCTCTTGCCCACACCAGGAGATTCTTTGACGTCTCGTACAGAGATATCAAGTGTGTTCCCCCTTGCTTTGAGATGTATGCCAATGCTGTCGTGTTGTCCGCATTGACCTGAACTACTTTGTTGGTGACTAAAGCCTCGAAACTTTTGAGGGCTAAAAGAACTGCCAACAACTCCTTGTGGTTGATATGCAAGGATTTCTGGGGCTCTGACCATAGACCCGAGACTTCTAACTTGTCTAGGGTTGCTCCCCATCTTGTGTCCGAGGCGTCGGAGCATAACACAAGGTCTGGGCTCTTTATTGACAAGTCAAGACCTTCCTGGAACTTGTCTGGTTCTTCCCACCACCGAAGGCAGTCTTTGATGGGGTTCGTGATAGGAATGGACATCGTTTCTAAGTCCCTCTCCTTGTCCCAATGGTTGTTGAGATGGAACTGGAGAGGATGAAGTATCAGTCTTCCCAGTGGGACGAATTGTTCCAAAGAGGAGAGGGTTCCTACCAAACTCATCCATTTCCTTGCTGAACAAACTTTCTTGCTTTGAAACGATCTTAGTTTCAACTTGGCTTGCTCTATCCTTAAGGGAGATGGAAAAGCCCGAAAAATCTGACTCTGTATCATCATCCCCAAATATAAAATCTCTTGAGATGGAACCAAGAGAGAATTTTCCTTGTTTACAAGGAGACCCAGTTCTTTCGCAAGGTCCAAGGTTGTCTGAAGATCCTTCAGGCAGTGATCGTAAGAGTGCGCTCTGAGAAGCCAGTCATCGAGGTACAGGGAGGCTCTTATGCCCCTTGAATGTAGGATCTTTGCTACATTCAGCATGAGCTTTGTAAAGATCTGAGGTGCTGTGCAAAGGCCGAAGCATAGGGCTCTGAATTGGAAGACGTCTCCCAAGAAAACGAACCTTAGGTAGGGTCTGAAGCTCGGATGGATTGGGATGTGGAAGTAGGCTTCCCGAAGGTCTAATGAGACCATCCAGGCATCCCTCCTTACTGCTGCTAGCACTGACTTCGAAGTTTCCATGGTGATCTTCGTTTTGATGATGAACTTGTTCAGCGCACTCACGTCCAGAACTGGACGCCATCCCCCGAGTTCTTGGGTACCAGGAATAGGTGGTTGTAGAAACCAGGTGAACGAATATCCTGAACCTTCTCTATGTCCCCCTTTTCTAACATAAGAGACACTTGGTTTGAAAGAGCTTATCTCTTTGCCTCCTCTCTGTATCTGGGAGAGAGATCCACGGGAACTAAGACCAGGGGAGGGCTCCCTAGAAAGGGGATCTTGTAACCCTCCCTCAAGATCTGAATAGACCATTGGTCTGCTCCTCTCTTCTCCCACGCTTGCCAGAATTTGAGTAGTCTGGCACCTACTGCCTGAAGGCGAAAGCAGTCAGACTCTGCTTCGCCCTGCTCTGAAACCTCTTCTCTTACTCCTTCTAGCATCAGGTCGGAGCTACCCCTGCTGGAAGATCTCCCTCGAAAGGACTGGGAAAACTTGGGAAAAGTATCTTCCTTAGGCTTGCGACTGGTAAAAGAGAGAGGAAGAGCTTTTCTAGAAGTCTTGGAGACAAGATCCTGAGTAGCCTTCTGAGCTAAAGCTGCAGAAATCTCCCTGATAAGTTCTTGTGAGAACAGCAATGGAGAAAGAGGCGCATATAAAAGTTCGTACTTCTGGAAGGGAGTCACCCCCGGCGAAAGAAAAGAGCATAGTTGATCTCTTTTCTTAAGGATGCCTGCGGAAAAAAAGAGCTGCAAGTTCATTAGAGCCATCCCTCAAGGCTTTGTCTATGCACGACATCAAATGGAACAGGGCAGAGGTATCCCCCTCTTTAAAAGTCTCAACTTTTTTACCCAAAGCCCCAAGTGTCCAGTCTAAAAAGTTAGAAACTTCAAAGGCTCGAAAAATTCCCTTGAGAAGGTGGTCCATTTCTGAAGTAGACCAAAAAATCTTGGTCTTTCTCATGGCCGACCGATGAGGAGCGTCTACGAGGCTTGAGAAATCTCCCTGGGCAGAGGCAGGAATCCCCAAGACGAGAACTTCTCCCGTCTCGTACCAGATGCTCGACCTCGAAGCCAGTCTAGCTGGAGGAAAGGAAAAAGACGTCTTTCCTAAGGCCTTCTTAGACTATAACCAGTCACCCATTAATTTAAGAGCTCTCTTGGACGAACGCGACAGTACCATCTTAGTAAAGCGGGCTTTCTTAGAGGCTTTGCCGAGAGTAAACTCAGACGGAGGCGAGCGCGGAGCTATAGGCACAAAAAAGTCTGAAAACTCTCATTAGTTTTTTAAGATCGGCAGAATGATGGAAAGACACAGAGTCCTCGTCTTCTGAAACATCATCAAACTCTAAAGGAGAAAGCTGGCCTTCTACTTCCTTCTCTTGCAACGTTCCTTCGGGAGCAGTAGGGTTAAGAGCGGTTACAATTTCAGTCTCAATCGCATTCAATAAAAGAACTGTGGTCTGCGGACTTAGGAGAACGATCACGATCACTTCCTAAAGGCCGTTCGTAACGGCTAGCAGGAAGCTTAGAATCCCGATTACGAGGGCGCTCGGAAACACGTCCTGGCTCGCTGCTCCGATCACGACCGCTGATATGAGATTTGTTGCTACGCTGGTATGATTGCATAAAGGACGAGAGCCTGCTTTGCATGTCTTGAAGAATTACAAAGTTAGGATCCGAACGTTGTGAAATCGGTGATGAAATCACAACGTTCTCCTCATCGCTAAACGGAACAGAGTGCCTAGAAGGCGAAAACCAGTCTGAAGGCTGCTTGGGAGCTTGGAATGAGGTAAAGCCTGGTCCTGAGTGCACAGAAGGATCCTTGGAAACGTCCAGCGTTCTAAAAGGACGTTTGATCGGGGGACTTTCAAAAGGCTCTGGAGTATCCCAGTGACTACATCCAGGTTTTGAACCAGCAGGACGTCGATAGGCCTTATCATAGGACCTCTTAAGAGGTCTGGAAGCGAGCTTTCAGCCTCTTTTAGGCAAGGGGTCATCTGAAGGCGACGAAAAACACTTAACCTCACCTTTCCAATGGTGAGGGCGAACGTCCTGGGAGGCGCCCACAGGTACGTTCGAGGGGACGTCTGCTCGTTTGATAAAGCCTCTCGTCTCCTTTCGCCTTTCGACATTCCTTCTCCCAGAGGGGAGCTTGGAAGAGGTCTAGGACTAGGAGGACGACAGACACGAGCAGGCGCACCCTCCACTGCACTTAACTTCACTGCACTTGCACTTGCACCTTCACCTTTTAATAGACGCACATCGGACATCAACTGTGTCCTGTCCGCAGCCAAAGATTCAACTTTAGCGCCGAGAGCTTGAATTGTCACAAACATGACAAATTCGAAGATAATTTGTATTTTTCCTAACCATACAAACCTTAGCTATTTACAGAGGGTTTACCTTTTAGCACAGCTGAAATGACGAGCCAATAGTTTTAACGAGGGTTAATTACTCCCCGCGGTAGTTAGCGGGGGGTGGGGAAGGGTAGCTTGCTACCCCTCCCCCCTCCACACACCTTGCTTCACTTCACTTAGAGGTAGGACTTGACTTGGGGGTCATGGATGGCGGGCACATATGTGTAAATAGCTAAGGTTTGTATGTTTAGGAAAAATGATATTTTCATTATAAAATAAATTTTTGAATATACTTACCCGGTGAATATATAAATAGCTGACGTCTCCGACGGCCCGACAAATTCCAAAAACTCGCGAGCAATCGCCATGAAGGTTGCGGGTGTGCCCACCAGCGCCGACTATCGGCCAGATACCGCATATACTTCTCAACCACTCCAGTTCTTCTCAGTCCGCTGGGTCTCTATCGGGGAGGGAGGAAGGGCCTTTAATATTATATATTCACCGGGTAAGTATATTCAAAAATTTATTTTATAATGAAAATATCATTTTCAAATATTAAACTTAGCCGGTGAATATATAAATAGCTGATTCACACCCATGGTGGTGGGTAGAGACCAGTATTAATACAATAAAGGCGTATATGCTCAAGAGTTTTTTGACAAATATTTCATAAAAAACCAACTTAAGTATAGGTACCTGGTAAGGAAGCTGACTCTGATGATTACTCTGCCTCATTAGTCCGCTTTCCTCACGAAGCCCAGCCATCCTCTCAGGATGCTGAAAGACTCCCAGGAGCTGTTATATCCAGGGCGAACACCCCTATAACAGGACCTCATCAATACCCTTAATCTGGGCGCTCTCAAGAAACAACATTTGACCACCCGCCAAACCAAAAAGATTGCGAAAGACTTCCTAGTCTTCCGTACAACCCAAGACAAGATTAAAAAACATTTCAAAAGAAGATTAAAAGGATATTTGGATTAAGGGAATGTAGTGGTAGAACCCTCACCCACTACTGCACTCGCTGCAACGAATGGACCCAGTGTGTAGCAGTCCTCATAAAGAGTCTGGACGTCTTTTAAGTAAAATGAAGCGAACACTGACTTGCTCCTCCAAAAGGTCGCGTCCATAATACTTCGAAGAGATCTGTTTTGCTTAAAAGCCACCGAAGTCGCTATTGCTCTCACTTCGTGAGTCTTGACCTTAAGCAAACTACGATCTTTCTCATTTAAATGAGAATGTGCCTCCCGGATTAAAAGTCTAACAAAGTACGATAACGCATTTTTAGACATGGGCAATGAGGGCTTCTTAACGGAGCACCACAAAGCCTCAGAACAACCTCGTATTGGTTTAGTTCTAGCCAAGTAAAACCTAAGAGCTCTAACGGGGCACAGCACTCTTTCAACTTCATTACCTACGATTTCTGACAGACTAGGTATTTCAAAGGATTTAGGCCAAGGACGAGACGGAAGTTCGTTCTTGGCCAAAAAACCAAGTTGAAGAGAACATATAGCTTTATTCGTTGAGAAGCCGATGTTCTTACTAAAAGCATGGATCTCACTGACCCTTTTAGCCGAAGCCAAGCTCACCAAAAAAAGTGTCTTGAGGGTAAGATCCTTCAGGGAGGCTGAATTTAACGGCTCAAACCTGTCTGACATTAGGAACCGTAGGACCACGTCTAAGTTCCAAGCAGGAGTTGACATACGACGCTCCTTAGAGGTCTCGAAAGACTTAAGAAGGTCTTGGAGATCTTTGTTATTTGAAAGATCCAAGCCTCTATGTCTGAAAACAGACGCCAACATGCTTCTGTAGCCTTTAATGGTGGGAGCAGAGAGGGAGCGAAAACATTTCTCAGATGCAGGAGAAAATCCGCAATCTGCGCTACAGAGGTACTGGATGAGGAAATAGAGGACGACTTGCACCAGTCTCTAAATACCTCCCACTTCGACTGGTAGACCTTGATAGTAGATGATCTCCTAGCCCTCGCGATCGCTCTGGCTGCCTCCTTCGAAAATCCTCGAGCTCTTGAGAGTCTCTCGATAGTCTGAAGGCAGTCAGACGAAGCGCGGGGAGGCTTTGATGAAGTCTCCTTACGTGAGGCTGCCGTAAGAGATCCATCCGTAAAGGCAGACTCCTTGGGACGTCTACCAGTCATAGAAGTACCTCTCCGAACCACTCTCTCGCGGGCCAGAGGGGAGCAACCAACGTCAACCTTGTCCCTTCGTGATAGGCGAACTTCTGCAACACCTTGTTGAGGATCTTGAACGGCGGAAATGCGGAAGCGTCCAGGTGAGACCAGTCCAACAGAAAGGCATCTATGTGGGCCGCCTCTGGATCTGGGACTGGAGAGCAATAAGTTGGGAGCCTTTTGGTCAGCGAGATCGCAAAGAGGTCGATGGTGGGCTGACCCCAAGTCATCCAAAGACTCTTGCACACATCCTTGTGGAGGGTCCACTCTGTAGGGATCACCTGACCTCTCCGACTGAGACAGTCCGCCAAGACGTTCAATTTCCCTTGGACGAACCTCGTCAACAGTGAGATGCCTCGATCTTTTGACCAGATGAGGAGGTCCCTTGCGACGACGAAAAGAGCGTGGGAGTGAGTGCCTCCTTGCTTGGAGATGTACGCCAAGGCCGTGGTATTGTCCGCATTCACTTCTACCACCTTGTTTCGAAGTAGACTCTCGAAACTCGTCAGTGCTAAATGAACAGCCAACAGCTCCTTGCAGTTGATGTGAAGGCTCCTCTGGTCTGCCGTCCAAAGACCCGAACATTCCAGACTGTCCAGAGTCGCTCCCCAACCCAAATCCGACGCGTCTGAAAATAACACATGGTTTGGGTTCTTGACTGCCAGGGACAGACCTTCTCGAAGACGTATATTGCTGTCCCACCAGCTCAGGCAAGTCTTGACTGGCTCGGAGATCGGGATCGAGACCGCCTCCAAAGTTTTGTCCTTGTTCCAATGGGAGTCTAAATGGAACTGGAGAGGGCGAAGGTGAAGTCTCCCTAGAGAGATAAACTGTTCCAGGGAAGACAGAGTCCCTAGGAGGCTCATCCAACTTCTCACAGAGCAATGGTCTTTCTCTAGCATGAGACGGACTTTGAGCAAGGCTTGCTCTATCCTGTTGGCAGACGGAAAAGCCCGAAAAGCTAGACTCTGTATCTCCATCCCCAAATAGAGAAACGTTTGGGAGGGAGTCAGCTGAGACTTCTCTATGTTCACCAATAGGCCCAACTCCTTTGCAAGATCCAACGTCCACGAGAAGGTCCTGCAGACAGCGATGACGGGACGACGCTCTGAACAACCAGTCGTCCAGGTACAGGGAGGCTCGAATCCCCGACAAATGTAGGAATTTTGCTACATTTCTCATGAGCCTCGTAAAAACAAGAGGAGCAGGGCTGAGGCCGAAGCACAGTGCTCGGAATTGGTACACCACATTCCTGTATACAAACCTCAGATACGGCGGAGAATCTGGGTGTATCGGAATGTGGAAGTACGCATCCCGCAAGTCGAGAGAGACCATCCAGTCTCCCTCTCTGACTGCTGCCAGAACGGATTTGGTGGTCTCCATCGTAAATTTTGTTTTGACAACAAAAACGTTGAGAGCACTGACATCCAGCACCGGCCTCCAACCTCCTGTATGCTTTGGAACTAGGAAGAGACGGTTGTAAAACCCCGGTGATTGAAGGTCCGAGACTTTCACCACCGCCCCCTTCTCTAGCAACTGAGACACCTGCAGATGTAATGCCTGTCTCTTTGACTCCTCTCGATACCTGGGAGAGAGGTCTATAGGGACTTTTACTAGAGGAGGTCTCCGTACAAAAGGTATTTTGTACCCCTCCTTTAGCAACAAAACAGACTCCCGGTCCGCACCCCTCTTCTCCCAGGCCTGCCAGAAGTTGGTTAATCTGGCCCCTACCGCTGTCTGAGGACGTGGGCAGTCAGACTCTGCCACGGGAGGACTTAGATCCTCTCCTCTTACCTCTCTTACTATCGGCACGAGAGCCTCCCTTACTGGGAGCTCTGCCACGAAAGGGCGGGATAAATCTCGTCGCTGGAGTATCGAACTTAGGTCTAACGACATAAGAGGACGAAGGAGCAGCCTTACGCGCAGACGTGGCCATCAAGTCATGGGTATCCTTCTGCACTAGAGATGCTGCGATATCCTTCATCAACTGCTGTGGGAACAGGGCAGAAGACAACGGCGCAAAGAGTAGCTCTGACCTTTGACAAGGAGTTACACCTGCAGACAGGAACGAACAAAGTGTTTCCCTCTTCTTAAGGACTCCTGCTGTAAAAGTAGCAGCGAGTTCATTAGAGCCATCACGGATAGCTTTGTCCATGCAGGACATAATTTGCACAGAGACATCACGGTCAGCCGAAGAGATCTTCCTGCTCAAGGCTCCCAGCGACCAATGCAAGAAGTTGAAAACTTCAAAGGCCCGATAAACTCCTTTGAGGAGATGATCTAGGTCTGAAGAGGACCAGCAAACTTTCGAGCGTCTCATGGCCAGATGACGAGGAGAGTCTACGAGGCTTGAGAAGTCTCCCTGGGCAGAGGCAGGTACTCCCAAGCCGTGAACTTCTCTCGTGTCATACCAGACGCTCGCGCGAGAAGCCAGTTTAATAGGGGGAAAAGCAAAAGCTGACTTCCCCAAACTCCTCCTGGTCATCAACCAGTCGCCTAGTAAACGCAAAGCTCTCTTAGAAGAGCGAGAGAGCACTAGCTTAGTGAACGACGGTGTCGAAGCAGCTAGGCCCAGCGTGAACTCTGATGGGTGCGAACGAGGAGCAGCAGTCACAAAATGATCAGGAAAAAGTTCCTTAAAAATAAGCATGATCTTTTTAAAATCAAGAGAAGGCTGAGCAACTTTAGGCTCCTCTCCATCCGAAAAAGTCCCCAAAGGCATATCAGTTGGAAGGGGATCAACGACTTCCTCATCCGACGGAACTTCGTCTGACAACTGCCGAGTCTCGTGATACGGAGAGACATGCCGAGGAGGCAACGCTTGACAGGCTATGTCAACAAGCGACGGAGCAGCAGCAACAGCTGAGGAAACGACGTCACGCCGCGGCTGTAAAGACTGAAAGTCTTGTGACTGACAAACAACAACAGCCTGAGTTGATTATCGTTTGACATCACGTCGAGACTGCATTGACTGCAGGGTCTGAGCAGGCAAAACAACTTCCGACTGCGGCGACAGACGCTCAACGTCACGTCGAGGCAACGGAGTCGATCGGCGAACGTCAGTGCGGGGCTGCGGTGACAGCTGCTGAACGTCAGTTCGAGACTGCGGCAAAGGGGGTTCCACGTCACGTGACTGACGTGAATGACGAGGAACACGACCAGCATCGCGTTTCAAAGCACTAGAAACGTTAGCACTAACATCATACGGACGAGAAAACACTTGTTTAGGCGGCTGAAGGCCAGAGTCACGCTCATCGCACTGGCGAACCGCAAGCAAAGGATCATCGTGAACCTGTTCATGCTCATAATCTTCCATAAGGGAGGAAAGCTTAGACTGCATGTCCCGCAGGACAACCCACTTCGGGTCAACGGGAGTCAGAACGGGCCGTGACGTCGGTAACGTCTGCGCAGGCAAAACATTGCCCCTACCGAGACCCTCGGACTCCATGTTACGTTTTTGCTTAACAGGTGAACAGTCATCCGATGACTGCAAGTTGTCAGAGCTGCCCCAATGGCTACAGCCAGGACGCTGGACCTGTCCTGAAGGGACTGACTCTCGCTTTAAGGGCCTAGAAACCTTGCGCCAAGGTTTCTTATGCGACAAGTCGTCGGAGGACGAGGAGAACTTAGTCTCACCCGTCTTATGGTAAGGACCTTCTTGATGAGAAACGTCTGATACCAAAGAGGGAACGTCTGTACGTCGGTTTACACCTCTCGCCCCCTTAAGTCCTACGACATTACTTCTCCCTGGTGCAGGGGAGCCTGAAAGAGGTCTCGGACTAGGGGAGCGACAAGCACGAACAGACGAACCCTCGGTCGCAACACTAAACAAATTTTGTGCACTTTTCACTTTACCACTTAGATTTTCTGCTTTACCACTTTGACACTTCAACAACTTAACATCGGACATAAGTTGGTTCCTGTCCGAGGCTAAGGATTCAACCTTTTCACCTAATGCTTGAATCGCTAAAAACATATCGCGCATTGAAGGTTCATGAGTGCTAGCAGGGGGTTCAGGAACTACCACTACAGGGGAAGGATTAGGTTCAGGGGCATGGGAGGAGGAAAATTCCAAAGATCTAGATGAGCTTCTCCTCACCCTATCTCTTTCGAGCTTACGAGTATACTTTTCATACTCTAGCCACTCGAATTCCGACAAGACCACGCACTCCTCACACCGATCTCCTAATTGGCAGGATTTACCCCGGCAATTAGAACAAACAGTATGAGGGTCGATAGAGGCCTTGGGAAGACGTTTGTTACAATCTCTCGCACACTTGCGATATACAGGAGAAGGGTCAGCCATTATGAACATACCAGAGAAAATCCAAATTAAAGCCAAGTTCATCAACAAGAAACACAAGCCAAAAAATGGTTTCAAGAGTTTTATTGAAGAAACACACCAACACAGCGAAAGCCAATAAAAAATCCAAAACAAAGTACTTCACCAATTCGGTAGAAAACTCGAGGTCTAAAGCGAGCGGAACCAATGTTGTCGGTGACACCGACAGAGAAGAACTGGAGTGGTTGAGAAGTATATGCGGTATCTGGCCGATAGTCGGCGCTGGTGGGCACACCCGCAACCTTCATGGCGATCGCTCGCGAGTTTTTGGAATCTGTCGGGCCGTCGGAGACGTCAGCTATTTATATATTCACCGGCTAAGTTTAATATTTAAAAATACAAATTATCTTCGAATGTCATTTGTTCCGTAACCAAAATACAAACCACGCTATTTACAGAGGGTGACTTACCCCTTAGGAAGGATGGAAAGTCCCCAGCCTTACTGACTTCGGCTTGCCCGGGGGCTCGATCCCTCAGTGAGCAGCACTAGAGAGAGGGAGCCCCTGTACCTCACAAGTTCCTAGCATCGCTAGGAACGAGTGGCCTACATAAGCAGTGTGAGGAGGAGAGTGTGACTCGTACTATGAAGTTGACCTTGAGACCTTCAGATAGGAATTCTAGGATAGGACGTTCCCCATACCACCTCGTCAGGGTATGGGAGATGCAATAGTATTAAGCTTAATACTAGGAGCACAAAGAAGCATGGGTTACCTGCAGAGGTCGAGGTCAGCTATGCGAGGACCAGGATGCTGCTTCCCCAAGAGAGGGGAGAATGAAGAAAGAAGTAAGGGTCAGACATACTCTTTCATTCACGCAGACTAAGACCGGGTAACAACCCCCTCAACCTACTGCTACTTGTCCAAAAAGGAGCCTGAGGTTAGACCTGCTGTTGTGCAGCCACCACAGGGCCGATAGAAAACGTATCGAGGCTCCTGTGGGTCACGTCTTGCAGGTAGTGGGCTGTGAAGGTCGTTTGACGCTTCCAGACCCCAGCTGGAAGTACCTGCGTCACAGAGAAGTTTCTCTTGAAGGCCAGGGATGTAGCAATACCCCTGACATTGTGGGCCCAAGGGCGACGTGACGGAGGAGGGTCAGGATTCAGGGCATGGTGGATAACCCTTCGAATCCAAGCTGAGATGGTGTTCCTGGTGACCCTCCTCTTTATCCTGCCTGTGCTCACAAACAAAGCTCGCACATGAGGACGGAATGCAGCAGTTCTCTTCAAGTAGTGCCTCAGACACCTCACTGGACATAGTAGCAGCTGGTCTGGGTCGCTTGTTACAGAACGGAGACTCGCGATCCTGAAAGAGGATCCGGCACTCCAGGATTCTGAGTCTTGGCCACAAACTCAGGGACGAACCTGAACGTTACCTTCCCCCATCCCCTTGAATGAGCGATGTCGTACGAGAGACCATGAAGTTCACTAACTCGCTTGGCCGAAGCCAAGGCGAGTAGGAAAGCCGTCTTCCAAGACAGGTGGCAATCGGAGGCCTGGCGTAATGGCTCGAAGGGAGGTCTCTTAAGAGACCTGAGGACTCGAACCACGTTCCAAGGAGGGGGTCTCACTTCCGACTGGGGGCAGGTAAGCTCATAGCTACGTATGAGTAAAGAGAGTTCTAGCGATGAAGAAATATCCACGCCCTTCAATCTGAAGGCCAAGCTTAAGGCTGAGCGATAGCCTTTCACTGCCGAGACAGAAAGGCGCATTTCTTCTCGCAGATACACGAGGAAGTCCGCTATTGCTGGAATAGTGGCATCGAGTGGAGAGATACCCCTTCCACGACACCAACCACAAAAGACTCTCCACTTTGCGTGGTAGACTCCCTCAGAGGACCTTCGCAGGTGCCGAGACATTCTCTCCGCAACCTGTTGCGAAAAGCCTCTCTCCGCGAGGAGACGCTGGATAGTCTCCAGGCGTGAAGCCGAAGCGAGGCTACGGCCCTGTGAGGGACGCCGGAGTGGGGTTGTCTGAGAAGCTCGTGTCGTGGAGGAAGCTCCCTTGGGAGTTCCGTGAGGAGTTGCAGAAGGTCCGGAAACCATTCCGCGTGATGCCATAGCGGAGCTACCAGAGTCATCGAACAGTTGACCGAAGTCTGGTCCTGTTGAGCACCCTTCTCATCAGTCAGAACGGTAGGAAGGCGTACACGTCGATGTTGTCCCACCGTTGCTGGAAAGCATCTTGCCAGAGTGCCTTGGGGTCCGGGACTGGTGAGCAGCACAGGGGCAGCTTGAAGTTTAAGGCTGTCGCGAACAAGTCCACATTCGGGGAACCCCACAAAGTCAGGACTTTGTTGGCTATCTGAGGATCCAAAGACCACTCGGTACTCACTATCTGCGAAGCCCTGCTCAGACTGTCGGCGAGCACATTCCTCTTGCCAGGAATGAAGCGAGCTGATAGTGTTATCGAGTGGGTTTCGGTCCACCTCAGAGTCTCTACTGCAAGATGGGATAGCTGTTGCGAAAAAGTGCCTCCCTGCTTGTTGATATAAGCCACTACCGTGGTGTTGTCGCTCATCACCACCACGGAGTGACCCGCCAGGGACCGTTGGAACTGCTGAAGAGCCAGAAAGACGGCCTTCAATTCTAGCAGGTTGATGTGTAGGCACTTTTCTGATTCTGACCAAAGGCCTGAGGCCCTCTGGTTCCGAACGTGCGCCCCCCACCCTTCTTTTGATGCGTCCGAAAACAGAGTCAATTCCGGGGGGAGGACGAGAAGACTCACTCCCTTCCGCAGGTTCTCGTCGGCCAGCCACCACCGCAAGCCCGTCTGTTCCAGAGACCCCATTGGGATCAGAATGTCCGGGGAATCGGATCCTTGATTCCACCGGGACTTGAGCCGCCATTGAAGGGATCTCATCCTGAGGCGGCTGTTTGGAACCAGACGGGCCAGGGAGGATAAGTGGCCTAAGAGACACAACCACGATTGGGCGGGGAGTTCTTTTCGCCTGAGGAAGGGTCCCACCACCCTCCTCAGCCTTGCTATCCGGTCGTCTGATGGAAAGGCTTTGTGGAGATTGGTGTCTATTAGCATGCCTAGATAAACCAGTCGTTGGGACGGCTGCAGAGAGGACTTCTCGAGGTTTACCACGATCCCCAGATCCTGGCAAAGATCCAGAAGCCTGTCTCGGTGCCGAAGAAGGGTCGACTCCGAGTCTGCTAGGATCAGCCAATCGTCCAGGTAACGAAGGAGACGAATGCCGTTCTTGTGCGCCTAAGATGAAATCAGGGTAAACACTCTGGTGAACACCTGAGGAGCTGTGGAGAGACCGAAACACAGCACCTTGAACTGGTAGATCTTGTTGTCTAGGCAGAATCTCAGGTACTTCCTGGAAGACGGATGGATTGGGATCTGGAAGTACGCGTCATTTAGATCCAGTGTGGTCTCACCGCAAGTCTGACCGTGTCTGCTGTCTCCATGCTGAACCGGATTTGTTTGACAAACCTGTTCAGAGCTGAGAGATCGATGACGGGTCTCCAGCCTCCAGTAGCCTTCTCTACAAGAAAGAGTCGACTGAAGAAGCCTGGGGAGCCGTCCACGACCTCCTGGAGAGCACCCTTCTCAAGCATGGTCTCGACTTCGGCCTGAAGGGCCAGCCCCTTTGCCGATCCCGTGGCAAAGAAGCTCAACGACACTGGATTCGCTGTCAGGGGAGGTTGAGATGTTGTGAACGGGACGCGATAACCTTGGCCGATCACAGAGACCGTCCAAGCATCGGCCCCGTGTTGCTGCCACCTGCGGACGCAACGCTGAAGGCATCCCCCCACAGGTGGACATGCAGGGGGACTGCCACCCCTAGGGCTTGCGGCCGCGGCCGCCACCCCTAGGAGTCTTGCCTCCTCTGGAGGACTTACCGCCCCTCTTGACCTTGGCTGGAAAGGGCTGGAGCTTAGACACCACCTTCTTAGCTGCCGGTGCCTGTTTGGGAGCCTTACGAGGCTGTTGCTGCTGTTGTGGCGGGGCTGGAGGCTTATAGGGCCGAGTTGTAAGGGCCTTATGGAGGAGGGAGTCCCTGCTGGATTTCCTCCACCTCCCAGCCGTTCGCTCCATGTCTTGAGGCTCAAACAGGCTCTCCCCCAGAAGGGAAGCATGTCGGAGCCTACACACATCTACGGCAGGGACCTTCGGATGGAATCTCTCGGACACAGCATCGCGACGCTTCAACACCGAGTTGGCCCACAGGGTGGTAACCTGGTGCGCCAAAAACTCGATGGAGCGGGTGCCCGAGAGCAAGAAGGTCTCTAGGGCCTTCCTATTGGTCTCCTTGGACAAGTCCTCCGATCGCAATAGGATGCCCAGAGATCCTAGCCAGAAGTCCAGCCACGAAGTGGCCTGCATGGCACACTTAGCGACCTTCTCGTGGTTAAGGATCTCTGCCGCCGAGAACGACACCTGCCGGGCAGAGAGTTTCTCAAGGGGAACCCCCTTCGCCAGCTCCTCCAAAGAGTGATGGAGAGGAAGAGCGAGGTTGTGCTCACCCAGGATCTCGAAATACCTCCTCTGCTGGAGGCGAGGAGGAGGGATGAGCTTGTTCCCGGCAGTGGAACGACTGGAGGAGGCAAGAAGTGCGAACTGAGCGTTGGCCCTAGCCCTGGCACTCTTCAGCCACCGAGACCAGGGCAGAGCCGCACTGGTCTTAGGGGCCTTCCGAACGTCAAACACTTTATCCAGAATCGTGTCTTTGCCTTCACGGGTGGCGATGACTGGATCCGTAAGCCTGTTAAGTTGCCTTATCAGGCTTAGGACCTGCCAGAAGGCATGTTCGGATTCTTGCTGTTCTCCTCCCTGCGGGCTGGCAGCTAAGTCTCCTGCCCCAGGAATCTCTTCCTGGGGTGATACGTGGACATTCCCCTGGGTAGTCGTGGGTTCCTGACGAATCCTTGCAGAGGATTTAGGGACGGTCTTGGAATCCTTGGACTCCCTCCTGGGAGGGATACAGGATCCCAACAACGAGGTTTGAGGGGCCCTTCCTCACGAGACGATTCTCCTGCATGAAGCGAAGTCTCCCCCCCTGGTGCCGAGGGGAAGACTACCGCCCCACTGGACTCACCTGAGGACGGAAAGGCCTCGTCCACGGGAGAAGGAGAGAGTACCCGTGCAGGAGAAGGGACCTTCGCGACCGACCTCTTGGGAATCAACTTCGCCCTGGGGGAAGTCACCACGAAGTCCACTCCTCTCTTTCTCTTCAGCGTAGGAGAGACAGCCGTTGGTTTGTTACCCTGGACGGCGAGTGCTGGTTTCATAACCCTCACTAATGCCCGTGCCAGAGGACCAAACCAAGTCTGCTACTCCAAGGACACAAGAGTCCGAAATCCTCGCTAAAGGGAAAGGGATCGGGCGATCCTTTGGAGTGGACACCACGGTACCTGCCTGAAAAGAAGGTGGGGAAGAATGATGTACAAACCTCTCCTCGTCCTGCACTACCAACCTTAGTTTGGATGGAGGTGATCCCGAGTGCCGTCTAGGAGCACGCGTTCCTGCTGCTACCACCGGCTGCGGAATTCGCCGCGAACAATGAGGGCGAATGGTCGCGCGGGAGCGCGGGCGAGCGATCGCGCGGGCGCGCAGGTGGATGATCGCGCAGGCGCACAGGCGAGCGGTAGCGCGGGCGCACAGGCGAGCGGTCGCGCGGGGGCGCAGGCGAGTGGTCGCGCGGGCGCGCAGGCGAGTCGCGCGCGCGAGGGTGGGCAGGTAAATGAACTCAAGTCCGAGGCGACGAACGCAAGCGTTGGCGCGACGGCGAGGGAACGCGCTGCCGCGTAGGTGAGGAAGATCGCTGGTGATGTAGATCCACAGGCGATCGATGACGAGCTGGTGAGTGCAGTTGTTCAAGTTGGCGATGGCGCGATGTGGCATGTCGACGCATTGGCGTGCGATGGTGAGCAGCATGCGCAGGTGAATGACCGCGTAATGGCAAGCGATGGCGAGCAGCATGCGCAGGTGAATGATCGCGTGATGGGGTGCGATGGTGATCAGCATCCGCAGGAGGGCGATCGTGCAATGGCGAGCGATGGCGAGCAGCATGCGCAGGGGGGCGATCGCGTGATGGCGAGCAGCATGTGCAGGTGGGCGATCGCGTGATGGGGTGCGATGGTGATCATGCGCAGGAGGGCGATCGTGCAATGGCGAGCGATGGCGAGCAGCATGCGCAGGCGGGCGATCGCGCGATGGAGAGCTAGAAGCTGGCGAACCATGTTCCTTCAGGAGCGTTGGAGAACGTTGGCGCGCTAGCTGTCGCTGTTGAATAGGCGATACTAAGATCGCCTGTGCGCGCTGGCAAGCAGGTGAACGCTGGCGAGGAGGTAATCGCTGGCGCGTAGGTGATCGCTGGCGAGCTGGAGATCGCTGGCGAGCAGAAGGTCGACGCGTGTCATGTGAAAGGACAGGTGGCGCGGCGCGTTCACGTGCAATAACTGGGAGATTGTTGGCGCGTTGGCGAACATGTGTTTTTGACACACGCGCAGCACGATGTTGCGTAGCCACAGGACCAGGCAGATGGTGAGCAGGGAGCTCAGCAGGAACTAAAGGGTGGTCAAAGACCGCAGGGCGATGGTCCTCAAATGAGCGCTGATGCTCGGAAGAGAGCTGACGAGCAGGAGAGTGCTGGCGAGGGGGGCGAACATCAGGAGAGAGCTGACGAGCAGGTGAGCGTCGGCGAGCAGGAGAGTCTTGGCGAGCAGGAGATCGTCGACGAGCAGGATAGCGCTGAAGATCAGGAGAGCGCTGGCGAGCAGGAGAGCGCTTGTGCGCTAGCACTGCCCGCATAAGGGAAGGATCCCTTAGTCCCGAAGGGACCGTTGCCCGTCGGGTGACGAGTTCTCCAGAAGGGGAAGATCTGGCAGGAGATGGTGAGCGGTCTGCAGAGAGGTTCAAGGAAGGCGGAGCTGTAGGTTGAGGCTGACGAGGAGAGTCCCCCCCGGAGGATGAAGACCCAAAAAGGCGCCTCTTAGACCCCCTGTAAGGGGAAGGGAGGCCCTTGTGGCGTAGCGGACGGTGAGCCTTACGGCGGAGGCGGCCTCGGGGAAGATCGTCGGGACCATCGGTCCTCCGAAGGGGAGTCTCCGTCAAAGCACTTCCCTCAGAAGGAAGCTGAGCAGCAGCCGAGACCGAAGGACTCACTTCCTCCTTCGAAGGATGTACGGAAGGAGGAGGAGAGCCTTTAGCACCATCACCCGCAACAGCACCTGCGGCGGATTGCCCAGCCACGTCGGAGGACTCTGTCCCAACGACGTCGACAATAGACAGAGGGTCTACCTCTGCTACCGCCGGCGACTGCTTAACAGCGGCCCCCAACGAGACAAGGTCAATAAGAGCGACCCTGGAGGGCAAGCCCTTAAGCCCCAGGGACGACCAAATCTGTAAAAGATCATCACTGGATAAGGCATTATCAATAACCTCCCCCGGAGGAGGAGGGGGAACCGCCTCGCTATGGGAGGCGACGCCCTCTCCCCCCACCGAAGGTCGGGAAACAGAACAAGGGTCTGCGCTCTCACTCGGCCGACTCTCCTTAGGAGGCGGACGAGGGGGAGCTTCGGAGGAGGTTTGGGCGGCGGAAGAAGAGTCCCGAGAACCTTCCTCCTTCAAGGCTAACCCCGGAGGAGAACGGTCTCTCTTGGACTTCTTCTTACGCCGACGGCCAAACCTCTCCCACTGGGAGGCAGACCACTCCCTGCACTCACGGCACATGTTCTCCTGGTCACAACGTCGGCCCCGACATTGAGGGCAGAGGGTGTGCGGATCCGTATTTACGTCCGACATGAAAGTCCCACAAGGACGACCGGCAACTCCAGGGCATGTACGCATTGTAAAGAAATAACTGAAGGTCAACTTCCAACCAACACACACGCTGAAAAGAGAAAGCAGAAAATTAAAGGCTGTCACGAGGATGATGAGCAGACACGTCTGATCACCGCCGAGCCAAAAGTGAAGTGAATCAAGTCACCGGTGTGTGGAGGGGGGAGGGGTAGCAAGCTACCCTTCCCCACCCCCCGCTAACTAGCGCGGGGGTAATTAACCCTCGTTAAAACTATTGGCTCGTCATTTCAGCTGCGCTAAAAGGTAAACCCTCTGTAAATAGCATGGTTTGTATTTCGGTTACGGAACAAATATCTTTTAGTGAAGGTTCATTAGCAATTGCAATAGTGGGATCGGGATCAACCACTACAGGAGAAGGAATAGGATTAATGACATGGGAAGAGGAAATATCTCTAGATGAGCGAAAAGAACTACGCCTCAATCTATCCCTTTTGAGTTTACGTCTGTATCTATCAAACTCAATCCATTCATGCTCTGACAGCAAAACACATTTGTCACAGCGATCACCTAAATCACACTCTTTACCTCTACATGCAACACAGAGAGAATGGGGGTTAAGAGAGGGTTTAGCCATACGGGTCTTACACCCACTAGTCACACATAACCTAAAAGTTATAGGGGGGGGTGGCCATTTTGAAAATTTAAGAGAATTCAGACAAGCAAAGGTCAAAAATCATCTAATCCAAACAAAATCAAGAAATATCCAAAGCGAGATCAAAAACAAGCGGGAGTCAATAACCAAAGATTTGTACTTCACCAAAAAAAACGATCAGTAATGACGGAGTAGAATTCACGTGTCGCCGCTGGCGACGGCAGGGAATATATGAGGGTCACTGGAATGGTTCCCAGGTACCTCGCTAGGGTGCAGGGGTGGTACACCTGGCTATCCAACTAGCGGTTGGCACGAGTTTCGAATTTTCTGCCGTTGACGTCGGGGACGTAAGCAATATATATAACTACCGGGTAAGTCTTGTGTTTAAAATTACTTTGTTATTACCTTCACTATATAATACCAGTTTACTATACATTTTCATAACATATAAAACCTTACTTACAAAATTGAGCAATATATAAGTTAAGTTGGAACTGTTTGCACCATCTATAAAATAAGACCAAGCTTCTTATTTAATTTAGTCTAAGGGTTTTCTTTTACATGGTTTTGCCAAAACATGTAGATCAGCTCAGGTTGGGATCACACAATGTAAAGGTATGAATTAGAGGAGTTTTTTGGTTAATTTGAGGAATTAGAAGAGGTTGTAGGTTAGTTTATAGAGTTAGAGGAGATTGTTATTTTGTTTAGGGAATTAGAGGAGCTTGTAAGTTAGTTTAAGGAATTAGATGAGCTGTAGGTTAGTTTAAGGAATTAGAGCAGCTTGTGTATTGGTATGAAGAATTAGAGGAGCTTATATTTAAATTAATGAGATGAGCCTCTAGGTTAGTTAAAGGGGCAAATATATGATATTTTGATTTCTAGCCAAATACATGAGCCCTATATTTTTCCTACTCACTATCTTGTCTTTTATGCATTTCTGACCATGATTATTGGTTCATGAGTTTTTGTACCCCCTTATATAGAGACAATTATGGGGAAACCCAGTGGGAAACTGGGGTTTTTTTAATGTGGAAATGTCATAAAGAGTGATTTGCAGCAGTAATAAGGGTCAGAAATGCAAAATGAGCATAAGATAACCAGTTGGAAAAATATATCGTTGATGTAAGTGGATGAAAACAGGCCGAAACGTGATTGTTCATCACTTTTGAGATTTGTAACAGGGTACAGAACCTAACAACCTACCTGACCTAACATAGTAGTTCCCAGGTCAAAACACCTAGCCGGGGGCAAGCCCCTGGACCCCCCTTCCCAGGTCACAAACCTTCCCACATCACAACCGCTAGCCGGAACCCCCTTCCCAGGTCCCAAACTAAAACTAATCCTTACATTATGATAATGTCAGGATGCCTGAAAACTTTAAATCATTCATTACATTATGATAAAGTAAATCACAAATAAATCCTCACATTATGAAGAAATAAATAACAATGATTCCCCACCTTTTGATTGACACCGTCGCTTTTTTTTCTTGGAAATCCTTCCAGAAGCGTTGCAGTAGGAATGTGCTAGTCTTCCCAAAAAATTAATTTGGAATTGGGAATTTTAACCATTATTTCACGATTATTTTTTAATTTCACATGAGTAACAATAGCTTTACATTGAACGGCGAGCATTTCCGTCATACTCAATTGCTGACATCAATGAAATTACACTAAATTTTAAAACATATTGATGTATTTCCCTTAAGTTTCCTCTTGGGGACGTCTTTATGTGATGGTGGTTAAGTTGAAACTGAAGGGGAAGGTGAAAAAAAAGGACGGTCGTAGAACAACATTTAGGAACGTATGTAGAAGTACTTATAAGCTGCTGATTGGTTTAAAAATCCACCTGACAAATACGTCATTGTAAATGCATAGAAAGTTCTCCAAACTGATGGAAAACATGCATGCGCAATAAGTTCCCTTCAGTTTCTCAGATGTGAACAATGGACTTGGAGTGAATAACATACTTCACATTTTAATAGATGATACGTAAATTATTATGCCCCAGCCCCTCTAAACATATAGAGAAAAATACCAAAATAGTCAGCACTCGTCCATTTCTTATAGCGAATTCCAGTTTCAATAGTAGTGAAAGTTTCATATATTTAGTGTTTAAGGAATTTGAGAGGCTTGTATGTGTGTTTAAGGAATGAGTGGGGTCTTGTAATCTAGTTCATTAAAATAGAGGATATTGTAGGCTCATCAAAGGAATTAGGGGAGCTTGCAGGTTCGTTTAAGGAGTTAGTTGGGTTTGTAAGTTAGTTTAAGCAATTAAAGGATAGCTTTTAGGTAAATTTAAGGAATTAGAGGGGTTTGTAGGTGAATTTAAGGAATTAGAGGGGCTTGTAGGTGAGTTTAAGGAATTAGAGGAGCTTGTAGCGAGTTTAAGGAATTAGAGGAGCTTGTAGCGAGTTTAAGGAATTAGAGGAGCTTTTAGTCGAGTTTAAGGAATTAGAGGAGCTTATAGGTAAGTTTGAGGAATCATAGAAGCTTGTAAGTTTAAGGAATAGGAGACCCTTGTAGGATGGTTTCAGAAATAAAGGGCTAAAGCACATCCGTTACTTTCATTTTATATTTATTGCAAAAGGTTAAGGGTCAAATATGACATTGCAGGGTAGGTAGAATAAGGTAAAGTAAAATTAAGTAAGGGAGGGTAGGGTAGGATAAGGTATGATAGACTAGGATAGGGTATGGTAGAGTAGTGTAGGGTATGGTAGAGTGTGGTAGGGTATGGTAGAGTGTGGTAGGGTTGGTTAGGGTATGGTAGAGTAGGGTAGGGTAGGGTAGGGTAGAGTAAGGTAGGATAGGGTATGTACAGTAGTGTAGGATAGGGTATGTACAGTAGTGTAGGGTAGGGTAGGGTAGAGTAGGGTAGGGTAAGGAAGGGTAGGGTAGGGTAGGGTGGGGTGGGGTGGGGTGGGGCGGAGTAGGGTAGGGTAGGGTAGGGTAGGGTAAGGTAAGGTAAGGTAATGTAAGGCTAGGCTAGTTAAGAGATGTGGTAAGAATAGATAAGGACAGGTGTGAGATATAGTAATAGTAGATAAGGGTGTGGAAGGTAAGAGTAGGTAAAGTAAGGGTAGCTATGGTAAATTTAGGCATGGTGAGAGCAGGTAAATTGAGGGTAGGTACAGTATTATTATGCAAGATATTAGTAAGCAGGTATTAGTAGTTATGATATGAGTAGATATATTATGAGTAGGTAAGGTAAAAGCAGGTAAGGTGAGGGTAGGTATGGTTAGGCTTAGTAAAATAAAAGCAGGTGAGGTAAGGTTAGGTAAAATATATGTAGTTAAAGTATGGGTAGGTAAAGTATGGGCAGTAAAGGTAACGGTAGGTAAAAGTATGTATAGGAATGATATGGGTAGGTAAAGTATGAGTATTTAAGGTAAGGATAGGCAATGTAAGAATTAGTACGGTAAAAGCAGGTGAGGTGAGGTGAGGTTAGGTAAGGTAATGTGATGTTATGAAAAGCAAAGGAAGTTAAGGTAAGGTATGGAGAGGTTAGGTAAGGTAAGAGTATGTAAGGTTAGGTTAGGTAAGGTAAGTATATGTAACGTGAGGTTAGATAAGGTAAGGCTAGTTAAATGATGGCAGGCAAGATATGTGTAAATAATTTAAGAATACGTAAGTAAGTATAGGTACGGTAAGAGAATACAAGAATATGCCTGGGTACGGTAAGATCAGGCAAGGTAAGAGCAGGTAAGATAAAGGTAGGTAAATTGAGGTTAGGTAACTACAAAATTTCTAAGAGTTTATTTGGTCAATCTTGTATTCGTCATTTTGTTTAGGTCTGCTGTATTATCTTGTTTAATAATATCTAATAAAAAAAATCCAAGATACGCCATACTTGAATCTGTAGGCCTGCTTCAAAGCCTCCTCTGAAGGAAGGCCTAATCTAACATAAAGATGCTAGAAAAAAAAAAAAACCATACGCCTAGGCTTCTTTCAGACTAAAACATGAGACCACTTTACCTGTAAAATACCATTTTAACAATATAATCACTGAATATCAATTAAGTTATTACAAATTACCTTCAGAGTAATGGGAAAAGAAGAAATTCACGACACAGTCCAATATATATCGAAGTTTTTTTGTTGTCAGGGAGGAATAAGAAATGATGGTCAGGAGAGATTACTGTTCCGAACATTGAGCAATGGCTCGGACCGCAAATACGTTCCAGCAATGAGCAGCAAAATTTTACGCTTTTTCACTTATTCTTTACTCTCGATCCTGTTGTCCATTCCATTTCATTAAAATCGGCACTGGATTGCTGGTATAAACTGGAAATTGAACTAGCGATAGTGAGGTTGATAGTATCGCAATTAATAATTGCTATCGAAAGACATATAGAAAGATCTCGTAAGAAGAGAGAGAAGAAGCTTGTTGTATACAGAAAGCTCAGTAATATATTTTTAAGTAGACCACAACTAAACCTACACGAAATTAATACGAATAATATTTTTTATTTAACATTATAACTTGATACAAACTTTATTAGCAGTGGGAGAAGTGTGAGATCATGAATGGAGAAGTATTGATTAAAAAGCTCAAGATAGATACGAGGGGTGAAATCTAACCGAAGCCCTTTGCGTCAATAGGCGTAGGAGATGATGATGATAATGCCATTGGACACCAAAAGAGCCCTAAAGCATTTGCAAAACGTTTATCACAAATATTTTAAAAATCAGAATAACTTATTATTGTTAAATGCTTGACTTCGACATTTCATTAAACTGGAGAAACTTTCTTTTTCAAGTGAGATAAAGAATTTGATGGACTTCTTATACCTCACCTATATATTTTTTTTTTCCAGTTTGTTGTTGGTGAAATCCACAAAACTAGAGGCAGTAAGATTGTTTTTACGATCATAATTGAATGGGCAGACGACAATAGTTTTAAATATTTTACACCAAAGACTATGATTATATGATTTAGTAGACGTGCTGCAGTAGTTCACACATTTTAATATATATATATTCTTTTATCTTATGAAAATAAAAAATAAATTAGGTCATAATGTTGCACTGTAGCTCTCCATTGGCTAGTCACACAGATGTCCTAAGATTTAAGTCCAAGAAATCTTATAAATGTTGTAGATTTCATTTTTGGTTTTAGCAGGAGTAAGAGGTCATGATTGAGGCTCTATAATGATTCTCTGTGTAGTTAAAAGCTTAAGCGCGTTGCAAAATGCATCATTTTATTCGTATAAACAAAATTTGGAGAACTAGATAATTTGAAAAATATTTGCCTAGAATTATGCACTGATGCATTTATAACTTTGCCTTCAGAAAGCATTCATGTGGATAATAGTGAATTACCCCGTGATTTCTGAAGGGAGGAATTGTGTCTGCAGTATCCGAGGAGAGTTGAATCCACCTTTATGAAAAGCTAGAAACTGAGAAGTATTGTTGAACGAAATTTTCAAAAAATACTCCTGAAATATCAATATTTTAATATCATTCACAAATAAAAACCCTCTCATAAAAAAAAAAAAAAAAATTGTATTCGATCCTATATATTAAGGATATGGCTTAACTGGTAACGTCGGTGCCTCATGATTGGTAGACTGGGGTTCGGGCACACTCAAACTCGTTTGCTCCCTTAATGGCTGCAACCTTACCATCCTTGGGGAACCTATATGTCAACCTTGTGAGTCACCAGGAGTCAATGCCTTGTCCTCCCTTTTCCTAGCTTGGGTGGAGAGGAGGCTTGGGCACTGATAATATGGATAGTCTCTAGGGCATTGTCCTGTCTGCTAGTGCAATGTCACTGTCCCTTGCCTCTACCATTCATGAGCAACCTTTAAACATTTGAAGAGTGGCTGTCTCTTTCGCTTAATAATAATCCATCCATCCATATACCAAAGGCACAACAACAAGAAACAAAATAAAAAAGGGGACTTCTACTCTCTACGTTCCTCCAGCCTAACCAGGGACTCAGCCGAGTTCAGCTGGTACTGCTAGGGTGCCACAGCCCAACCTCCCACATTTCCACCACAGATGAAGCTTCATACTGCTGAGTCCCCTACTGCTGCTACCTCCGCGGTCATCTAAGGCACCGGAGGAAGCAGCAGGGCCTACCGGAACTGCGTCACAATAAATATGTAAAAGAATCAGGGCTAATTTTGTCACATGTCCGATTAGATATTCATCAACAGAGGGTCGAGTATACCAATATGATAATATTTTGCTAATCAGCGGTGGAAAGATCATCTTTTTAGTAAAAAAGGCTTGAAAATATATTGCCAAAAGCTAATTCAATTACATCTGTTGTAAAATAAAATATATATAATGATATGTTGCTGATATTTCAGGAAAACATATTGATATGTATGCTATTGTTGGGTAACTGTAATAAAGGAATAATTTTAATGAAATTATTTTAATTTTTTCTAATTACTAAATATGACAATGGCACATTATAAGTTGGAAATACAATAATTTTGGGGAAATATTTTAAAAATCAGAATAACTTATTATTGTTAAATGCTTGACTTCGACATTTCATTAAACTGGAGAAACTTTCTTTTTCAAGTGAGATAAAGAATTTGATGGACTTCTTATACCTCACCTATATATTTTTTTTTCCAGTTTGTTGTTGGTGAAATCCACAAAACTAGAGGCAGTAAGATTGTTTTTACGATCATAAAATCATGATTTTTATCCATACACAAAAATATTCATAGTTATATTTCTCAAAAGCAGAATAGAAATATTATGAAGTTTTCTGTTTGCATATGTCAGCAGAGAGAGAGAGAGAGAGAGAGAGAGAGAGAGAGAGGAGAGAGAGAGAGAGAGAGAGAGAGAGAGAGAGAGAGAGAGTTTGTTCCCAGGTCAGATGAATTGACTTGCATTAAATCCTGTCAAGAAAGGAAACAATATAAAGTCGAAGAGAGAGAGAGAGAGAGAGAGAGAGAGAGAGAGAGAGAGAGAGAGAGAGAGAGAGAGAGAGAGAGAGTGAGAGACTTTGATTTGATAAGTATATTGTGTTCAATATCATACATACATACAATGTATATAAATACACACATATACAGAGAGAAAGAGAGAGAGAGAGAGAGAGAGAGAGAGAGAGAGAGAGAGAGAGAGAGAGAGAGAGAGAGAGAGAGAGAGAGAGAAAATTGTGCTCCCAGGTTGGAGGAATTAACTTGCATTAAATGCTGTCAAGAAAGGAAACAATATGAAATCGGAGAGAGAGAGAGAGAGAGAGAGAGAGAGAGAGAGAGAGAGAGAGAGAGAGAGAGAGAGAGAGAGAGAGGCAGGGGGAAGGGCATGCTACTGAGCCATATCATCCTTTTATATTTCCAAATTCTCTGGAAATTTAGAATTAATGAAGAGATGCAAAAGATTTTGCTTCATTTGTTCAGAAAGTTTCTATGCAAAGTCGAAACGAATGAACCGAAATCACGTATTGGGCCATGAAGCTGATTAAGATGGACTGCCGTTGATGTGAATTCCTCGCTAATGCATAAAGGACAAGACTAAAAAGGTTGAGGGTAAATGAGATGCAACTTTTCCCTGTTAATCACGAAGGTATGAGCAAAGTATTTGGTCCTTCTGCATGCAATCACTACTCTCTGTCTGGTTTCAGTAATTAGGAAAAATATACTGTAATTAAGATGCAAAGACGATATTAATATGAATCTCTAGATCATATGTAGTATATTTCACTTTCACAATATATATTTTATATTCTCTCATAAATCTTTGTCAACTTCGTGGCACATAATGACTGTATGTTCTATTTTGTTAGTTAAGAAAGTAATAGAAATTGTTTCAATTGAATTTTCAATTAAAGCATATGCATTTACTCACTCACATATTATTATTATTATTATTATTATTATTATTATTATTATTATTATTATTTTCCTTCTCTCTATCACAGTCTTTTCAACTGGGTGGTAATTATAGTGTAGGGTTCCGGGTTGCATCCTGCCTCCTTAGGTGTCCATCACTTTTCTTATTATGTCCGCCGCTTCTAGGATCACTCTTCTGCGTGAGTCCTGGAGCTACTTCAGCCTCTAGTTTTTTAGATTCCTTTTCAGGGATCTCGGGGTCGTGGCTATGCTCCTATGATTATGGGTATAGTTTTCACTGGCATATCCCATATCCTTCTTATTTCTATTTTCAGGCCTTGATACTTATTCATTTTTACCCTCTTTTTCTCTTCATCTCTGGAGTCGGGTCTATTTGGGCGTGACGTTGATTGACAAAATCAAGAAGGAAGAAACACTCATTGATGTCACAGTACCATGGGACTCCAGAGTTGAAGAGAAAGAGAGGAAAAAAAAAATTATCATTATTATTATTATTATTATTATTATTAATTATTATTATTATTATTATTATTATTTTATTATTATTATTATTATTATTATCAGCTAAGCTATAAGGCCAAGGCCTTCAACAGGACTCTGTGAAAGTCAACTGACTTCAAGGCATTTTCTCAGTAAGAGAGATTAATTTTTCAAGGATAAGATCATAATTTACCCAAGATTCTAAGCATTTTTTCTGTTTGTTTTTCCAAGTATTAAAAGACCATGTTAAAAATACAAGTTGTTTTAACAGTTTCTACTTGAACTTTTTCTGCCTACCACAAATATCTTCCCTCTTACTTAGTTATGTATATTCTTATCGCACATATTTCAATTTCAATTATATATCTATATTTTACTTGCATGTGCCCTATATTTGAGATATGCTATAACTCTCTTTTCGCCTTGGTAATCAACTCTTTATTTTCTAATTCCGAGCCCACCTTTCCGAATCAATTCTATTTTTTTACAACATTTCCTTGTTGTATCTCTTGACCTTATCTAAGTTCCCATAAAGTTTAGCCCGTTACCAATTCAAGTTCCCCTAATTGTGATTGGTTTACCTCTTGAACGTTTGAGGTCACTTGGCATCCCCACTTTGTAACTACCCCTGCAACGTTTATTAACAAAGGTCTGCAACGTTTGTTGCCAAAGGTCTGGAACGTTTGTTGCCAAAGGTCTGCAACGTTTATTAACAAAGGTCTGGAACGTTTGTTGCCAAAGGTCTGCAACGTTTGCTGCCAAAGGTCTGCAACGTTTATTGCCAAAGGTCTGCAACGTTTGTTGCCAAAGGTCTGCAACGTTTGTTGCCAAAGGTCTGCAACGTTTATTGCCAAAGGTCTGCAACGTTTGTTGCCAAAGGTCTGCAACGTTTGTTGCCAAAGGTCTGCAACGTTTGTTGCCAAAGGTCTGCAACGTTTGTTGCCAAAGAACATCCCCGTTACGGTTGGAGGCGCTGATGCAATGTGGCCATCAGTCTTGCTATTAACAATGAAACGGACAAACAAGGCTTATTCATGCTGACTGCTATAGGTCTCTTCCCATGTGAGTCTTTTTTTAGTTTCTTAACGATTTTTATTATTCATTGTTATGCAATCTCGTTATTCATATATATATATGTATATATATATATATATATATATATATATATATATATATATATATATATATATATATATATATATATATATTGTTTTAGGTATCTTAAAGACAAACTAAAAGATTTGAATTATTGGGATTATTATACCATAAAAACACAATTTAAAATATTCCTAATATATACTACCTTGCCTTTAATTTTTAATTATAGTTAAATATTTACCTTTAGATTGTTTACTACTCTTTGATCCTTACTCCTTCTGTTCCCTAACTTTATCCTGCCTCTAGCCTTTTCCCCCCTCATCCCTCTTCACCTTTCCCCTCGGAACCCAAGAAACATCTGCTCAATATTGACTAGTGTTCCAGAAACCGCACCTCAAAGGGAAGTTAAGGTTGGAAGATCGTGATGCCCCAAGGTTCGTTTATTGAGGATCTAAAGCATGACTTCGGACTCCATCAGGATTATAATCATCTTTGGTATGAAGTAGGATCCACCCTGCTGCCGCCCCCCCCCCCCTCTCTCTCTCTCTCTCTCTCTCTCTCTCTCTCTCTCCTCTCTCTCTCTCTCTCTCTCTCTCTCTCTCTCTCTATCTTCTTGATTTTTTGAAGTTTGGATCCACAAAGTCTAAACTAAACTTCAACTCACTCATCCACACACAGATTGCAGAGAATGATTATGGGAAAACTACGTACACTAATATTAATAATATTCATACGAATATACATGAATGTATAGAAGTGTTATTTAATTGGTTTGACCTTTAGATAAATGTTAAGAAGCACTTGGGCAAAGAATTCAAAGCTACACTAATGGGGGGGGGGGGGGGGGGGGGCGGTGGAGTTGTCGGGGATCCATTATGACTTGCTAGTTAACAAGCCTACTCATCTTTCAAGAAACGTCGAGTTTCTAACAAAATGTTCATCTATCAAACCAATACAAACAATAAGAATATCATTATTTAGTTAGCACAATGTCTGAATCATCATCATCACATCAAATTAAAACGGGGATTCCGTAGAGCGCATACCTTCGCCACCGCCAAGTCGGCTAACAATGGCCGCGTGATGACAAAACCCACACTTTATGCAAGTTCATTGACCCTATTGAACTTTGACCCACATCTGCTAACAAGGGTAAGGACATCACTATATCATGCTGTATGTGACAATGTTGACAATTGAATTATGCACATCTTATCACTAGTTTCATGTAAATCAGATAAAAATTGGCCGCGATATTGCAAAAAGAGGCGTTTAAACCCTTTCATGACCTTTCAGCGCAATCACTTCCAAAATCTAATCAAAATGTCCTTGGATCATGAGCAATCCTCCCACTAAATTTAATGAGATTTTGTTAAGCAGTTTTGAGTTATTGGAAAAAAAAGAAAAAAAAATGCACGCCGATCAAAACATAATATTTGCAACGAATATTATGGTGAATATAATCAGCAATTCTCGAATGAAACGTTTTTATTCCCTTTTTTTTACCACTACTTTTAATGAGAGAATTCTTTGATGAAGTTGCACGTCTTCAACGTGGAGTAATTTGTTCCATGGTTTCTGAAGAACAAGAAGGTAATTATTACTATTATTATTATTATTATTATTATTATTATTATTATTATTATTATTATTATTATTATTATTATTATTATTATTATTATTATTATTAAAAGCTAAGTTATAATCCTAATTGGAAAAGCAAAATACCATATGCCCAAGGGCTCCAACAGAGAAAAATAGCCAAGTTAGGAAAGGAAAAAGTAAATAAGCAAGGTTATAGAAAAGCAATAAACAATCAAAATAAAATATTTTAAGAGCAATGGAAACACCAAATTAGCCCTTTCATATATAAACTAAAAAAATTTAAAAACAAACAAGAGTAAGAAAAATAAGATATAACAGCGTGCCTGAGTATACCGTTAAGCAAGAGAACTCTAATCCAAGAGAGTGGAAGGCCATGGTATAGAGACTATGGCACTACCTAAGACTAGAGAACTGTAGTTTGATTTTGGAGTGTCCTCCTAGAAGAGCTGCTTACCATAGCTAAAGATTCTCTTCTACCCTTACCAAGAGGAAAGTAGCCACTGGACAATTACATTGCAGTGGTTAACTTCTTGAACAAAAAAGAATTGATTAGTAATCTTTGTGGTCTGGTGTATGGGGACAGAGGAAAATGTGGAAAGAATATGCCTGACTATTCGGTGTATGTGTAGGGAAAGACAAAATGAGCCGTAACACGAGAGAGGGATCCAATGAAGTACTGTCTGGCCTGTCAAAGGACTCAATAACTCTCTAGCGGTAGTATCTCAAAGGGTGGTTAGTGTCCTGGCCAACCTTCTCGATCTAGGGGTCACTTATTTTTATCTACCAATTCAACTCTGTATGTCTCTATATACTCCTTTTGCTACCCCATTTTATTCAAGCCTCTACTTTATTTCATTAGGTTTTTTTCTCTTATTGCTGTCCAGCGTCCATGCCTATTTCTTTTAAATAATATCTGTATTCTTTGGATGTAAATGGCGTTAACATTTAAAATTTTGTCTACAGTCACTTGTATTCGTTGCAAGTTTAACACTCAGAAGTTCTACCAACTCAACTGCTTGATTGGGAAGATCATTGCAGAATCTGGTCACAGTTGGAATAAAACTGCTAGAATACTGGGTATTGTTGTTCTTTAGGATGGAGAAGATAAGACGGTTAGAATTAACTGAATACCTAGTACTATATACAGGATGGCACAGTCTGGGCAGATCTGAATGTAAAGTATGGTCTAAATTGTTAAAAATATTATGCACCATGTATAAAGAACTAGCTGAACAATAGTGCCACAGACTGATATCCAAATCAGGAATAAGCAATTTAATAGACCGCAAGTTTTCGTCCATCAAATTAGGCGAGTCAGAAGCTGAAGACCAGACAGAGTACAATTCTCAAGAAAGGTATAATGGAAGCACTCTAAGAAAAAATAGGTCTTATATACGAAATCGAGAATCTGCTAAAGGCTTTCAGTCTTAATGGTCAGATGAGCAAAAGGATATTTTCTTATTTTTTTTTACTTTTCTATATATTTCTCTTATAGAAATGAAACTATAAGAGACATTACTCGAGTGCCATATGTGGATGAGATCATGGTGGGGGGTAGATGGAGATTGTTAGCTCACTAAACGTTTAACTAAGCTCCACAAGGCACTAGAAAAGTTGGAAGGCCCAGGCCTATATGACTGAGGACTATGCAGCGTGAAGGAGGAGATGCTGAATGGAGAAGTATTGAATTAAAAACTCAAGATAGAGATAACTGGCGAAATCTAATCGAGGCCCTTTGTGTCAATAGGCATAGGAGATGATGATGATGAAATATTTCCTAGTCCGTAAGGTGGTAGTGCCGTCGGTGTGTCCTGTGCGATTTACTATATGTAACACATAAGGATCATTGCAGCATCCTACAGACACTAGTCCCACCCCATTTTTAGCCTTTTACTCTACTTTCGCTACCACTGTCTTCCTTCTTCTCCAGCTACTGTCAACTTTTACTTCATATTGCATTCATGAGGTCTCCCCTTCGTTGCACCTGATCACTAAATGGCATCCCAGACACCAGGAATTGGTTATGTGGATAAAATTTATATCCGATCCAGTCTGAATCTTTCTTAATCCATTGTTTAGAGGAAAAAATCCAACGAAACTAACAAAAAAAGTATCAGTTTCTATTTTTCTATGATAAATGTTGAGATACTACCTCTAGAGAGTTAGGGGGTCCTTTGACTGGCCAGACAGTACCATATTGGATCCTTTTCTCTGGTTACGGTTCTTTCCCTTTGCCTACACAGACACCGAATAGTCTGGCCTATTCTTTACAGATTCTACTCTGTCCTCATTCACCTGACAACACTGAGATTACTAAACAATTCTTCTTCACCCAAGGGGTTAACTACGGCAATGTAATTGTTCAGTGGCTACTTTCCTCTTGGTAAGGGTAGAAGAGACTCTTTAGCTATGGTAAGCAGCTCTTCTAGGAGAAGGACACTCCAAAATCAAACCATTGTTCTCTAGTCTTGGGTAGTGCTATAGCCTCTGTACCATGGCCTTCCACTGTCTTGGGTTAGAGTTCTCTTGCTTGAGGGTACACTCAGGCACACTGTTGTATCTAGTTTCTCTTTCTCGTGTTTTGTTGAAATTTTTTATAGTTTATATAGGAAATATTTATTTAAATGTTGTTACTATTCTTAAAATATTTTATTTTTCCTTGTTTCCTTTCCTCACTGAGCTATTTTTCCTGTTGGGGCCCCTGGGCTTATAGCATCCTGCTTTTCCAACTAGGGTTGTAGCTTAGCATTTAATAATAATAATAATAATAATAATAATAATAATAATAATAATAAAAGAGGGGTTATTACTGCATTACTCTGTTCCCTTTATGGTCCTAGGGAATGCCCGTTTCAACTCTACTACAACCAACTCACCCCCGAATACATTAGATTAAAATAAAGGTCGAAGGAGTCCCTTGTGATACACAAGCGACATTGGAGGACGTGGAAGAAAAAAAAAATGTAGAAAACAACATATTCAAATACATGTTGAAGGAGTCCCCTGTAGTATTCAAGCAAAATTCGAGGACGAGGGAAAAAAATGTAGAAAAAAAAATATCCCAAAATGTAGGTTAAAGGAGTCCCCTTTGGTTCACAAAAAAAAATTAGAGGACGTGAAAAAATACAAAAATGGGAGAAAAAACTATAATACTTTTGCAAAATATCTGTTAACAGATGGTGATATTGGCGACGGTAGGAGAGGTGCAAAAAGTGTGGGCGTTATCTTTATTTCAATATATGTTGTGTATTGTTTGATGCATATATACATTTCAAATTATGTGATTATCATTTCCTCGAAAAGAGCAGGTCTAACTTAAAAGTGCTTTAAGTTAATCCATCTACAGTTTTGCATTTAAAGGCCCTTCCACTAAAACCCACATAAATATGAAACAAGCTTCGAAGCTATACATTTTCTATAGGCACCTTTGATTCTAAAGTAGGAGCAAGAGGTATTGGTGTTTAAATAACAGAAAGTAAGCCACAGTTTCTAAACCTTAAATGCCAAACTTGAAAGGGCCTCTGGCAGTTGCTTGAAAGGTGTGAAATTGAAAATCTAAAAATTTTGGCGTTTTCTTATCACTTGATTAAGTCTCTTCAACAGTACAGACAACCAGTTTCCTTCCATAGATAAAAGGTTTTTAATAGTTACGATTAAGTCCTTCATTCTCAGCCATTGATTGGGGCAGATTATGGTGGCTACAGACCAAGTATGAAAATGGTGCTCTCTGGGGCAGATTATGGTGGCTACAGACCAAGTATGAAAATGGTGCTCTCTGGGGCAGATTATGGTGGCTACAGACCAAGTATGAAAATGGTGCTCTCTAAATTACTATAGATTGCACTATAAGAACACCCAAATAATCAAAGTTATTATGAAATTGATATGTGGTTTGTTATCACTGAGTTGCTTATTCAATACTTGATCAACTGGACTGTTAAGGGGAAATACTAAGGGACGCAATAATATTAAAAAAAAAAAAAAAATGTAGCTGTAACTATAAAAAGTGGAATTAAATTTAAATGGAAATTTTAGATAATACTGGAAATCAATCATTGAACGTAAGAAAATCAGCCAAAAACGCCATCAAAGGAAATTAAATAGTTTGAAGATAAGAAGATATTACAAGAACTGGCAAAATTCCCAGAATAATTACACTTTTTCTTTTTTGAAAAATAATTTGCTGCATATTTGTTTTAATTTTTTGCTTAAATTTACAGTAAATTCCTCTTAATGCAGTTCAGCTAAACGAAACAAATGGATCAGGATTGTTCTTCCAGAGGGAATTTTTTAAGATAGAGAGAGAGAGAGAGAGAGTGAGAGAGAGTTACACATTCTTTTCAGCCTTTTCAACACCCCGGTTTTCAAAAAGGTTTTATTCTTGACGAACAAAAACACATTATCTCATCATTTTAAAGAACATATAAAAATATTAATTAGATTTTTGCTTGTCTCCGCGCGCGCAAAAAAAAAAAAAAAGAAAAGGAAAAATTTTTTTTTCTTGAATGACATTATCATCTACAAAGGAGAAAATGCAGGACATCTGAGTCGTTCCATTAATATTCTCTTATCTGGCAAGTTGAAGACTATGGCGATGAGTTCTTCCAAAGCACAGCTCCATTAGACCATAGAAATATTGAATGGAAATATTTTCCATTGAAAGATATCGATTCTTAAAGCAAAACTAGTATTATCTACTCTCCAAAATATGAACATTCTCTTATCTGGCCAGTTAAAGACTATGGCGATGACTTCTTCCAAAACACATCTCCATTCAACCATAGAAATATTCAATGAAAATATTTTTTTTTGAGAGATATCTATTTTTAATGCAAAGTTATGATTATCTACCTTCCAAAATATGAACATTCTCTTATCTGTCTAGTTAAAGACTATGATAATGACTTGTTCAAACAACATATCTCCATTAAACCATAAAAATATTTAATTGAAATATTTGTTTTATGAGATATATTGATTTTTAATGCAAAATTATAGTTATGTTATTTTCAAAATATGAACATTCTCTTATCTGGCTAGTTATAGACTATGACAATAACTTGTTAAAACAACACAGATGCATTAGACCATATAAATATTAAATAGACATATTCCTTATTTGAGATATATTGATTTTTAATGCAAAATTATGATTATCTACCTTCAAAAATATAAACATTCTCTTATCTGGCTAGTTAAAGACTATGATGATGATTTGCTCAAACAAGAAATTTTCTCTACACCATAGAAATATAGAAAGAAAACATTGGTTTTGGAGACATATAAATATTTAAGGCAAAATTAGTATTATCTACCTACCAAAATATGAACATTCTCTTATCTGGATAGTTAAAGACTAAGATGATGAATTGCTCAAACGATAATTTTTCATTAGACTATAGAAATAAAAAAATGGAAATATAGGTTTTTGAGAGATATAAATTTTTAATGCAAAATTAGTATTATCTACCTACCAAAATATGAACATTCTCTTATCTGGCTAGTTAAAGACTATGATGATGAATTGCTCAAACGATAATTTTTCATTAGACCATAAAAATAAGAAAATGAAAATATAGGTTTTTGAGAGATATAAATTTTTAATGCAAAGTTATGCTAAGCTACCTTTCAAAATATAAACATTCTCTTATCTGGCTAGTTAAAGACTTTGATGATGAATTGCTCAAATGATAATTTTTCATTAGACTATAGAAATAAAAAAAATGGAAATATAGGTTTTTGAGAGATATAAATTTTTAATGCAAAGTTATGCTAAGCCACCTTCCAAAATTTCCATATTCCACGGCAGAAAATATCCTTAGTAATATATTTTTCGTCTGTTTGTGTTATTATTATTATTATCATTATTATTATTATTATTATTATTATTATTATTATTATTATTATTATTATTATTATTATTATTACTAGCTAAGCTACAACCCTAGTTGGGAAAGCAGGACAATATAAGCCTGGGAGCCCCAACAGGGAAAGCAGCCCAGTGAGGAAAGGAAATAAGGAAAAATAAAATATTTTAAGAACGGTAACAACATTAAAATAAGTATATCCTATGTAAACTATAAAAAATTTAACAAAACAAGAGGAAGAGAAATTAGATAGAAAAGTGTGCCAGAGTGTACCCTCAAGCAAGAGAACTCTAACCCAAGACAGTGGAAGACCATGGTACAAAGGCTATGGCACTATGCTATTTTTTATGTTAGGGTGCCCACTGTGGTGTTATTTAAAGCAATGTTTCAATAATCTATTGAAATATTTCAAAATCAAAGAATTACGTAAATAGAATTTGAAAATGATTAGTTAAATATAGCATGAATGAAATATTTTCATACTTTGTAATAAAAATATTTGCCATTAAAGTAAGAGCTATATTATTATTATTATTATTATTATTATTATTATTATTATTATTATTATTATTACTGGCCAAGCTACAACCCTAGTAGTAAAACCAAGATGCTATATGCCCCAAGGGCTCCAACAAGAAAAAATAGCCTAGTGAGGAAAGGAAATAAGGAAATGAAAAAACGATATGTGAAAATAATAACAATAAAATATTTTAAAAACAGCCACAACGCCAAAACAGATATGCCATATATAAATTATAAAAAGATTTATGACAGCCTGTTCAACATAAAAACATTTGCTGCAAGTTTGAACTTTTGAAGTTCTACTGGCATAACTACCCAATTAGGAAGATCATTCCACAACTTGGTCACAGCTGGAATAAAACTTCTAGAATACTTTGTATTATTTATACCGAGCAATGGTTTCAGTAATTGCCTTTCAATGATACATAGATTATTCCTTTTTAAACTTGCAAAATGTCAAGATAGATAATATTTAAAACTGATTTCCGTTCATACATGATGGGTGTAACTTTAAAACGCCATTAGATTACTGTTATTATTATAATTTGGGCTATTTTTCCTTGTTGGAGCCTTTGGGATTATAGTATCTTCCTTTGCCAACTAGGGTTACAATTTAGCTTTTAGTAGTAGTAGTAGTAGTAGTAGTAGTAGTAGTAGTAGTAGTAGTAGTAGTAGTAGTAATAATAATAATAATAATAATAATAATAATAATAATAATAATAATAATAATAATAAAGTAAATGACTGCCTAAGGGAAGCGTAACAGACCCAATCGTATTTTGTATCTAAGCAATTGAACTATCAAACGTATCACAGAGATATGGAGTGAAAGTTAAGCTACTTGAGGATAATACACAATTTTACTCCTTCATAAATGACATTTATGATACAGCTGAGAATATAAACCACGTACTTACTAGAGATTGGGATTAGATGGAAAATTATAGCGGTAGGAAAAACAATTTCAGAAACTATGATTTTAAATGTTTTTAAGGCTGCTCCTGAATGGCAGAGGCAAGGACAATGACATTGCCCTGGTCAGCAGGATAATACCTTAGAAACTGATCATATATATATATATATATATATATATATATATATATATATATATATATATATATATATATATATGTATATATATACATATATATATATATATATATATATATATATATATATATATATATATATATATATATATATATATTATCACTGACAAAGCTTCCACTCCATCCAAACTAGGACCAGTGAGGGCCAGGAAATGGCTGCTGATGAATAAGCAAGTAGACCTATAGGCTCCCCCAATCCCCCTAATCCTAGCTCACAAGGATGGCAAGGTTGCAGACACTAAATGAACCAACGGGTTTGAGCAGGACTCGAACCCCAGTCTGGTGATCACCTGTCAGGGACGTTTCCAATAGGCCACCGCAAACCAAAATAAATATTAATGAAAAATTAGCCTTGATATCTTGTAGATCATGACCTAGGGGTAACACTGGACTGTAATTTGTCATTCATTGCTCGATTGAATAATGTAACAAGAGTAATTCGATATCACCTTAGAAGCATTGTGCTTGTCATGAAATATCCGAAGGAATTCTCTATTAGGAC
>NC_090725.1:319902655-319905155 GCF_036898095.1 Palaemon carinicauda | reverse complement strand
ATTTAAATATACAATATATATGTACATATATATATATATATATATATATATATATATATATATATATATATATATATATATATATATATATATATGAGAGAGAGAGAGAGAGAGAGAGAGAGAGAGAGAGAGAGAGAGAGAGAGAGAGAGAGAGAGATAATCATAAGTATGAGAGAAGGAATTGAAGAATTTAATAATACAATAAGAATTGATGATATTTTTTGTGATGCAGGTCATGGTGTACATTGATTCCTCCAGTGTGTTTACAGGCATTTATGTGATTTATGTGTGTATGAATACATGGAAGTGATACATGACTGAAAAATTTCATCATCATATTTTCAATCTTATCATCCACATTTCCAAGGCGTATTTGTAAGCTTCATTTCGCTAAAAAAAATCCTTTGAAACATCAATAATATATATATATATATATATATATATATATATATATATATATATATATATATATATATATTTATATAAATATATATACATATATATATATATATATATATATATATATATATATATATATATATATACATATATATATATATATATATATATATATATATATATATATATATATATATATATATATATATATATATATATATATATATATTTACATTTTTATCAGTATTATTTGCACATTTATCAAGCGACATCTAATACAAAAAATAACATCTGCGGTGAATTCATTGGTAAATAAATTTTCTCTTCACTAATTACATTTTTTGGATTATCTTGATTTAATTTTTTTTTCTTTCACTATAAGTCACTCGGCCTTTTGTTTGACCCCCCCCCCCCCATGAGTATAGTGAATTCATTGGTAGATAAATTTTCTTTTCACTATTTACATTTTTGTTTCATATTAATTTAATTTTCTTTTATTCACTAAAAGTCACTCGGCTTTGTTTTTGACTCCTCATGAGTAAATTAAGTGGGTCAAGAATAGCAGGGTCTTATTTTGAATGCCATTCATTGAAGGTATGTTTGTGTTCTTCCTAGAAATGTTAAATGACTCGTATTATTATAATGTTTTTAATTTTTATGCGGAATGTTTTCTGAATTAAAGGGGCACTCAGTAGAACGTAGACCTCTTCTACGGAAGGTTATTTCTTGACCTTGAGCACGATCTTTGACCTAGGACTTTCAAAATTAAGTCACTTTCACGTCTCAATATGAAAATTTAATCCCTGAAAGTTTCCCTACTCGATTAGCAAAATTTTTCACACACAAACAAACATAAACATAACTGAAAACATAACCTCCTGCCAACTTCGTTGGCGGAGGTAATAAGCCATGTTCTTGATTCTTTTGAATTTACCTTCAAATATTACATTTCAAAATAAGGCCCAGTTATTTCTCTTGTGGTGAAAAGGAAGAGAAACAAGTCTAAGAAGAGGTCAGACCATAATTATAGGTTATGAATACAACGTTCAACTTACAAAAAAACAAAAAAAACAATACAATGTGCGCACATGCATGTGAATATGTATATAAACCGAAAAATGTGTATATATAAATATATACAAATATGTGATATATAACCATGTATGCGCTCACACCCGTACTCAAACATAAACACACAGCATTTATAAACTTCACCACACACGCATGTACAATCGTGTATGTATTCACTCATGTGTAAACACACTGCATCTATAGAAACATAGAAAGGGGCACATAAAATGCAAGCGAGACTCCTTGAGTACCAAACCACCTTTTGATGTTCATGAGATAAAATCTAAAAGATTGAGCAGCTCCTCAGGAGTGTGTTATTATACTTTCTGTTTAGCAAGGAATGGGTTTCGAAGGCCAGTTGAGATCGCAGTCTTTTTTCTTCAAGAGAGATTTCTTGAAGACGTTTGGAAATGAATCGAAAGAGTTTTTATCTCCTTACAAAGTAACTGGTGTAATAATAATAATAATAATAATAATAATAATAATAATAATAATAATAATAATAATAATAATAATAACGTAAAATCGAAATGGGTTGGTGGAAGAAAGAAATTGTTATGGAAGATTAATTAGGTGTTTTTTTTTTCTGTCAGGTATCAAAGGTTCTTTTTATAATATTTTTTATTTAAAGACTTCTTGCATATTTTCTTATTAAATTTTGGTGTGTACAGTGATTACGAATTGTTGAATTATGAACATACGCATCGATTATATATAGACAAATACTTTATACAAGTTTTTAAAATATTCAAAGGATAGGCCGTTTCACAAGATATGATTTTTTTGTAAAGATCAGAGAATTTGATAAATAGAAAGCCTCTTTATTTTCCATTTTCACTATACAAATGGAGAGAAGGTTTTTTCTACTTTTTAATTTGGTGATTCGAAATTGATAAATGTTCTGTAAAGATTTTATTTATTTACTTTGAATTATATCGTAAGACGTCTATCCTATTGTTAATTTAGTGTTTCAAAATTGGTATCTGTTTTATAAACAGTTTATATATTCACTTTCAATCATATCCTAACA
>NC_090725.1:319890155-319895155 GCF_036898095.1 Palaemon carinicauda | reverse complement strand
TGGTTTGAGATTAATTTATTCATTCAAGGGCCTGAGGGAAATTCATTAGAGGATAGTGATACTTCGCCAGGGAAGGTTTTAGTTTTACCTTTTTTTTTGTGTGGTTGACTGGTTCCACAGAAGATCCTTTGATCACGGCACCAAAATATCGATGTACATTTTAACTAATTGTTACTCCACCTCTTCTTCCCCACCGTTATCCTTACATTAAAGGGTCGTTTGCCTGATGGACCCTCTCCAATGCCTTTTATTCATGGTGCAACTGCTTCGGTTTATTTTAAGTTTATGATCTGATAGGCGTGTATTTGTTCGTATGTCTGTCTGTGTGTTTGTGATTCGCATTTCTCAAAAACTATTTAACCAAATCTCATGAGTGGGATGATTGCCCATAATTGAAAGATAATTTTATTAGATTTTGTGATTGACTGGGTCAGAAGTCATCGCCAAGGTTCCGAAAAGATCTAAGACGCTTTTTGACATATTGTGGCCAATATTTGTCTGATTTGCATGTATAATTCAATTACCGATGTTGTGATATTCAACATGATATAGGTGAACGTACGCACTCTACCGAGTGTCCGTTCCATAGTCCATTTCTTTTAGCGAGTCATATTTGCACCAACTCGCAGCGGTGCCCTTTTAGCTCGGAAAAGTTTGCTGATCGCTGATTGGTTGGACAAGATAATTCTAACCAATCAGCGACCAGGAAACTTTTCCGAGCTAAAAGGGCACCGTTGCGAGTCGGTGCAAATATGACTCGCTAAAAGAAATGGACTATAGTTGAAAATGGTTTGATTAAAGATATAAACATCCTTTGTTTCTGGTTCTGCCTGTGACTTAATGGCTATGGTGCCATTACATACTGTTCATATCATTTGCTGGAAATCAAAGACTTTTCCAACAGATTACCTTAACTTTAACATTATTTAACTTCGCATCCTCTGCTTTACTTCATTCTAAACCAAAGGCTTAGGCTTTATGCACTAGGTTCTTTCCATATTTCGATTTGAAATGTCCAATCTAGAATGAAAGGAGATAGAATAAAAGGATAATGCAACTGATGCAGCAATAGTGTTTAACATGAAATTGTTTCCTTCTTGTAATAATAGTCATTATAAAGTTTTTTGTGCAATAATCTGACAACTTTTCTTCTCGTTAGGCTACACTAATATATCTGTTCTAATAGAAGGCGGATATGATAAATTTTAAATTAAATATTCTTCTGTTACCTATTCTGCCAGGATATTACTGGATTTTGCCAGTTATCTTTCCTGACTTACCGTTATTTCTTTGATGACTTTTAGGCATTAGCCAACCAAGTAGAAGCTGACAATATTTGATCCGAAAGATTAAATTTATTTTTATCTTTTTACTTTTACTCCGGTATTTGATCTATCTAATCCATTCACCTATATTTATTATTGTTTATAACAAAACATTTAGTTGACTTGCCTCATTTTTAGTGGTGTCCCCCAAGTATATTTTCTTTAGCATATATTTTTTGTTTCATTTACCAATTGCTCTTTGCAGTCTTAATCTCCTATATTAAAACTTTTCCAAAAATATTAACCCCATATTTTTGCAGCCATTCTTTATACTATATAAAACTCAGTCTCAGATGGCTTGGTTATAAAGATTAAGTTTATCCCTATGACTTAATCTCTCCACTTCCTCATCTAGCTCCAGTTCTTTTTAAACAACCCGCAATCTGGTTCCTCATCTCCCGTTATTTTAGATTGTTAGGTTACCACAAACGAATTTCAGATCAGTCACAGATGTTTCTGTCAATTGAATTAAGCAACATTGGTTCTACTGTACACTTTGATAGATAATCACAAAAGAATACCAAATGCAAGGGTAGAAATCTGTTTGATCTTGGGAGTACTTGCATGAGTGAACAGAAATGAGAAAATCTCAAACATTATTGGTGGGCTATATACCATGGATATCTGTTACGGTCAGGAATGGTGCTTGCATGCAAATCTCTGAAATCATTGCTTATAAACTACCTGCAAATCATGATTGTTTGTAACAAGTAAGACTGAGACTGTTGTAATAATTAAAGGTAAGCTATTTACGTATTCTGTTTAAAGGTTTAAAGGTTTAAAGGCCACTCATGAATGACAGAGTCAAGGGACAGTGACATTGCCCGATCGAGCAGGTCAATGCCCTACAGACTGACCATATATACATATGATCAGCGCCCAAGCCACCTCTTCACCCAAGCTAGGACCAAGGAGGGCCAGGCAATGGCTGCGGATGACTCAGCAGATAGACCTATAGGCTCCCTCAAAACCCCCAACCTCAGCTCATAAGGATAGTAAGGTAGCAGACACTAAAGGTACTAACGAGTCTGAGCGGAACTCGAACCCACGTCTGACAAACACCAGGCAGGGAGGTTACAAATCAGGCCACAACAACCCTGTTAGGTAGGTTAAAACGGTATCAAAATTCATGAGATAGGTTTTTTTTTTTTTTTTCATTTTTCATTTTGAGTTCAGAAAGAGAGAAGTGTTTTTGAATGGTAGTATTTATGTATTTTATTTCAGAAATGAAAAGGGAATTATTTTTATTATCAGATGTAATTTACGATTTGGAAGTCACTTAAATGATGATTGAGTGTTGATATATATATATATATATATATATATATATATATATATATATATATATATATATATATATATATATATATATATATATATATATATATATTGTAATGGGAAAGTTTGTATTGCAGAATCGATTATCAATCAGTAAGATTCATAGGTGTGGTGTTCATGACTTCACACCCCGCCACACTAACGCATAACAATTACATAGTACATGTCATGTTCATTGTTATTTGAGTAATTAGATAACAGGTTTTTTGCCAAGTTAAAGAACGGATAATGTTGATAAAAAAGAGTGATGTTTCTTTATATGTTTTGATCGAAGATGTCAGGGCGTTTAAAATATATACATATATATATATATATATATATATATATATATATATATATATATATATATATATATATACAGTAGATATATATATATATATATATATATATATATACATATATGTATATATATATGTAATATATATATATATATATAGATAGATAGATAGATAGATAGATAGATAGATAGATAGACTGATAGATAAGTATATCAGAGAGGAACTTGTTAGGGGGAGAAGATTAAGGGTGAGGCAGAGAATTATATGCCGAGATAAGGTGAAGGAGGATATGGAGAGAAGAGGTATGGTGGAGGGGATGACTTTGATAGAAAGCATTGGAGAGGTCACATCAGGCAACCGACCCTTTAATGTAAAAATAACGGCAGGGAAGAAGATATATATATATATATATATATATATATATATATATATATATATATATATATATATACATGTATATATATATATATATATATATATATATATATATATATATATATATATATATATATATTTATATATATATATCTATATATATACGTATGTTTATATATATATGTGTATATATACAATATATATATACATATATATATATATATATATATATATATATATATATATATATATAATTTGCACATCTAGACATGTTTTTCATATACAAATAAGCCATATATTTTATTACATCAATATCTGGGTTCTCTTATCGACCTCCGGATATTGTCTTTGAGTGGTTCCACCTAGGGGCTCTGATCCCGAACTCAATAAGAGAATCCAGACATTAATGTATTAAAATATGTGGCTTATTTGAATATATATATATATATATATATATATATATATATATATATATATATATATATGTGTATATATGTATATACATATATATATATATATATATATATATATATATATATATATATATATATATATATATATATATATATACATAAAAGGAAATAGTCAATATACGTACCTCATGGTCATTGATATACCAAGTTAGAGAGATTGGTGGCTTTGCAAAGGGCGCTGTACAGTTTAGCTTGATGAGGTCATTTAGGTGATAATATTCTCGACTCCCAGTCAGGTGAGGACGTTCATTTGGCACCACTGTTGAAGAGAAAGTGAATTCTTCATGTGAAAATGTAACAACTAATGAAAATGGATAATATCAATTGAATATAAGTAGATTTGAATTTTAATAAATCTTTATAAATTCTGTAGTTAACCCTTTTACCCCCAGGCTCTTTGGAAATTTCCAACCCTTAACCCCCAAGGGGTTATTTTTTTCCCCGCACATTTTGCAGTTTTTTTTTTAAATTGCTCTAACAGCCTTAATTTTTGTCATAGAGAGGTCGGGTTGGTCTCATTCTCTTGGAAAATGCCTGAATATTTTCAAAAAATTATCAAAAATATGAAAAAAAAAATTTATAGCATTTTTTTAGCAAGGACATACCGGTACATCCATGGGGGTAAAGGGATGGGTTTTGTGAAACGTACCAGTACGTCCTTTGGGGGTAAAAGGGTTAATACATGGATTATGATTCGTCGAGAAAATATTTAATAACTAATAGGAATGGATAATATCAATTGATCATAAATAAATTTAAATTGTAAAAATTATTAATAAATCCTGTAGTTAATTCAAGATCGTTACATGGATTATGAGAGGATGAAGTGGAAATGATGATTTTATTTCAAGTTTTTTCAAGTAAAAGTATAAGTAATGACAAGATTGAAATGAATCTTTCATGTATAAACTATAAAGACCTTGAAATAACAAGAATAAGAGAAATAAGATAGAATAGTTTGCCCGAGTGTACCCTCAATCTAAAGAATTCCACTCCAAGACAGTGGAAGACCTTGGTATAGAGGTTATAGCATTACCCAAGACTAGAGAACAATGGTTTGATTTTGGATAATCCTTTTCCAAGAAGAACTGCTTACCATAGCTAAAGAGTCTCTTCCACCCTTGTCAAGAGGAAAGTAGCCACTGAACAAATACAGTACAGTATTTAACCCCTTAAGCGAAAAAGAATTGTTTGGTAATATCAGTGTTGAT
>NC_090725.1:319882655-319885155 GCF_036898095.1 Palaemon carinicauda | reverse complement strand
TTAGATATTTATAAATGTTTATCCTTCATCCAATAAACTCTTAGCTTTCTCTATATTATCATTTTTGGATGGCCAGTAATATCTCTTTAGAAGTATACCGTCAGATATCTGGTCCTTTTTAGACTTACCATCAATGTTATGATAATGTAAATACGAATTTGAAAAAGAGACATTTCTTGAGAAAAAGGTTAACTAGCTCAGGACTTATATACGTAGTTTACTTTCCACTCCCTTGCTTTAGGGACAATATTTCCACCATCCCTTCATCCTTACGTGGTTTTCAAAACCTTGTTTTTTTTTTCTTGTTTTTTTTTTTTTTTTTTTTTTTTTTTTTTTTGAGTGGTGATGAAAGCAGCATCAACTTCTCGATTTTTGAAGAATAGTGATTCTCCCTTTTTTTATGTGAAACCCAACATTTCAAAATCCGTTGTGCATCTGAATAATAAAAGAGAATAAGGGTATCCCTTATTACGTTTCTTCAATAATACATACCTTTCTTATTATGAAAACATTAATATCGTGAAGCTTGCTATTTTCACATTTAGGTTTTGTTTTATATTTTGATTTTATATAGTTGGCTTCATTAATTCCAGTACTGGAAGTTAAGGCGACGTCTGCTTGCTATACATTATTGCAGGTAACGTTGTGTTTATCAAAACAGAAACTGTTGGCAACGCTGCATGTATAAAAAAGTCTCTGAACTCGTAAACAAGAGGCAAAAATAATTTTTAGTAATTTCATGAATTGGTATTCAGTGAATATTGCTTTTCTAATTCTATACAGAACTAAGTAAAATTAATAAAACGGCTTTTGATCAAGGGTTTACAAGCTACAAGCGCAGCAACTTTGTTCTACATATAACATTGCAAGCAGTTCATCTTTAGTTAAAATAAACACAGCATTACCTGCTACAATATTCACCTGTCATACATCTCCTTACCTTTCCGTGAAGTGTACAGGAATTCATGAAGACATCTGTACAGTTGCCTTCATTAATTCCGGCACACTGACGTCTGCCTAGCTTCCCATGAAGTGTACCAGACTTAATGAAGCCAACTGTACTAGACATATCATGTTTGGACCCAATCTTATCACTTTGAGTGGTTTTTAAACCTATTTTCTGATACAAATTATCTAGTAATTATTTGGATTATGGTTTGGAGATGCACTTCCATATTATTATTATTATTATTATTATTATTACCTACTAAGCAACAACCCTAGTTGGAAAAGCAGGATACTATAAACACGGGGGCTCCAACAGGGAAAATAGCCCAGTGAGGAAAGGAAACAAGGAAAAATGAAATATTTTAAGAACAGCAACATTAAAACAAATATTTCATATATAAACCACAAAAACTTCAACAAAACAAGTGGAAGAGAAATTAGATAGAATAGTGTGCCCGAGTGTACCCTCAAGCAAGAGAAATATAACCCAAGACAGTGGAAGACCATGGTACAGAGGCTATGGCACTGCCCAAGACTAGAGAACAATGGTTTGATTTTGGAGTGTCCTTCTCCTAGAAGAGCTGCTTACCATAGCTAAAGAGTTTCTTCTACCCTTACCAAGAGCAAAGTGGCTTCACCATTAATTTATTTTCAAGGTTATAATTCTATGTTTCTTCTGAAATATATATTGTCTCTATCTATATCAAAATAAGAATTGATATGAGTAAGACGATAACTTTGGAAACCTTAGTCTTCATATATTCCAAGGTATAAACATTTGTGGGCATTGTTCCTCTCTCCTTCTCTCTGGTTATATATATATATATATATATATATATATATATATATATATATATATATATATATATATATATATATATATATGTATATGTATATATATATATATATATATATATATATATATATATATATATATATATATATATATATATATATATATATATATATATATATATATATATAAAGAGAGAGAGAGAGAGAGAGAGAGAGAGAGAGAGAGAGAGAGAGAGAGAGAGAGAGAGAGAGAGAGAGAGAGAGATGTGTAAAGTTCTTATGTATGTATTACTGAGGTCAATGGATGTTTAGTGAGATTATATTGGCTATCCTAAGGTTTTTTTTCCTACTTTACTAAATGCTATCTTTTTACAAGACGCCTTTGTTGATATATATAAATAGTTTCAATGACCAATTGTTGAAGCTCCATACAAATTGATGCTATGCTACTAACCTAACTGTATGGTTCGAATGGTATTTCAAAGGAAGGTTAGTAATTTTTTTTAAATTTCATAAAAAAATACGTTTAGACTTTTTATGGAAATCCTAATTGGCAACTCACAACGCCTTTTTAATGAGCTAATCTCGAGTGATGATGTTTCATAGATATGCATTCGTCTTTCCTAATTAAAATCCAGATCCCTCTTTGCACTGATTTAAAAGATGATAAAAACTCTCGCAATTAGTGAGATGTAATAAAAAAGACTTGTTTTCCATCGATGGTCAGTAGTGGAAGTGAAAGATTTAACTCCATAAT
>NC_090725.1:319857655-319865155 GCF_036898095.1 Palaemon carinicauda | reverse complement strand
TGGGCTATTTTTCCCTATTGGGGCCCCTGGGCTTATAGCATCTTGATTTTCCAACTAGGGTTGTAGCTTGGCTAATAATAATAATAATAATAATAATAATAATAATAATAATAATAATAATAATAATAAAGAAAGTGTCTGAGGCTCTAAAGGCCTTTCCCAGAAGCCACCAACTTCCCCACGAGGATTACAACCCGGAACTGAAAATGGTGGCGAATTTGATAAACAAAGTTATTCTCTGTACGTCTTGCCTCTCTCGAAAGCACTATGAATGGAAATAGTGTCGTACTTACCTTATGTAATCTTGTAGCATCTTGGTGTCGGAATGTTACAATTACGGCTTCTTTTGGGGGATTCTACGTTTGTCTGTCTGTCTCTTTCTCCTCACTCGTTTTCTTTTGTTTAGGACAAAGAGAGTAATGGATCTCTCTCTCTCTCTCTCTCTCTCTCTCTCTCTCTCTCTCTCTCTCTCTCTCTATACACAAACCCATTATATATATATATAACGGATTTTGAGCGAAGCGAAAAATCTATTTTTGGGTGAGATGGCCATGTCGTCCTGATGGAAGTTCCTATAGGGTAGCTTCCTAGGGTATATTACAACTACGGCGATATTCCCAGAGAATTTACCTTAAGGTACCAGAATTCTAACTCCTGGAGCGAGTATCCCTCGTGAAAGGGATATCGCGACATATCAGAGGACGTATTCTAGACACGTCACATGGCAATCTACATCCTGGACAGAGATTTCGTCTCGTAGGAGGTGATTGACGAGATACGAATTCGGGAAAGAAAAAGGGGAGCCGCTCCCAAGGCTTCCCTATCCCCCGATTCGTATGCGTGCCTGGCGCCAATCCTGGCGCCATCTGTATTCCTTGTAGCGTACACGAGGTGCTACAGATACTGTATGTAGGGAGGGGTCCTACAGCCCTTTCTTAGAAAGGCAAGGGTGGGTCCATCAGGACGACATGGCCATCTCACCCAAAAATAGATTTTTCGCTTCGCTCAAAATCCGTTTTTTGGGCTCAAGCCATGTCGTCCTGATGGAAGTGTACCAGAGCATTACTGTATCTGTGGATCCTCAGAACGTGCCGTACTCCCCGGAGGTAATTTTTTCCCGGTCGACTAGACCTAGAGACCTAAGATGTTACCGTTATACATCTTTTCAACTAACTATAAACTATGTTAGAGCTTCCTGCCCCCTACAGGGAAGAGTCCTACTAGACTCTGGAAAAGTCTCGAAGAGTACATATATCTATGTATGAATACCAGGCAAGCTAATATAGTGGTCTCGCCCTATATTAAGTAAAGCATAGTTTGTAAAGAACCACTGCGTCAATATGAAATATCGACCAGTTCTCCGCACAATACTTGTATTGGACAAAGGTTTTATATCCGCCTAGGAGGAAAACCAATGCAACATAGCTTGCATAAAGGAACAATTCTATTAGAATTATCCCAGATAAGGTACATAGAATGTATGCTCAATTATACCAATAAATTGACACAGGTGAAGGAGACGCAAGGTTCTCAAGAACCAGATTATTGACAGGCAATAAATAGACAGGTTAACCACAATTATTTATATATATACATAAGAAGAGGATAACCCAAAACTTTAAGCATAAGTATGATAGTAAACAGAGCTTGTTTGTCTGAAAGAAAAAACATTAGATGCCACTTTTAAGATACCGAGGTATCAAAGTCATAAAAGCCTGTATTACAAATCAATGACATTAGCGTTAGAAACGCTCGGCACACATGTCTGCACTTACGCTAGGTTCACCTTCGGAAATGGAACAGTCTGGATGGGCAACATAGTGCCCTTACTTAGTTTGTAGTACAGTATGTAACTACACACTCACCCTGGAATTAATCGTCCCAATTAAGACCACTGTTCCTCGCAGAGTTAAACAGTAGGGTTAACACCGCGACCCACTGCTACCACAGATCTCTTTTAGTTCCTCTACTTGCTTCGCATAGTGGCGAAAGAACACTCTGGAAGACTTCCAGCCAGTGTATGAACGGAGATGTTCAAAATCCATACAATTAAAGAAATTTAAGAATGAGGCAACTTTCCTCGGATCGTGACCTGCGGGTGTATTGTCAGGATCCGCTCTGCGAATAAAATATGTGATTTTCGCTCTGAGTTGATTCAGAGATAAATTTGAGCCTGATGTTTCTCCCCTGAATAGTTGACCACCCTTGAAGTCTGAAGTTCTATGAAGATAGACCTTTAGGCATTCAACTGGACATAGAGATGCATCTTCTTTCAGAGGGCAGATTCTCCAGGGACCCCACCTGTTGGTGGGTAACTAATTCTTGGCGAGAAACGTAGGATCCGGAAACAGGTTCAGTTCTCCCCCATCCAGGAACTGAACACGACCTGCCTCTCTCGAGAGGCTACAATCCCACTAACCCTGGCCCCGGACGCGAGTGCAAAATAAGAAAATAGCTTTTTGTGTCAAATCCTTTAACGCACACTCTTCATTGCTCAACAGAGAAGCGAAATGAAGAACTTGTCTAAAGACCATGAAATGGGCTTTGGAGGTGCTGAAGGTCTGAGCCTAGCACAGGCTTTCGGGACTTTATTAAAGATCTCGTTACCTAGGTCGACCTGGAAGGCATATAGAATGGGTCTTGTCAAAGCAGACTTACACGCTGAAATCGTGTTCGCTGCCAACCCTTGACCATGGAGGTGGAGAAGAAAGATAAGCAGAAGTCTGTCAAGATCTCCTGCGGATTCTTCGCCTTGACAAAAGGCCACCCATTTTCTCCAAGCTGACTCATATTGCCTTCTAGTAGATTTGCACTTATATTCCTCAAGGAAGTCTATACTGGCTTTCGAAATCCCGAAACGCTTTCTCACCGCTAGGGAGAGAAAATCATGAGCTGCAGGGTCCGGGTTTTCTGTAATGAAGCGCAGACAGTTGACTTCTGGACTCGCTGGGTCAGAACTGGATCTGGTAGTGGTACAAACTTCAGCTACAGTTCCAATGCCAGGAGGAACCACACGCTGTTCGGCCACTTGTGGGCCACTATTGCCGCTACCCTTTGAAGGATCTCAGTTTGTTGAGGACCCTCAACAGAAGGTTGTGAGGAGGGAACAGATAAATCTTGGACCATCTGTTCCAGTCGAGGGACATCGCGTCCACTGCTTCCGCTAAGGGGTCCTCGTACGGGGCACGTACAGGGGCAACTTCTTGTTGTCTTTCGTCGCAAAGAGGTCTATCTGCAGTTCTGGGACTGATTCAGAATGAAGGAGAATGATCCTGCGTCTAAGGACCATTCCGACTCTATCGGTGTGAACCTGGATAGAGCGTCCGCTGTCACATTGCGGACTCCTTGAAGGTGAACTGCCGACAGGTACCACTTCTTCTTTTCCGCCAATCGGAAGACGGCCAGCATCACCTGGTTGAGAGGTGGTGACCTCGATCCTTGTCGATTCAAGTATCTCATAACTACCTCGCTGTCTATCACCACCTTATGTGGATCGGGTGACGCGGGGAGACTTTCTTTAAGGTAAGGAGCACTGCCCTAGCTTCTAGAAAGTTTTATGTGAAAGGTCTTGAATAGCCTGGACCAAGTCCCCTGGACTTTTTTCCCGATGAGAGTGACCTCCCCATCCCTCCTTCGAGGCGTCTGAGTGAATCCTCACCGACGGGGGAGGTGGCTGAAGAAGAACCGACTTCTTTAGATGTCTGGCTTGGGACCAAGGCCTGAGAAGAGTACTTAGCCGAAGCGGCTGATCTTCTCAGATCTCTTCACGCGTTTGATGCATAACTTCTCCAAACTCCGATTGCATCCTTTAGCTGTGCTCTTAGCACTGGGTCTGTCACCAAAGCAAACTGGAGAGAGCGCAGTACTCTCTCCTGCTCGTGTCTTGATATCCTTTCGGAATCTTGAAGTCTCTTGACAGAACCCGCTATCTCCTTCCTTTTCTTCGCTGGGGAGGAGAAACGGTGTGACAAAAGGTCCCAGTGGATTCCCACCCACTGGAACTTTTGAGATGGAGAAAGTCGAGACTTTTTCTGTTGATCTTGAAGCCTAGGTACTCTAGGAACTGGATCACTTGACTGGAAGCTTGCAAGCATTCTGTCTCGGATGCTGCCCACACCAACCAGTCGTCCAGGTAGGCTACTACCTGAATTCCCTTTAGGCGTAATTGTTTGAGAGCTATGCTCGCAAGCTTCGTAAAAATCCTTGGGGCTATGTTTAGCCCGAATGGCATGGCTCCGAAGGCATATAGTCTTCGTTGTAGCCTGAACCCTAGGTAGGGGGAGAGTCGATGGCTAATTGGAATGTGCCAATAGGCGTCTGACAAGTCTATAGAGACGAAATATGCCCTCTTGGGCAGTAAGGTCCTTATGTGTTGCAGTGTTAGCATTTTGAATTTGCAATTCACTATGAACTTGTTGAGTGGCGACAAGTCCAGAATGACTCTGAGCTTTTCCGAGTCTTTCTTGGGAACACAAAACAGCCTCCCTTAGAAATTGATGGGCTTCACCCTTCGGATCACCTTTTTTCTCCAACAGTTCTTGAACGTACTCCTCCATAACGGGGGTGGAGTGTTGGAAAAACCGAAGGCACGGGGGTGGAGTGCTGTACCAGCTCCAGCCCAGTCCATTCTTGAGTAGGCTGTGGGCCCAGGGATCGAAGGTCCACCGATCCCGAAATTTCAGAAGTCTCCCTCCTACCGGTATCACCTCACTTGGACTGCCGTCCTGAGGTCTTGCCTTCCTGACCACGACCACCCCTGAATCCCCTTCCCCTTGAGGGGCGTCTAGACGAGCCTCTGGCTGCTCCTCTAGGCTTTGCTCGAAAGGAAGTAGACTGCCCTTCGAACGCTGGGGTGAATGCCGTGGACTGTGTCGACACGGCCTGGGGTACCCACTGAAAGGTGGTCGGGGTTTGTGCCACGATCTGGGGCACTGGGGGCAATGGCAATTGCAGTTGCTGTTGCTGTCTAAGAGGCTTGGCTGGTCGAGATGGTAGCCTAGTCCTCATAGTCTTCCTCTTTGGTTGAGGACCCTCATCCGGGGAAGACTTTCTTTTGATAGCCAGGCCCCACTTCTGGAGAAGGTTTCTATTCTCCAAGGCGGCCTTATCAACAACTTCTTTGACCAAGTCGGTAGGGAAAAGGTCTTTTCCCCAAATGTTGAAGGAGATTAGTTTCTTTGGCTCGTGCCTCACCGTAGCCGAGGTGAACACGAACTCCCTACAAGCTCTCCTTGCCTTGACGAAGCCATAAAGGTCCTTCGTCACTGTGGCCAGATGAGGCTTGGCCACTGCCATGAACATTTCATGGACCTTGGGGTCACTTGCCATCGTCTCGAGAGTAGTCTGAAGAGACATTGAGGCAGTTAGTCTTTCTTTTGTATCGAACTCACTTCGCAAAAGAAAGTCAGATAGCTTAGGGAGGTCCTTGCCGAACTGACGTCCGGCCATATCAGCCTCCAACTTTCCCACTGAGAACGTAAGATGGACGTCCTTCCAGTCTTTGTGGTCCATAGGCAGGGCCAGCGACAAGGGTTTACACTCCTCTAGGGAGGGGCAAGACTTGCCGGCCTCGATTGCTTTTAGTACAGCCAGAAACCCTTTCTGTAAAAAGGGGAAGGCTCTAGTAGGCGAGGACACAAAGGAAGGGAGCTTCCTATTCAATGCGGCTACCTTTGAGCTAGAGAAGCCCCTCTCTTTCATCGAGGATGAAAGTAGAGCTTGAGCCTTAGCATGGTCCATCACTATGACCTCCTTCGGCTCTGTCTCCTCCTTTGAAGCTGGTTCCTTCCTCAGCCGGACATAACAGTCCGGATATGATGCCTTGCTGGGCCAGAATTCCACCTCCTCCATGGGAACTGAGCCCAGCTTATCCGAGATGACGATCTTTCCAGTCGTCATCGGCATGTGCTCAGCATACCTCCATGGGTTAGTATCTGAGCACAAGGGAAGGTCTTTCACATTGAGCTTTTTCTGGGGCCCATGTGATTCTGCAAGGCACTGCATTCGCAGTTCCATTGCAGCTGCCTTCTCCTGATTCTCCTTCTGCATTTGTTGGATCATTCCAACAATAGAAGAGAGGGCCTGTCCCAGCTCTACTCGGAGACCGGCCGATGTAGAGGGGCTTGAACTTCATCCTGGGCTTCTGCCAGGAGGTCTTCCTCCTGACACCCGTCCACATCAGACATCCTGTCATCTAGCTGGATGTCTTGCATCGCGACTGCGACTTCAGCATCCACCTGGATCTGAACTTAGGGGATCTCCTCTTGAGGCTGGGGAATCACTGCATCAGCTGATGCCTTAGGGAAAGGATACGCCCTCATCTTCTCACTTGGAAGATAAGGGCCAGAAGTGTTCTTTTGGAAGCCCCTTACCCAGGTACGAAGCTTCTTCCTAGCTATTTAAATGTCTCAGTAATCAGGTTAGTACACACAGTACATACCTGAGGGTCCCAATACCGGAGATCATCCTTGGAGACAGCGTATGCTGCGTGTCTCCTACAAAACTCATGTCCGCAGAGGTTCTTGCTGCTGACGTTGCAGAATGCACTTCCCCACTTCGGAGTGTCCTTCTGTAAAGAGAAGAAATTTCCATGAGTATCAAGTGAACTATGTATCACTGGATATGCATAGTATAGCATAACAATTCAGAAAGGAAAGACACACACTTGTGTTTCCCTCACAACCCATTGTTGCAGCCTTCCAGATAATAAAATCAAAATGGTTTATCTCTTCTAGAGTAACCAATGCAAGGTTTCCAGAGGAAACAGGTGGAGCTCACACCTAAGCAATGATTTTAAAATCCTGGATAATAGACAGGGAAGAACTCAGCTTCCTATCTGAGGGCAACAGCAAAGGGCTGTGCAAGAAAACACAATAGTGTTAGAAGATACAGTGCTGTACCTAAACCTTTACTATAGTTTTCTTCTTACTGTATATGCTATACAGAAGAATACTAGTACAGTATAGGGGGATGTGTGCCGGCCTGCCTTTGCCGGCCGGCACACACCACAACTAGCTTTAAAGTATACTACTTAACAGCTATAGGGCGGCAGCACAATGGTTCAAATGCCTGTGCCGGTCGGCAGCAACTGCCGGCCGGTAACAGCCAGTGTTGGCCGGCAATGGCTGCCGGCCAGCAACTACACAAGGTAGTACCCAGCTGCCGGCCACACTCTTGGTGACCGGCAGACAAGGACTGACATAAGCCGGCCGGCAAAGGTACGAGACCGATGCCAGCCGGCAGCAAGAGAACCAGAAGACTACACCTGCCCGGCTGCCGGCCTATGAGGCCGGCAGCCGGGACAGGTACAGCACTAGAAGAAAATAGAATGGATGCCGGGATAAGAGTGTACACAACCCCCAAGCCCGGCAACCGAAAGAGTGCATATAAGGAAGGGGAGAAACTAATTCAGGCTTCCTTGACCAATGCCGTCCGGCTCTGCCGGCAGGCATGGATGAGGGACCAAGAGAGGTCCGGGCAGCACTCGAAAACATAAGACCC
>NC_090725.1:319810533-319844655 GCF_036898095.1 Palaemon carinicauda | reverse complement strand
AAACAACTCGGAAAACTCCAAAGATATATAATTCTAAGATTACTACACAGATTGATAAGTATCCAAAATAACCTAAAGAATCGTAGAGAGACTGAATTTCTCCATAATTCAAAGCTACCGAATTCCTGAAATAACTCCATAGGGCAAACATTGTTAAGGAAGAAGTTTTAAAAAAATCACAAACACTTAGTAAATTAAGGCATTACCGAATAGCCAATGTTCATCCAGAGAAAAATCATAAAACAAGGGAAACCCAGCAAGACATTTTCAAACAGAAAGTGCCAGAAAAAAAACTGAATAATAAATTAAGCCCTTTATACCGGAAGAGAAGGAAAATATAGCTTTAAAACAGAAAAATCTGAAAAATCTGTAAATAAAGAAAGTTAACAAACAACTCTATACAGCAAGGAATGTCCAAAGTAACTCAGCAGACCAAAGAGCATACACAGGATATCATGATTTACGCTAGAGGCAGTATTGCCCCTTTAAAAAAGGGCAAGGAGAGAATTTAAATCTCTTGAAATCAAACTGGCCCTATCAACTGTCAGCTGGAATGGGCTAAAAATACCCTTAAATGCGAGCATATTCCTGAAACCTAGAAAAGCTTTATAAAACTTTGCATACATAAGTATAAAGGAAAATGGTCAGAATTGATATGAAAAGATCATAACCATTTACATAATTTCTTTCGAAATGTTTACATCTAATAATAGGAATCCCAAAGAAGAAAAACAGATATAACGGTGTCCTTAGGATGAATTATTCCTGGAAACCAACTTGGAAATTATGATCATTATTAAGAAGTAGTTAGTGGTTGCTATTGTTTTATCAAACCACTTAATTCTCTGGATATATAAATAAGTATTTGAAATTCAAATTAACTTTCAATATTTTCCTCTATTAGCTAGCTATTAGAGGAAAAGAATTTTAACTATTCACTGAATAGGAGACAAATCAGAAGTATTCAGAAAACATGAGATCTAAAGAAAGCAAAGCTGTGAAATCATTATTACGTCTCCGAATGAGATCTATATTTTCTATATATGAAAGAACAGTAAACCTATCAGGAAATGAGAAATAAATATAATCAAAATCATGTTTCAGACCTGGATTAGGAATAAATTTTGACGATAGATAACCTCTGAACTTTGCAGAAAACTGTAACTCGTTAAAAATCTATTCATTTCTACCTTTGAACTTTGTACAAACTTTTAACTCTTCAAAAATGCTAGCATTTCTAACTTATCAAATCACCAATAATCAACTGACGAAATAATATCAGCCTTCAACGAATCCAAGAAAAATATTCAGAAGACTTCTGTTAAAGTGTCCAGCAACAGATTCTCCGAGAGATTTAACTTTCTGGACAGAACCTTCATATATAATCACTTACTAACAACTTTAACTTGTTAGATCAGCAAAATTTACCACGGTGGGCATTAACCATAAAGGAAGTACTATGATCTAGCCAAATAATGTAGTTCATTTCCAATTATTCAGATTGTTCAATATCATGAACATGCTTCGTATCAATCAGAACAGACTAAGTAGCTCATATATGAAAAATACCCAAGTGAGGAATGGAAATATGGAAACGGAGAGAATAGTGGGCCTGAGTGTACCTTCAAGCAAGAGAACTCTAACTCAAGACAGTGGAAGACCATATAAAGAGGCTATGGCACTACCAGACATTAGAGAACAATAGTTGGATTTGGAGCGTACCTCCCTTTAAAAGACTGCTAACCATACCTAAAGAGTCTTTTCTACTCTTACTAAAATTAGGGGAAGAGTCATGGTAGATACACAGATACCGAGTCGACATCTTGAGTGAAGAGTTTTTCGGTTCATCTTAGTGTTGTCAGTTGCATGAGGAATGAGTAGAATATGTAAAGAACAGGCCAAACAATTCAGTGTATGCGTAGGCAAAGAAAAAAATGAGCAGTAACCAGAAAGGGATCGAATGTAGTATTATCTGGCAAGTCAAAGAACCCAATAAATCTCTAGAGGTATTATCTCAACGGGTGGCAGGTACCTTTGCTAGCCTACTACCTATAATATCATGCGTTCTAATTAAAGGCAAAGCTGAAGAACCTACAAATATTTACATAATCGGAAGGCCTTATGGCAAGTAAGGATAGAAACAAAACCTTATCATTTCATTAGCTAAAACACAGAGTAAAAACTTGGAAATGTTAAGTAGCTTTCCAGTCTATCAACAGTCTGAGTCTAATATCCACAAATGCCACCAAGAAAATGTTATCATAGAAATGCAATGGACAACAGAAATCACTGTATGACCTCACCTGTTTGAGAAACTGATCATTAGTTACACCTAAGGTTATAAGACTATATAAATGAAAATTAAGATCATACATCTGGACCTACACTAAACCATGATAAAATTCATTATATACGCATTTTTTAAGAAAAAAAAAATTACCTATAGGTACCACAATGCTTGTTTTAAAAAAAAAGCCATTTATAATTATTACCAAATAGTTTTAGCTAGATATGTTTTCTTATCTAGATTAGTAAAACAATCAAGTGTTTTTGTCACTTCAAACATAACAGTTGTAGAAATTCAGGTAGCATAAAACCGTTATTCCAAATGTGCTTAGAAGAATTGCAAACATACAAGCCTTGTGGTCATATCAAGTCAGAATTAAGTGGCATGCAACCTAAAATCGTATAACCTTTTTCTAAAGTCCCGATAAAACAAGATATTACCGACATTCCTATACCTCGTATAAAAAAATAAGATTTTCAATTGATGACAATGGTTTAGCGAGTTGGAGATTGAATGTTAAGGCTTATAGTAAAATATGTATGACACAAGATAGCAAAAGACTGAGTTGATGATTAAAGTTGTTGAATTGGTGATTCAGTGATATTTCAAGTTGAATAGAAAGTCAAACTTACTCTACGCTTTGTTCTTTGCTGAAATTTTTGAATAAAAAAAAATTGACAGTGATGTTTTCGATAGTTAAGGCGTACTCCATATAATGTAAAATTTAAAATATATAGCACGGAAAGCAACAGATTTTAAGATTTATAGAAAAATAGTTATGCAGTTATATTTAAAAAGTTAACTTTAAAAAATTATTTAGGCAATATCAGGGTGTTTGGAGCCTCACTTCAAATAGATCTACTCAAGAATTTTGATAATGTTTCTCCCCACACCCAAAACCATGGCATTATTTTTTCCCATGAAGTCAGAGATCAGATATTCCACTTGCACCGTAAAACAGATGTTTTCTTGAGAAGTCTTCTTGTGATATTGGAAATCACCATTATATTTGCCGTCAGTTACTTGTTAACCTCAAGCATGCGACCAACTGTATCCTAAAAAAAAAAATAATATGAATAATTAATTTTGCAATTTAGAAAGTATTCTATCTAACCCCACTTAGCTACTTCATCATTGATAAGACTTTTTTTGAGAGATTAACTTTTGAAAAATATTAATATATATAGAATGACCCAATAGCATGAAGACAAAACTAATAATGCATAGTAATGAATGACAAAATCTATGACCATCTCACTGAAAAACAACTTAATAACTATATCACCTTCAAGGGAATTTCTTCAATACTAGATTTTTTTCTGATAGCAAAATGTTCAACACCATATTGTACACTTCCATTGATAATTATCACCTACTCTGTAAACCTGACTGAGGTGTAAGCTTCTAAAGAAAAATTAATTAATGGCAATTTTAACTTATCTTTAAACTAGGTGTTGGTTTGATATTACAGCCTCCATCCCTGTCATCAGCTTTGATTTAGATACGAATGATTTAATCTTGTGCCATCAGTATCCTTTCAGCTTCCAGGAGAATCGAGTTTCCAGCTAGGAATTGTTTTCTTTGTTGGCCTCTGCTTTTGGATCTACAACGTGCAGGTAAATAAACGATCCTGGAAGAAAATAAAATATCTTTATCACAAATGTTCGCCACCTTCAAGTGATAACCTGACTCCTGATAGTTAGATACTAAGTGTGAATTTTGAGGATTATCTGTTGAAATACCTGTCAAATTAACTTCATCTTAAAAATCAACAGCCACTTTTTAGCTTCAAACTTTATAATGCTGTGAAGTATGCTTTCTGTTTTCCTCAAGGTACCAAGTGTAAAACTGGCAGTTTTAATCTTAAATCATTTAGGAGTTAAGAAACTTAAAGGATATTCATATAAGAAGAGAACAGAAAGAATAGCAACATCCCAACTCCATAACAAGCTCTGAACCAAATATCCCACATATATAACCTCATGTTTCCCTGCCCACAAACACTCGACTGTTTAACTTCTACTGTATAGCAGTAATCGCTTAAAAAAGGCTGAATTCATATCTTAATAAACTCATCTTCACAGTATTAGAATAAGGACGTAATACTGAATACAAAAATATTGTTCCCAATAGTTAATCCGTTGATGAAAAAATAGTCACCAACAATTTGAATTTTTCAGTTACCTAGGCTAAATGAGAAATGACTATACTTTAAAAACTAATGATTAGAGTGAGAAACTGAATAGTCAAAGTATAGGGATCTAATATTTTTATGATAAAACAATTAGAAATGCTGTTTATATTTAAATTTGAGGAGAAATATACTATATGCATCACAGTAGGGGGAAGAGGGTTACAGTCATTAATGTATCTCAACTGATGTATTGTTTATGTAGATTGAGGGAAGTTTTGTAGAACCCTTTTGTCTCACAACTGAAAGCACTTCTTAACCTTCTACTTCAACTGTCTTATCTCTTCATTTCCTCCACCTTCATATCCACCTACTATATGCATTAATTTCATAAATCCAAATGGTTTGTATACCTTGCATTCCATGAATGCTAGGCGATGATTTCAAAAAATAATTATGCAATGCATGTTATTCCCATGGAATGAAAATCCTTTCCCCTCCCTAACCAGATACCAAAAACTGTTGATTTATTGGAATAAAATCTATATATCCAAGCGACACTTCAAAGCTATTATTTTCCCATTGCTATTAATATCAAAGACATCCTCTTCCACCAAATCTCTTCTCTCCATATCATACTTCATCTCTTCTCGCCATCTAATTATCTGCCTTCCTTACGATTTTCAACTTCTAACAGGTTCCTTTTAAGTCATCCTCACTCCCTCCCCACTACTTATGCTCAACATGTGCCAGCACCATCTCAATCGTGACACTCTTATCACCTCGTAATTGTTACTATTCCTCTTATTCTTATTATTTCATATTTCTTTTTCAAGCTTTCAAGCAGTGATATGGAACCTATTCTCAACTTCATCCTCACATCCTACCTACTGACTTATAGAATATATCAAGTATCTAAATAGTTCCACTTGTTTTACATCCTAGACTCTACTTTCATGTATGACTAGTATCTCTACCTTCCTTACTGCTCACTATAAGTTTAATCTTACCCACCTTTACCCTCAAGCCACCCCTCTCTGAAGACTTTAGCCAGCATAACCACATTCACATTACCTATCCTAGGACTCCAGTCCTTTCTCTTTAATTACCGATGGGTTTAAATTACCTGGAATAGCCCATCCAAACACAAAACTGTTTAACATACAAATCTATCATAATATAAACTGGCTCATGTAAAAAATGTGACAAACTTGAAAATAATTTGTATTTTCCTAAGCTATACAAACCAGAGTCCTTTAAATTGGATATTCAACAGCAAAGCTAGAGTACACAGGCAATAAAAAATCATAGCAAAGTGGAAACAACTGACCAGTAGTTATCAGTTGGTAGCGGAGGAAGCAACATCCCCAACAAACCTGGCGTACTGACAAACCACTTTCATTGCTACATCCCTGAAATTGTGGGCTTTGGGATGGTGGGATGCAGGAGGATCAGGATTCAGAGCAAGGTCAATGACCCTGTGAATCCATGCGGAGATTGTGTTTCATGTGATCCTCCTCTTGTTTCTGCCTATACTGACGAAAAGTGAGGGCACTCTGAACCGAGCTGCTGCTGTTCTCTTGAGGTAGTGCCTCAAGCACCTCACTGGACAAAGTCACAGATGATCTGGTTCGTTGATTACAGAGCGGGGACTCATTATCTAGAAAGAGTAGAAGCGAGGATCAGAAATCCCCGGATTCTGAGTCTTGGCAACAAACTCAAGGACGAAGCTGAAGCTTACCCATGCCCATGCCCTTGAATGGACGACGTCTTACGAGAGACCGTGAAGTTTGTTAACCTGTTTGGCTAAGGCCAGGGGGAGCAGGAACTCCGTCTATCAAGTTAGGTGGCGATCTATTGCCTGGTGTAATAGTTTGTATGGAGGTCCTTTTAGGGACCAAAGAACTGTAACCACCTTCCATGGGGTAAGTCTCATTTCCAACTGAGAATAGGTAAGTTCATAACTCCGTATGAGGAGGGAAAGTTTTGGCGATGAGGAAATGTCCATTCCTTTCAGTTTAAATGCGAGACTCAAGACTGAGCAATAACCTTTAATCGCTGAAAAGGAAAGACGCATTTCTTCCCGCAAACAGACAAGGAACTCTGCATTTGCTGGAATAGTGCCATCGAGTGGATTGAGGCCCCTTCTACGACACCAATCACAGAAGACGTTACACTTAGCCTGGTAGACTGAAGCTGATGACATTCGAAAATATCCAGACATCCTCTTTGCAACTTGTTTAAAAAATCCTATCCGAGTGAGGAGATGCTGAATAGTCTCCAGGCGTGAAGACGTAGTGAAGCTACTGCCTTGTGGTAAATGTTGACTTGTGGCTATCTGAGTAGATTGTGTCATGGAAGAAGTTCTCTTGGCAGCTCCGTCAGGAGAAGCAGAAGATATGGAAACCATTTTGTGTGATGTCATAACGGAGCTATGAGGGTCATTGAAAGATTGATCGACGTTCTGGTCTTGTTGAGTTTTCTTCTCATAAGACAGAATGGTGGGAATGATAAACGTTGATGTTGTCCTACCGTTGTTGGAACGCATCTTGCCAGGGAGCCTTGGGGTCAGGAACTGAGGAGCTGTACAACAGAAGCTCCAAGTTCAGGGCCATTGCTAATAGATTCACAGTCGGCGTAGCCCACAAAGTCAGGACTTTGTTGGCTACTAGAGGATTTAAAGACCACTCGGAGTCCACTATCTGAGTCGCTCTTATCAGACTGCCCGTTAACACATTCCGTTTGCCCGGAATGAAGTGAGCTGATAGGGACACCGAGTTGTCTTCTGCCCATCTGAGTATCTCTACTGCTAGATGGTACAGCGGCTGCAAAAAGGTACCAACTTGTTTGTTTAGGTAAGCAAATACTGTAGTGCTGTCGTTCTTTAACACTACAGTGTGGCCCGCCAGGAACTGGAGGAACTGTTTGAGGGTGAGGAAGGCTGCCCTCTTTTCTGACAGGCTTATATGCTGATACCTTTCGGATTCGGACCACTGGCCGAAGGTGCAGCATGTGCGCCCACCAACTTTCTTCTGATGCATCTGAAAAGAGCATGAAATCTGGTGGGAGAACAAGAAGATTGACCCCTTTGCAGAGGTTTAGGTCCATCAGCCACCATCTGAGGTCCATCTGTTCCTCTGGTCCTATGTGGACTAGAATGTCCACTGGAAGGATCGCATCCTAGGCGACTGTTTGGAACTAGAGGTGCCAAAGAAAAAAGGTGACTGAGCAGACATATCCAACTCTGCACTGGGAGTTCTTCCCATCTGAGGAAGGGCCCTGCTACCTTCCTTAGCCTTCAAATCCTTTTGTCTGATGGATATGCTTTGTGCCTTACGTTGTCCAATAGCTGGAGTTAAGCGGAACTATTCCATATAGGAAATTGTCCGGTCCTCCTTGGAAGAAGAAGGACGAATTCTCTTCCTCTTCCATTTGAGTCTTGCCTGTACGTACTTAAACTGTAGGAGACTCCCCTGAGGTTCTGGAACCCTCTATTCCCTGGCTCTCTTACAAGGAGGGACGTTCTCTTTCTTGCCTGAAGGAACCACTGTAGCAGTATCTTTCGAGTTCCCCCTGGGATCAAATGGGGGAGAGGAGCTTGGGACTAGAGGAGGCAACAGGGGAATCCTAGAAGTGCCAACTAAGAACTGAAAGCGAGGAACTGACCACGGTCACAGCTTGCCGTATTACATTAAAATGATATTTTCATTATAAAATAAATGTTTGAACATACTTACCCGGTGGATATATATGTAGCTTACGTCCCTGACGTCACGGCAGAAAATTCAAATCTCGCGGCAATCGTAGATTGGATAGCTAGGTGTACTACTAGCGCCACCACTCGCCAGGTATCTGGAACCATTCCAGGGATCCTCAGATCTTCCATGCCCATAGGTCTCTAGGGGGGAGGAAGGGAGGGAGTATAATTATATATATCCACCGGGTAAGTATGTTCAAAAATTTATTTTATAATGAAAATATCATTTTCAAACATCTGACTTAGCCAGTGGATATATATATAGCTGATTGACACCCTTGGTGGAGGATTAGAGACCAGCTAATACATAATTGGAATATTACTCAAGAGTTTTATAAAAACAAACTTAAGGGTTCGTACCCGATAAGGAAGCTGACTTTTATGATTCTCTGCCTCATTAGTTAGCTGTCCTTATGAGATCCAGCGATCCACTCAGGGGGCTGAAAGACCTCTAGGAGCTGTCAAAACGGTGTAAATACCTCACTATGACAGGACCTCAACCAATACCCTTGTTCTGGGTGCTCTCAAGAAACAAGTTTGACCACCTGCTAAAATCAATGATTGCGGAAGACTGTCGACCAGTCTCCACAAACAACCAAAAATACAATAGTTTCAAGAGAAGAAAAAGGTATTAGGATTAGGGGAATGTAGTGGTAGAGCTTTCACCCACTACTGCACTCGCTGCTACGAATGGTCCCAACGTGTAGCAGTCCTTGTAAAGAGTCTGGACATGTTTTAAATAATGTGAAGTGAACACAGACTTACTCCTCCAAAATGTTGTGTCCATAATGCTTTGTAAGGATCGATTTTGCTTGAAAGCCACAGTTCTGACTTCGTGTGTCTTCACTTTCAGCAGTTTAAAATCTGTCCTACCACAGTTAGTTTGAGCCCCTCTAATCAAGAGCCTGATAAAATAAGATAAGGCATTCTTTGACATCGGTAAGGAGGGCTTCTTGACCGAACACCATAGAGCTTCAGACTTGCCTCGTAATTTTTGAGTTTTGTCTAGATAAATTTAAGCGCTTTAACAGGGCACAGGACCTTTTCCATTTCTTCACCAACCACATCTGAAAGGTTTGGAATCTCGAAAGACTTCGGCCATGGATGGGAAGGACGCTCATTCTTGGCCAGGAAACCAAGTTGTAAGGAGCATATAGCCTTACTATTACTGAAGCCAATATTCTTGCTAAAGGCATGCACTTCACTGACTCTCTTAGCTGTTGCCAGACTTACTAAGAAGAGCATCTTTAAGGTGAGATCTTTAAAAAAGGCTAAGTGTAAGGGCTCAAACCTATCACTCATAAGAAACTTCAGGACAACATCCAGATTCCAAGCTGGTGATTCTAGTTGAGGCTCCTTAGAAGTTTAAAAGGACTTGAGAAGATCTTGAAGGTCTTTGTTGTTAGAGAGGTCTAAGTTTCTGTGCCTGAAAACAGCCGCTAACATGCTCCTATAACCTTTAATGGTAGAGGAGGAAAACTTGCGTTTTCTCCTAAGGTGTAAAAGGAAGTCAGCGATTTGGGTCAGAGAGGTACTGGAAGAGGAAATTGAGTTGATTTTGCACCAATCTCGAAAAACCTCCCATTTGGACTGGTAGACCCTGATGGTAGAGGTCCTCCTTCCTCCAGCGATGGCTTCAGCTGCCTCCTTCGAAAAGCCTCTAGCTCTAGTGAGTTTCTCGATACTCTGAAGGCAGTTAGTAGAGCTTGTAGGTTTTGATGGAACCTTTTCAAGTGCGGTTGTCTGAGAAGATCCATCCGCATGGGTAGTCTTCTTGGTACGTCCACCATCCATTGAAGTACCTCGGTGAACCATTCTCTTGATGGCCATAGAGGCGCAATTAGAGTCAATCTGGTTCCCTCGTGAGATACAAACTTCTGTAAGACTTTGTACAGGACTTTGAAGGGGGGGGGGGATGCGTACAAATCCTGGTGAGACCAGTCCAGCAGGAAAGCGTCGATGTGGACTGCTTCCAGATCTGGTACTGGAGAGCAGTACATTTGAAGTTTCTTCGTTCTCAGGTTGCAAACAGGTCTATGGACGGACAACCCCAAATCCGCCAAAGTTGCTTGTAGGAATGACTTGGTTTCTTCTGCTGAGGCTGTCTGCCATCACATTCTTTTCTCCTTGAATGAACCTTGTGAGTAAGGTGATGTTCCTTTCCTTCGCCCAAACTAGAAGTTCCCTTGCAGTCTTGTAAAGGGACTTCGAGTGGGTCCCGCCTTGTTTGGAAATGTAGGTCAACGCTGTGGTGTTGTCTGCGTTTACTTGTACTATGTTGAGAATCAAGTTTTCGAAACCTTGAAGCGCCAATAGGACTGCTAAAAGCTCCTTCTGGTTGATGTGGAGGCTCTCTTGATCTTTTGTCCACAGACCTGAGCGTTCCAGTTTGCCCAGTGTTGCTCCCCACCCGAGTCCAAAGCGTCGGAACACAACACAAGGTCTGGGCTCCTTTGCTCTAGCGAGAGGCCCTCCTGAAGTTTGGTTGTGTCGTTCCACCACTGTAGGCAACTTTTGACAGACTCTGGAAGTGGAATACTTTCTGTCTCTAAGCCTTTCTCCTTGTCCCAATAGTAATTGAGGTGAAATTGCAGTGGGTGGAGATTCAGTCTTCCCAGGGAGACGAACTGTTCCAGGGAGGAGAGAGTTCCCACCAGACTCATCCACTGTCTCACAGAACAATCTCTTTTCTCTAGAAAAAGACGAATCTTTAGAAGGGCTTGTTCTATCCTTTTGGGTGATGGAAAAGCCCGAAAAACAAGACTCTGAATCTCCATCCCCAAATAAAGAATCTTTTGAGATGGTAACAGTTGGGACCTCACTGTGTTGACCAGAAGATCCAGTTCCTTTGCTAATGTCAATGTCAATCTGAGATCCTCCAGACAGCGACTGAAGGAAGACGCCCCGAGTAACCAGTCGTCAAGATACAGAAAGGCTCTGATCCCTGTCGAATGCAGGAAGCTTGCTACATTTAGCATGAGCTTCGTAAAAACAAGAGGAGCGGTGCTGAAGCCGAAACACATGGCCTGAAACTGGAAGACTTCCTTCCCGTAAACAAACCTCAGGTAGCGTTTGAAGTTCGGATGAATAGGGATATGAAAATAGGCGTCCTGGAGGTCTAAAGAGACCATCCAGTCGCCTTTCCTTACTGCTGCCAGCACAGTTTTGGAAGTCTCCATCGAAAACTTTGTTTTCAAAATGAAAGCGTTGAGAGGGCTTACATCTAGAACTGGTCTCCATCCCCCCGAGTTCTTCGAACCAGGAAGAGGCAGTTGTAAAACCCCCGAGACTACAAGTCCTGCACCCTCTCTACAACCCCTTTTTCCAACAAGAGGGACACTTGTAGAAGCAAAGCTTGTCTCTTTGAGTCCTCTCGGTACCTGGGAGAGAGATCTATTGGCTCTTGAACTAAAGGGGGTTTCTTGACGAAAGGAATCTTGTATCCCTCCTTCAGCAAAAGAACGGACCACTGGTCTGCTCCCCTTCTCTCCCAAGCCTGCCAGAAGTTCTTCAGTCTGGCTCCTACTGCTGCCTGAAGTCGAAAGCAGTCAGACTCTGCTTCGACCTGATCTTGGTCCCCTCCTCTTTCCTCTTCTCCCATCAGGTCTGGAGTTACCCCTACTGACGGGTTTACCTCGAAAGGGAGGAAGAAATCTAGACAAAGGAGTATCCACCTTTGGTTTGTTGCTAGAGAAAGAAGTCGGAAGCACTTTCCGAGCTGCCTTGGAGACCAAGTCACGGGTGTCTTTCTGGGCTAAGGAAGCAGCAACCTCTTTTACAAGATCTTGTGGGAACAGAGCAGGAGAGAGCGGCGCAAACAGTAATTCAGACCTCTGACAAGGAGTGACCCCCAGGGAAAAGAAAGAACACATTTGAGCTCTTATCTTGAGAACTCCAGCCGTAAAAAGGGCTGCTAACTTGTTAGAGCCATCCCTCACAGCTTTGTCTATGCAAGACATAATCTGAACAACACTTTCATTATTCTTAAAGGCAGAAACTTTCTTACTCAAGGCTCCCGGAGTCCAGTCGAGGAAGTTGAAAACCTCAAAGGCTCTGAAGACGCCCTTGAGAAGATGGTCGAGTTCCGAAGTTGTCCAGAAAATCTTAGTACGCCTCATGGCTAATCGACGAGAAGAGTCTACTAGGGTTGAGAAGTCCCCCTGCGCAGATGCAGGTACTCCCAAGCCGAGAACTTTTCCTGTCTAGCAGGAGGGAATGAAAAGGCCGACTTGCCTAGATTCCTCTTTGACTGCATCCAGTCTCCCATTAATCTTAAAGCTCTCTTAGATGATCTCAAAAGCACCATCTTAGTAAAAATAGGAGCTTGAGTTGCTGTTCCCAAGGTGAACTCTGAAGGGGGAGAGCGTGGAGCAACAGGCACAAAGTGGCTAGGAAATTCTTCCGTGAACACTTTCATAATCTTCTTAAGGTCTAAAGACTGCTGTGCAGTCTTAGGCTCTTCTTCCTCCAATAAGTCTACTAAAGGTTCAGCTGCAGAAAGAGGAAAATCAACCTCTTCTTCCGATAAGACTTCAGCTGGAATAACGTCCTTGCGCGCCTGTACGCGAACTAGACGTTGAGCGCCGTGTGCGCCAGCTTAACATCCAGCATCAACTTGTCGATTGTTATCAAGATCAGCTTGAATTTCGACGTCACTTCTAACTTGACTTGGGTGACGATCGACGTCACGTTTATCCTGACGTTCGGCGTCACGTTTGACTACTTGGCAAACGACATTCTCAGGCAAAACGTCAGCTTGACGTTCAGCTTCACGTTTCGAAGCTTGACGTTTATGATCAAGCTTAACAGAGTTACGACGATCAGCTTGCAAAGTTTCACGCCACTCAGGAACTCATTGATAAGACTGCATAATAGACAAAAGTTTAAGTTGCATGTCTTGTAACAGACTTAATATAGGGTCAACTTGAGGTGAAGTTATGACCCAAACGTCAGCGATAAAATTGTCTTCTTGCTTACCCGCGTCACGTCTGGAACGTCCAGACGACACAACAGATCCAGGAACTTGCATCGCAATCGCTGGAAGCTTGTCCGAAATAGACGTTTTAAGAGGACGTTTGGCAGGAGAGCCTTCTTCTTCAGAAGAAAAACGTTCTGGACTGCTCCAATGGCTACAGCCAGGCCTTTGAGGCGATAAATGACTTATATCAATTGACATCATTTTCCTCTTGAGAGGTCTTGAAACTTGACGCCAGTTGCGTTTATATTCTTTGTTAACCAAAGCGTCATCCGAAGATGAAGTAAACTTAACCTCACCTTTCCCATGGTGAGGGCGAGTGTTACGTGAAACGTCACCAGAAACACTCGAGGGGACCTCTGCTTGTACGGTTACGCCTCTTGTTCCCTTTCGCCGCTCGACATTCCTTCTCCCAGGGGTTGGGGAGCTTGAAAGAGGTCTAAGGCTAGGTGAACGATAGGCACGAGCAGACGCACCCTCCACAGCACTGAACACATTCCCTGCACTTTTGGCACTAACACTGGCACTCTAAAGCATATTTACGTCGGACATAAGTTGGTTCCTGTCCGTAGCAAGCGACTCAACCCTCACTCCAAGGGCTTGTATGGCACTCATCATATCTTTAAGTGAGGGTTCAGCGGTAACAGTAGGAGGTTCATGAACTACCACTACAGTGAAAGGAATAGGTTCAGGGACACGGGGAGAGGAAAATTCTCTAGTTCGAGAAGAGCTTCTTCTAACCCTATCTCTTTCTAACTTACGAGTGTATCGATCGAAATCGAGCCACTCACTTTCAGATAACAACAAACATTCATCACATCGATCCATTAAAGAACAAACCTTACCTCTCCATTTAGTGCAAATAGAGTGAAGATTGATAGAGGCTTTAGGAAGGCGGGTTTTACAGCCTTTCACACACTTTCTATAAACTGGGGAAGGGTCAGCCATTTTGGAAAATTCCAAAGAGAGATCAATTAATCAAAGGTCAAAAACAAATCAAATTAAAAGAGTTCAAGAAAATCCGTAAGTAAATCCGATCAAGTGAAAGCCAATTAACCAAAAAACAAGTACTTTACCAAAGATACTGCAAAAATCAAAGGTTAAGACGAGCGAATGTTCCAATGATGTCGCCAGCAATGGCGGCAGGGAAGATCTGAGGATTCCTGGAATGGTTCCAGATACCTGGCGAGTGGTGGCGCTAGTAGTACACCTAGCTATCCAATCTACGATTGCCACGAGTTTTGAGTTTTCTGCCGTGACGTCAGGGACGTAAGCTATATATATATATCCATCGGCTAAGTCAGATGTTTAAAATATTCCTTAAGCCATGGCGGGTCGCAGGCTCCCAGTGAGTTGGGAGGTAGGTCCGTAGAGAGATAAACATCTCCAGGTTCAGGTACCTCTACAGGTACATTATCCTTCTTACCTAAGGGTAAGATCGGTACAGGCCTTCCCATCGGGAGAGAAACTTAGCGTTGTCGTGCAGGTGACAGATGCTTCTGGGCAGGTGGAGGACCGAGAAGCTGGCGCATCTCTTTCTGAGCAGGAGGTTTACCCTGTTGGAAGGGAACTCTCCTGCTGCCAAAAAAGGAGATGGAATTTCGTCCGGGGATGAGAGTACCTCTGGAGCTGGATGAGATGGTTTTCATGAGGTTGATAATTCTTGCGAACTTTCTCTGTGTGTGTCTACCACGACACATGGAGCTATATCACATGACGCTGCCACGCCTCAAGACATTACTCTGTCCTGCAACGCATTCACGTCACACGACCCTAGTCTTCCACATGACAATGAGAGAGACCGAGCAAAGGTTGGAAAGCCAAGGGGAGGAGCTAAAGTGGCGCGTGAAACCAATTTGTACGACCCGGAGAGGCTGTCGTGATGTGAACCTTAAGGAATTCTGTTACCGATTCCTAAGGAGACGCTATCTTTCAGAAATACCGCCACGAGGAACCCGAGGATTCATGCGACAAGATCCCAAATGGTCCGCAGGGAAGCGAGAACCTGAAGGCTTATCGTAACACAGGTCACGCTAGCGGGAAGGTTTGGCGTGGCAAGAGTCCGAAGACTCATTGTCAAGAGAGCTCACAGACTTGTCAAGACTATAGTCACAAGAACCAAAAAGTATCAAGTAACGTTGGTCACCAGCGCCCGAAGGTACAGCGTAATCAGTGTCGTGCAAACCGGAAGGTTTCATGTGACGGGGGACTGAAGTCTCCTGGTTATGAGAGCCCGAAGACTCATTGTAAGGGCTGGTCCGAGAGCCCGAGGGCTCGACAAAACCGGAGTTGTGCAATCCCGAGGGATCCACGCAACGTGAAACCGAGGTTTTCCTTCTACGAGAACTCGAAGGTTTGGCGTAGCAGGAAGCATGAGAGCCTGAAGGCTCAGCATAACCTGTGTTGCGGTCACAAAAGGAGCAGCGCAATGGTAGACTGAAACCTCCCTTTGACGTGAAACAGCGCTTTAGCGTGACTGGGGTAAGGAATGCCAACCGGTACAACGTTACCTCTGTTGCGAGAGCTTGAAAGCTCATCGCACCTGGAACCCAAGGGCTCCGTATCGCAAGAACCTGAAGGTACAGCATGGTGAGGACCCAAAAGTCGTCCGGAGTCACGAGAGCCCGAAGGCTCAACACGACAAGAACCTGAAGGTCCCAGGCTGCGAGACCTCACATACTCTTGGCAAAAGGAGTCCGAAGGGTCCTGCTCACGCAGAACAACAGTGAGTTGGTCACGAGACACCGTAGGATCAACGTGGCCAGAACCCTGAGATTAAAAAAAAAATCTCCTAACAGCTCTAGGAGGAAAAAGGCGAGGATGGAGAGGGTTCACAAAGATCTCCAAACAGCAAACATCCAGAGAAAAAAGTCCAGCAGGCTCCTCCAGAGGGGGAGTCTGCATCAGTTCGAAAGCTGTCTCCCTTGGGGGTGGGGGAGACTTGTTCCCCCGCAGGAGAAAGGCTCAACGACAACTTCTAAATCTGCCCTTGGAAGAGAAGAAAAAGAGTCTCTGAGCCGCCGTTGCCCTTTAGCGGCTCTCTCTAGCGAATGAGAGATGTATTCCCAAGCAGGGGAAACACTCGGAGAACTAGCTGCCACCGCCTCTCATGGACCAGCAACATCCTCTACGTCAGAAATTGGCGACTAAAAATCTGACTGATGTGTAGGAGCACCTGTGCCCACAGGAGGAGAAACCTCCTCGGAGGAAGGAGATGACAGTGTACTCTCCACTCCCCTCTGAAATATGTCAAAGAGAACCTCCTTTGATGGGAGGCCACCAACGCCCAGTGATGGCCAAAAAGATACAAAATCAGACATATTACAGGTGTCCCCTGTGGAAGGGGCTGGGCTGACTCACTAAGAAAGTCAACACCATCCCCCGCACCGCAAGGTTGACCTGAAGTAACAGGGGCTGCTTTGCTACTCGGCATTTCTTCGGAAAGAACCAACGGAGGAGCTTCGGGAAGAGATTGGTGGGTAGAAGAAGAAGACCGGTATTTCTTCGAATTCAAGGAAGACCCCAACAGCCCTGACACGTCATATACAGTGAGCCCTCGCTACTTCGCGGTTCAACCATCGCGGATTCACCACTTCGCGAATTTTTTTCATAACCCATGTATATACATATATCGCGGATTTTCCGGAAATTTCGAAAATACCGCGATATGACCGATGGTACGAGATTGGAGAAAGTAAGGAAAATTGAATCATGATTGATTTTCAATATAAATGAAACTTTGAGGAGCAACAAAGATATCATTTGTTAGAGAGATAGAGAGAGGTAAGGAATGGGAGGTAGTGAAAAGTAGCCCACAGAGAGAGAGAGAGAGAGAGAGAGAGAGAGAGAGAGAGAGAGGTAGAGAGAGAGGTAGAGAGAGAGAGAGAGAGAGAGAGAGAGTAGAGAGAGAGAGAGAGAGAGAGAGAGAGAGAGAGAGAGAGAGAGAGAGAGAGAGAGAGAGAGAGAGAGAGAGAGAGAGAGAGAGAGAGAGAGAGAGAGAGAGAGAGAGATAGAGGGGAGTTTAAATATAATAAACAAAAACATTTGATAGGTTATAACACATTGGTGCTTAAGTAATATCAACTGTAGACGGTTTGAATAAGTTAAGAAATTGTATAAACGATACTTTGTTAGTGTATTCGTACTCTCTCGAGCGGCAGCTAGATGTCAGCTGATCTAATCACAGCCAAAAGTAAAACAAAAAGAAGTCAACAGTACTCGATTTTTAAAACACACCCGAAATTTAAAAACAAAAGTACACGCTTTCCTAATGCGCAATTAATTATTTAAAGAGTAGCAATTTTCTAGAATAAGATGATGTTTCCCAAAAAATAGTGGTTTGCTGATGAAATCGGATGCCTTATTTTTAGCTGTGATTGAAATGGATGTAGACTCGTCATAATTTTTTCGTTTTGTATTTAATTGACACTAAGAAAACTAATTTTAGTTTATTCATCTAAATGTAAGTATTGTATAACACGAAGAGAGAGAGAGAGAGAGAGAGAGAGAGAGATGAATCAGCAGTTGTAATCAAATGGCGTGTTTTTGTTTCGTGAGAATTTCATCGCCACGAGTATAACAACAACATACTGTACTGAACTTTACAGTATTATACAGACTACTGTAATATGATAAAGTAAAATATTTGTAATCTATTTTACATGAAATGGGGCTTTTTTTTTGTTTAAAATTTACATTTACGTATGTAAAACAACTCTCTCTCTCTCTCTTTCTCTCTCTCTCTCTCTCTCTCTCTCTCTCTCTCTCTCTCTCTCTCTCTCTCTCTCGTAAATTGTTTTCCTGCTTTGCTACGTATGTATGATTTTATAAAGATAAGGTAAATAATATTTGTAATAACATATTTTATAAAAGCTTTTACTGTAATATCATTATTTATCACTTTCATCATGCGCGTTAAATGCCTTCGTTTGTTTACTGAGCGTACTTTATGACGCCGTCGTTTCAGGCGGCGTCATAAAGAAAAACATTTCATTTGGAAGTCCTAAGAAAAATTAAGTAAAACATTGGTAATAACAAAATCAACATACTGTACTGAATAATCAATTTAATCGATGCAAAAACTAACCTATACACAGATGTGTAAATGCGTTTGTTTCTTCATTATGATCAGAGATAAACGTAAACAAAACATTGGTTGCCATTTTTTATCGTGCTTTTTGGCGTGTTTAGGAAACGCATGATATAAAGTCGCCTTTAATATTTGTGCCTGTTTTAGTTTAGGGTACTGTAGTACATGCATTAAGTGTTCTGTACATTAAAGGGTAGTTTGTTAACAGTACTACGTACAAGGGAAGGTTTTAAAAGTCTGAATATACATGTTAAATTAATAGGTAAATATGGTGTCACTACTTCGCGGATTTTCACCTATCGCGGTCGGGTCTGGAACCTATCTACCGCGATAAACAAGGGTTCACTGTACACAGCAGGTGGGGGTCGTCTCAAGGGTGCACATGCCTCTTTGCCCTCTGACGCCTACCGTATCGCTGCCACTCGGAGGGAGGTTATTTCCTACACTCATCACATGGTGATGCCTGTGAACAGGTGTGACCCCTGCAGGAATGGCAAAGACTGAGAATCTGTTACCACCGCTGCATAAAGGTACCACAATGGTACCTTTATATGCCAGGACAAACCTGCATTCTAGATCCTTACGTGCATACACTCTGAAAGACAGAGGGAAAGTTTTTGAGCCGTAATCTAGTTGTGTATTAATCGTAACAGAGTAAGTCAGTTTGAGGGAGAGAACACCACCACGTCTGTTCCCAACCAAGCCGGAATGAAAAGTGAGGTATTGATACCAGTGCTGATGTGAACGTGGTGGCCAGTCTAGCTACCACCTGCTTCCCCTACCATGCTAACTAGTGGTGGGTAGTTATACATCGTTAAAAGTATTATGGATGGTTTCAGATGTCACCAAAATATATATCCACAGTAAAGAGCAAGATGGCTTATATATAGTGCCAGAACAAAATCATCATCATAACTGTTTTACATTAAGCAGATATTCTGCACATGTAACATAATTATGATTGGAAAGACTTCTTAAAATGATATTTTCATTAATAAAATAAATTTTTTAACATACTTACCCGGTAGTTATATATATAGCTTACGTCCCCGACGTCAATGGCAGAAACTTCGAAACTCGCGCCAACCGCCAGTTGGATAGCCAGGTGTACCACCCCTGCAACCTAGCTAGGTACCTGGGAACCATTCCAGTGACCTCATATATTCCATGCCTCTAGTCTCTTAGAGGGGAGGAGGGTGGGACTAAAATTATATATAACTACCGGGTAAGTATGTTCAAAAATTTATTTTATTAATGAAAATATCATTTTTTAAACACAAGACTTACCCGGTAGTTATATATATAGCTGATTAACACCTTTGGTGGAGAGTTAGAGACAGCTAGCATATCTGGAATTCTACTTAAGAGTTAATTAAAACAAAACTTAAGGGTTCGTACCTGATAAGGAAGCTGACTCCAATGATACTCTGCCTCATTATGTCTGCTAGCCTTATGAGATCCAGCGATCCTCCCAGGGGGCTGAAAATCTCGAAGGGACTGTCAAACCGGTGTCAAAACCTCATCATGACAGAACATCCTCCAATAACCAGTTCCGGGTGCTCTCAAGGAACAAACATGACCACCTGACAAAATCAATGATTGTGGAAGACTGACACAATCTCCACAAACAACCATAAAAAACAAAAGTACCAAGAGAAGAAAAGGTTATTGGGATTATGGGAACATAGTGGTGGATCCTTCACCCACTATTGCACTCGCTGCTACGAATGGACCCAGAGTGAAACAGTCCTCATAACAAGTCTGAACACCTTTCAAATAATATGATGCGAACATGGATTTGCTCCTCCAGAAGGTCGTGTCCATTATGCTTTGTAGAGATCTGTTCTGCCTGAATGCTGCCGACGTTGCCACTGCTCTGATTTCGTGAGACTTGACCTTTAAAAGTCCAAGGTCTGATTCATTACAATGAATATGAGCTTCCTTAATTAAAAGCCTGACAAAATATGACAAGGCATTTTTAGACATCTGTAAAGAGGGCTTTTTGACTGAACACCGCAAAGATTCAGACTTGCCTCGAAAGTCTTTTGTTCTCTCCAAGTAGCATCTCAGAGCTCTACCTGGGCAAAAGACTCTTTCTACCTAATTTCCAACCAGATCCGTAAGATTTGGAATCTCGAATGCTTTGGGCCAAGGCTGAGAAGGGCGTTCGTTTTTGGCAAGAATGCCTAACTGTAAGGAACAGACAGCTTTACCATTACGAAATCCAACGTTTTTGCTAAACGCATGAATCTCACTCACTCTTTTGGCTGTCGCAAGACTGACCAAAAATAAAGTGTTCATAGTGAGGTCTTTCAAGGAAGTTGAACCCAGTGGCTCAAACCTGTCGCTCAAGAGATACTTCAAAACAATATCCAGATTCCAGGCTAGAGAATCTTGGTTCCGTCGTTTTGAAGTCTCGAAAGACTTGAGAAGCTCTTGCAGATCCTTATTGCCAGAGAGGTCAAGGTTTCTATGCCTGAACACAGTAGCTAACATACTCCTATAGCAGAGGAGGAGAAATTGCACTTCCTTCGAAGATATAGCAGAAAATCCGCAATTTGAGCTACAGAGGTACTGGAGGAGGAAAGAGAGTTGACTCTACAACACTCTCTGAAAACCTGCCACTTAGATTGATAGACCTTGATGGTTGAAGTCCTTCTTGCTCTTGCAATAGCTTGAGCTGCCTCCTTCAAAAAGCCTCTAGATCTAGCGAGTCTTTCGATAGTCTGAAGGCAGTCAGCTGAAGAGCGTGGAGATTTTGATGCAATCTTTCCAAGTGGGGTTGTCTGAGTAGATCTACTCTTAGAGGAAGAATTCTTGAGGTGTCTATCACCCATTCCAGTACCTCTGTGAACCATTCTCTTGACGGCCAATAGGGAGCCACTACGGTCATCCTGGTTCCTTTGGATGTCACAAATTTCTGTACTACTTTGTACAGGATCTTGTAAGGTGGGAAGGCGTAGAGATCTAGATTGGACCAGTCCAACAGAAAAGCGTCTATGTGGACTGCTTCTGGATCCGGAACAGGGGAGCAATACGCCTCTAACCTCTTCGTCTTCGAGGTTGCGAAAAGGTCTATGCAAGGGCGACCCCAAAGACGCCACAGGCTCTTGCACACATGAAGGTTGAGAGTCCACTCTGTTGGAAGGATCTGATTCCGTCTGCTGAGACTGTCTGCCATTACGTTTTTCTCCCCTTGAATGAATCTCGTCAGAAGTATAACGTTCCTCTCTCTTGCCTACACCAGGAGATTCTTTGACGTCTCGTACAGAGATATCGAGTGTGTTCCCCCTTGCTTTGAGATGTATGCCAATGCTGTCGTGTTGTCCGCATTGACCTGAACTACTTTATTGGTGACTAAAGCCTCGAAACTTTTGAGGGCTACAAGAACTGCCAACAACTCCCAGTGGTTGATATGCAAGGATTTTTGGGGCTCTGACCATAGACCCGAGACTTCTAACTTGTCTAGGGTTGCTCCCCATCCTGTGTCCGAGGCATCGGAGCATAACACAAGGTCTGGGCTCTTTATTGACAAGTCGAGACCTTCCTGGAACTTGTCTGGTTCTTCCCACCACCGAAGGCAGTCTTTGATGGGGTTCGTGATAGGAATGGACATCGATTCTAAGTCCCTCTCCTTGTCCCAATGGCTGTTGAGATGGAACTGGAGAGGATGAAGATTCAGTCTTCCCAGTGGGACGAATTGTTCCAAGGAGGAGAGGGTTCCTACCAGACTCATCCATTTCCTTGCTGAACAAACTTTCTTGCTTTGAAACGATCTTAGTTTCAACTTGGCTTGCTCTATCCTTAAGGGAGACGGAAAAGCCCGAAAAATCTGACTCTGTATCGTCATCCCCAAATATAAAATCTCTTGAGATGGAACCAAGAGAGATTTTTCCTTGTTTACAAGGAGACCCAGTTCTTTCGCAAGGTCCAAGGTTGTCTGAAGATCCTTCAGGCAGTGATCATAAGAGTGCGCTCTGAGAAGCCAGTCGTCGAGATACAGGGAGGCTCTTATGCCCCTTGAATGTAGGATCTTTGCTACATTCAGCATGAGCTTCGTAAAGATCTGAGGTGCTGTGCAAAGGCCGAAGCATAGGGCTCTGAATTGGAAGACGTCTCCCATGAAAACGAACCTTAGGTATGGTCTGAAGCTCGGATGGATGGGGATGGGAAGTAGGCGTCCCGAAGGTCTAATGAGGTCATCCAGTCGTCCCTCCTTACTGCTGCTAGCACTGACTTCGAAGTTTCCATGGTGAACTTCATTTTGATGATGAACTTGTTCAGCGCACTCACATCCAAAACTGGACGCCATCCCCCCGAGTTCTTGGGTACCAGGAATAGGCGGTTGTAGAAACCAGGTGAACGAATATCCTGAACCTTCTCTATGGCCCCCTTTTCTAACATAAGAGACACTTGGTTCGAAAGAGCTTGTCTCTTTGCCTCCTCTCTGTATCTGGGAGAGAGATCCACGGGAACTAAGACCAGGGGAGGGCTCCCTAGAAAGGGGATCTTGTAACCCTCCCTCAAGATCAGAATAGACCATTGGTCTGCTCCTCTCTTCTCCCACGCTTGCCAGAATTTGAGTAGTCTGGCACCTACTGCGTGAAGGCGAAAGCAGTCAGACTCTGCTTCACCCTGCTCTGAAACCTCTTCTCTTACTCCTTCTAGCATCAGGTCTGGAGCTACCCCTGCTGGAAGATCTCCCTCGAAAGGGCTGGGAAAACTTGGGAAAAGTATCTTCCTTAGGCTTGCGGCTGGTAAAAGAGGGAGGAAGAGCCTTTCTAGCAGTCTTGGAGACAAGATCCTGAGTAGCCTTCTGAGCTAAAGCTGCAAAAATCTCCCCGTTAAGTTCTTGTGGGAACAGCAATGGAGAAAGAGGCGCATATAAAAGTTCGGACTTCTGGAAGGGAGTCACCCCCGCCGAAAGAAAAGAGCATAGTTGATCTCTTTTCTTAAGGAGGCCTGCAGAAAAAAAGAGCTGCAAGTTCATTAGAGACATCCCTCAAGGCTTTGTCCATGCACAACATCAAATGGACCAGGGCAGAGGTATCCCCCTCTTTAAAAGTCTCAACTTTTTTACCCAAAGCCCCAAGTGTCCAGTCTAAAAAGTTAAAAACTTCAAAGGCTCGAAAAATTCCCTTGAGAAGGTGGTCCATTTCTGAAGTAGACCAAAAAATCTTGGTGTTTCTCATGGCCGACCGACGAGGAGCGTCTACGAGGCTTGAGAAATCTCCCTGGGCAGAGGCAGGAATCCCCAAGCCGAGAACTTCTCCCGTCTCGTACCAGATGCTTGACCTTGAAACCAGTCTAGCTGGAGGAAAGGAAAAAGACGTCTTTTCTAAGGCCTTCTTAGACTGTAACCAGTCACCCATTAATTTAAGAGCTCTCTTGGACGAATGCGACAGTACCATCTTAGTAAAGCGGGCTTTCTTAGAGGCTTTGCCGAGAGTAAACTCAGACAGAGGTGAGCGCGGAGCTATAGGCACAAAAAAGTCTGAAAATTCCTCCGTAAAAACTCTCATTAGTTTTTTTAAGATCGGCAGAATGACGGAAAGAAACAGAGTCCTCGTCTTCTGAAACGTCATCAAACTCCAAAAGAGAAAGCTTGCCTTCTACTTCCATCTCTTGCAATGTTCCTTCGGGAGCAGTAGGGTTAAGAAAAATCCTGAGTGCCAACCGCAATAGAAATAGGATCATTGCGAATAGTAACAGGCGGCAGAGTCGCGTGCGGCTCATCCGAACGCTCGCAATCAGCTCAATTGGAGACGAGAAGTTCCTGTACATGAACCGCATCGATGTCTTGAAAAGAATGAGCCTCCTCATCGTAATCCAAACTAACATCCGAAATATGACAAGGGATAGGACATTCAGGATCATATTCAGAAACACGCTTGCCGTCAACTGCTGAAAAGCGTTCGGTACTACGAACCGCTTGTTGTTCAGCGACTCGTTCAACTGTAATCCTCCCGGAAACACGACCTGAAGGACGCTCACTAAAATAATTGGCGGAGAGAAAAACTTCCTGAATGATAGGACGTTTGGCAGCCTGCTTGTAAGGACGTTCGGTAGCCTGTTTGCAAGGACGTTCGGCAGCCTGTTCCGAAGGAGGATCGGCAGCCTGTTCTGTAGGAAGTCCAGGATCCTGAATCAAAGGACGTTCGAAAGGCTTATCCAAAGAACGAACATGAGCCTGTATAACAAGACGTTCGGTAACCCATTTGCAAGGACGTTCAATAACCTGTTTAACAGGACGTCCGACGTCTTTCTTAGAAGAACGCACAGGCACACTGTCTCGTTCGCGTTCAATAAAAGAACTGTGGACTGCGGACTTAGGAGAACGATCACGATCACTTCCTAAAGGCCGTTCGTAGCGGCTAGCAGGAAGCTTAGATCCCCGATTATGAGGGCGCTCGGAAACATGTCCTGGCTCGCTGCTCCGATCACGACCCCTGATATGAGATTTGTCGCTACGCTGGTATGATTGCATAAAGGACGAGAGCCTTCTTTGCATGTCTTGAAGAATTACAAAGTTAGGATCCGAACGTTGTGAAATCAGTGATGAAATCACAACGTTCTCCTCATCGCTAAACGGAACAGAGCGCCTAGAAGGCGAAAACCAGTCAGAAGGCTGCTTGAGAGCTTGGAATGAGGTAAAGCCTGGTCCTGAGGGCACAGAGGGATCCTTGGAAACGTCCAGCGTTCTAAAAGGACGTTTGATCGGGGGACTTTCAAAAGGCTCTGGAGTATCCCAGTGACTACATCCAGGTTTTGAACCAGCAGGACGTCGATAGGCCTTATCATAGGACCTCTTAAGAGGTCTGGAAGCGAGCTTCCAGCCTCTTTTAGGCGAGGGGTCATCCGAAGACGACGAAAAACACTTAACCTCACCTTTCCAATGGTGAGGGCGAACGTCCTGGGAGGCGCCCACAGGTACGTTCGACGGGACGTCTGCTCGTTTGATAAAGCCTCTCGTCTCCTTTCGCCTTTCGACATTCCTTCTCCCAGGGGTTGGGGAGCTTGGAAGAGGTCTAGGACGAGGAGGACGACAGACACGAGCAGGCGCACCCTCCACTGCACTTAACTTTACTGCACTTGCACTTGCACCTTCACCTTTTAATAGACGCACATCGGACATCAACTGTGTCCTGTCCGCAGCAAAAGATTCAACTTTAGCGCCGAGAGCTTGAATCGCCACTAACATATCTTTTAGTGAAGGTTCATTAGCAATTGCAATAGTGGGATCAGGATCAACCACTACAGGAGAAGGAATAGGATTAATGACATGGGAAGAGGAAATATCTCTAGATGAGCGAGAAGAACTATGCCTCAATCTATCCCTTTTGAGTTTACGTCTGCATCTATCAAACTCAATCCATTCATGCTCTGACAGCAAAACACATTCGTCACAGCGATCACCTAAATCACACTCTTTACCTCTACATGCAACACAGAGAGAATGGGGGTCAAGAGAGGCATACGGGTCTTACACCCACTAGTCACACATAACCTAAAAGTTATAGGGGGGTGGCCATTTTGAAAATTTAAGAGAATTCAGACAAGCAAAGGTAAAAAATCATCTAATCCAAACAAAATCAAGAAATATCCAAAGCGAGATCAAAAACAAGCGGGAGTCAATAACCAAAGATTTGTACTTCACCAAAAAAACGATCAGTAATGACGGAGTAGAATTCACGTGTCGCCGCTAGCGACGGCAGGGAATATAAGAGGGTCACTGGAATGGTTCCCAGGTACCTCGCTAGGATGCAGGGGTGGTACACCTGGCTATCCAACTAGCGGTTGGCGCGAGTTTCGAATTCTCTGCCGTTGACGTCGGGGACGTACGCTATATATATAACTACCGGGTAAGTCTTGTGTTTAAAATTACTCTGTTATTACCTTCACTATATAATACCAGTTTATTATACATTTTCATAACATATATAACCTTACTTACAAAATTGAGCAATATATAAGTTAAGTTGGAACTGTTTGCACCATCTATAAAATAAGACCAAGCTTTTTATTTAATTTAGTCTGTTTTCTTTTACTTGGTTTTGCCAAAACATGTAGATCAGCTTAAGTTGGGATCACACAATGTAAAGGTATGAATTAGAGGAGTTTTTTGGTTAATTTGAGGAATTAGAAGAGGTTGTAGGTTAGTTTATAGAGTTAGAGGAGATTGTCATTTTGTTTAGGGAATTAGAGGAGCTTGTTAGTTAGTTTAAGGAATTAGATGAGCTGTAGATTAGTTTAAGGAATTAGAGCAGCTTGTGTATTGGTATGAAGAATTAGAGGAGCTTATATTTAAATTAATGAGATGAGCCTCTAGGTTAGTTAAAGGGGCAAATATATGATACTTTGATTTCTAGCCAAATACATGAGCCATATATTTTTCCTACTCACTATCTTGTCTTTTATGCATTTCTGACCATGATTATTGGTGCAAACACCCCGTTCATGAGTTTTTGTACCCCCTTATATAGAGACAATTATGGGGAACCCCAGTGGGAAATGGGGTTTTTTGAATGTGGAAATGTCATAAAGAGTGATTTGCAGCAGTAATAAGGGTCAGAAATGCAAAATGAGCATAAGATAACCAGTTGGAAAAATATATGGTTGATGTAAGTGACTGAAAACAGGCCAAAACGTGATTGTTTATCACTTTTGAGATTTGTAACAGGGTACAGAACCTAACAAACCTACCTGACCTAACATAGTAGTTCCCAGGTTAAAACACCTAGCCGGGGGCAAGCCCCTGAACCCCCCTTCCCAGGTCACAACCGCTAGCCGGAACCCCCTTCCCAGGTCCCAAACTAAAACTAATCCTTACATTATGATAAAGTAAATCACAAATAAATCCTCACATTATGAAGAAATAAATAACAATGATTCCCTACCTTTTGATTGACACCAACGTCGCTTTTTTTTCTTGGAAATCCTTACAGAAGCGTTGCAGTAGGAATGTGCTAGTCTTCCCAAAAAATTAATTCGGAATTGGGCATTTGAACCATTATTTCACGATTATTTTTCAATTTCACATGAGTAACAATAGCTTTATATTGAACGGCGAGCATTTCCGTCATAATCAATTGCCGACACCAATGAAATTACACTAAATTTTAAAACATATTGATGTATTTCCCTTAAGTTTCCTCTTGGGGACGTCTTTATGTGATGGTGGTTAAGTTGAAACTGTAGGGGAAGGTGAAAAAAAAGGACTGTTGTAGAACAACATTTGGGAACGTATGTAGTACTACTTATAAGCTGTTAATTGGTTTAAAAAATCCACCTGACAAATACGTCGTTGTAAATGCATAGAAAGTTCTCCAAACTGATGGAAAACATGCATGCGCAATAAGTTCCCTTCAGTTTCTCAGATGTGAACAATGGACTTAAGAGTGAAAAACATACTTCACATTTTAATAGACGATACGTAAATTATTATGCCCCAGCCCCTCTAAACATATAGAGAAAAATACCAAACTAGTCAGCACTCGTCCATTTCTTATAGTGAATTCCAGTTCCATTAGTAGTGAAAGTTTCATATATTTAGCGTTTAAGGAATTTGAGAGGCTTGTATGTGTGTTTAAGGAATTAGTGGGGCTTGTAATCTAGTTCATTAAAATAGGGGATATTGTAGGCTCATCAAAGGAATTAGGGGAGCTTGTAGGTTCGTTTAAGGAGTTAGTTGGGTTTGTAAGTTAGTTTAAGCAATTAAAGGATAGCTTTTAGGTAAGTTTAAGGAATTAGAGGGGTTTGTAGGTGAGTTTAAGGAATTAGAGGAGCTTGTAGCGAGTTTAAGGAATTAGAGGAGCTTTTAGTCGAGTTTAAGGAATTAGAGGAGCTTATAGGTAAGTTTGAGGAATTATAGAAGCTTGTAAGTTTAAGGAATAGGAGAACCTTGTAGGATAGTTTCAGAAATGAAGGGCTAAAGAACATCCGTTACTTTCATTTTATATTTATTGCAAAAGGTTAAGGGTCAAATATGACATTGTAGGGTAGGTAAAATAAGGTAAAGTAAGATTAAGTAGGGGAGGGTAGACTAGGATAGGGTATGGTAGAGTAGTGTAGGGTATGGTAGAGTGTGGTAGGGTTGGTTAGGGTGTGGTAGTGTTGGTTAGGGTATGGTACAGTAGGGTAGGGTAGGGTAAGGTAGGGTAGGGTAGGGTGGGGTAGGGTAGGGCAGGGTAAGGTAAGGTAATGTAAGGCTAGGTTAAGAGATGTGGTAAGAATAGATAAGGACAGATGTGAGATATAGTAATAGTAGATAAGGGTGTGGAAGGTAAGAGTAGGTAAAGTAAGGGTAGCTATGGTAAATTTAGGCATGGTGAGAGCAGGTAAATTGAGGGTAGGTACAGTATTATTATGCAAGATATTAGTAAGCAGGTATTAGTAGGTATGATATGAGTAGATATATTATGAGTAGGTAAGGTAAAAGCAGGTAAGGTGAGGGTAGGTATGGTAAGGCTTAGTAAAATAAAAGCAGGTGAGGTAAGGTTAGGTAAAATAAATGTAGTTAAAGTATGGGTAGGTAAATATGGGCAGTAAAGGTAACGGTAGGTAAAAGTATGTATAGGAATGATATGGGTAGGTAAAGTATGAGTAGTTAAGGTAAGGATAGGCAATGTAAGAATTAGTACGGTAAAAGCAGGTGAGGTGAGGATAGGTAAGTAATGTGATGTTATGAAAAGCAAAGGAAGTTAAGGTAAGGTATGGTGAGGTTAGGTAAGGTAAGAGTATGTAAGGTTAGGTTAGGTAAGGTAAGAGTATGTAAGGTTAGGTTAGGTAAGGTAAGTATATATAACGTGAGGTTAGATAAGGTAAGGTTAGTTAAATGATGGCAGGCAAGATATGTGTAAATGATTTAAGAATACGTAAGTAAGTATAGGTACGGTAAGAGAAGACAAGAATATGCCTGGGTACGGTAAGATCAAGTAAGGTAAGAGCAGGTAAGGTAAAGGTAGGTAAATTGAGGTTAGCTAACTACAAAATTGATGAGTTTATTTGGTCAATCTTGTATTCGTCGTTTTGTTTAAGTCTGCTTTATTATCTTGTTTAATGGTAAAGTTTTGGATTCAACCAAATTGGGAAATGTATTATATTAATATATTTTCCTAGTAAAGCACGTGATAACAAAACACTTCTTCTCAATACATTATTGTCGCTAATGCATACTTACAGAGAAAAAAAATATTTCAGGAATTGAAGGTCTTGACTTTTTCTAAGTTTAGTGTGTATCTTTCCATGGGCACGCAAGGTAGCTCTTGTTCGTTTGTATGTCTGTTATCATCTTACTTGGCTCCGCCCCATTGCGTAATGTGACAATATTTACTTGAATGCGCATTTGCTCCTCCCACTAATGTCGCTCCTCCAATCAAAATACTACTGGGTTCTTTTCAAGGGTTATTATTGGACGATTCATTGGTCTCTCAGTCTTGTTTCAAGGATCTGTTTTTCGTGCAATATAACATTGTAAACGATACTCTTTTGTTTTTTTCCCTATTTCATTATGGGAGAAACCCGTGATTGTCGTTTGTTTTCGGTTTTCAAAAGTTCCGGTTTCTATATTTTCATCACACGTCATTTTACTGTCATGGATCCTCCGGCACGGTTGTGTGAAATATGTCGTTATTCCTATTTTGATGTGATCGGCCGATTTCATGGGAATTATAATGGAACTCCTGAAGTAGTGAATCGTTTTCTAAGGGAGCATTCCGTATTACCTTTAAGTGTCCAGTGTGGTAAATGTGATTCGCCTTTACATTTTCGTGAGGATAGACATGTGTGGTATTGTACCAAATCTGAACGTATTCCAGTTCTTGATGATTCAGAAGAGGGTCAACCACAACCTTCCACATCTTCATCGTCATCTTCCGTTTAAGGTAAGAAGTGATTTAACAAAATATATATATTCAAATTTACCCCTGGTTAAAGGGGGGGTCGCAGGGGGGGCGAAGCCCCCCCCCCCCCGGTAGGGGTACAGGGCCCCTAGGTTAGGTTAGGTGGGTTTGTTAGGTTCTGTGGTGCCCTGAAAATTACTGTGGCCTTAAGGGGGGGTCGCAGGGGGAGCGAAGCCCCCCCCGGTAGGGGTACATGGCCCCTAGGTTAGGTTACGTGGGTTTGTTAGGTTCTGTGGTGCCTTGAAAATTACTGTGGCCATAAGGGGGGGGTCGCAGGGGGGGCGAAGCCCCCCCGGTAGGGGTACAGGGCCCCTAGGTTAGGTTAGGTGGGTTTGTTAGGTTCTGTGGTGCCCTGAAAATTACTGTGGCCTTAAGGGGGGGTCGCAGGGGGGGTGAAGCCCCCCCCCCGGTAGGGGTACAGGGCCCCTAGGTTAGGTTAGGTGGGTTTGTTAGGTTCTGTGGTGCCTTGAAAATTACTTTGGCCATAAGGGGGGGTCGCAGGGGGGGCGAAGCCCCCCCCCCCCGGTAGGGGTACAGGGCCCCTAGGTTAGGTTAGGTGGGTTTGTTAGGTTCTGTGGTGCCCTGAAAATTACTGTGGCTTTAAGGGGGGGTCGCTGGGGGGCCCTACCCCCCTCCCCCCGGTAGGCCTAGTTAGGGGTATGGGGGAGGGGTGCTGGAACATTAATTATTCATTTATTGCAAATATTATTCAATGCCCCAACACCCTCCCCCCCCTTCCCCCACCCAAAACCCCGGTTCCCAAAGGGTGTCCCCCATAAATGGTGGGATGAACTAGGGTATACATAGTAAATCTCTAAATCGGTTGGTTTGCAGTCAAAATAAACGTTAAATTCATTGAAACCACACTATTTCTGATGCAACAAATATATTTTTATTGCATTTTTCCAAATTTGGCTGAAACTAAAAATTTACCTGTTTAATATCTAATAAAAAAAATCCACGATACGCCCTACTTGAATCTGTAGGCCTGCTTCAAGGCCTCCTTTGAAGGAAGGCCTAATCTAACATGAAGATTCTAGATCTCTCTCTAAAAAAAAAAAAAAAAAACATAGGCCTAGGCTTCTTTCAGACTAAAACATGAGACCACTTTACCTGTAAAATACCATTTTAACAATATAATCACTGAATATCAATGAAGTTATTACAAATTACCTTCAGAGTAATGGGGAAAAGAAGAAATTCACGACACAGTCCAATATATATCGACGTTTTTTGTTGTCAGGTTGGAATAAGAAATGATGGTCGGGAGAGATTACTGTTCCGAACATTGAGCAATGGCTCGCTCGGACCGCAAATAAGTTCCAACAATGAGCAGCAAAATTTTACGATTTTTCACTTATTCTTTACTCTCGATCATGTTCTCCATTCCATTTCATTAAAATCGGCACTGGATTGCTGGTATAAACTGGAAATTGAACTAGCGATAGTGAGGTTGATAGTATCAGAATTAATAATTGCTATCGAAAGACATATAGAAAGATCTCGTAAGAAGAAGAGAGAAGAAGATTGTTGTATACAGAAAGCTCAGTATTATATTTTTAAGAAGACCATAATTAAACCTATACGAATTTAATGCGAATAATAATTCTATTTAATAATATAACTTGATACAAACGTAATTAGCAGTGAGAGGGGTGGGAGATGATGAATGGAGAAACATTGATTTAAAAGCTCAAGATAGAGACGACGGGTGAAATCTAACCGAGGCCCTTTGCGTCAATAGGCGTAGGAGGAGATAATGATGATGACATTGGACACTAAAGGAGCCCTAAAGCATTTACAAAAAGTTTATCACTCCTATAATTAAAATGTCAGACGACAATAGTTTTAAATATTTTACATCTAAGACTATCGTTATAGGATTTAGTAGACGTGCTGACGTAGTTCATTTTTTTTTAAATATATTCTTTTTATCTTATGGAAAGAAAAAATAAATTAGGTCATGATGTTGCACTGTACCTTTCTATTGGCTATTCACACAGATGTCCGTAGATTCAAGTCCAAGAAATCTTATAAATGTTGTAGATTTCATTTTTGATATTAGTAGGAGTAAGAGGTCATGATTGAGGCTCTATAATGATTCTCTGTGTAGTTAAAAGCTTAAGCACGTTGCAAAATACATCATTTTAGACGTATAAACAAAATTTGGAGAACTAAATAATTTGAAAAATATTTGCCTAGAATTATGCACTGGTGCATTTATAACTTTGCCTTCTGAAAGCATTCGTGTGGATAATAGTGAATTACCCCGTGATTTCTGAAGGAAGGAATTGTATCTGCAGTATCCGAGGAGAGTTGAATCCACCTCTATGAAAAGCTAGAAACAGAGAAATATTGTTTGAACAAGATTTTCAAAAAATATTCTCCTGAAATATCAATATTTTAATATCATTCACAAATAAAAACCCTCTCATAAAAAAAAAATTGTATTCGATCCTATATGTTAAGGATATGGCTTAACTGGTAACGTCTGTGCCTGATGATTGGTAGACTGGGGTTCGGGCACACTCAAACTCGTTAGTTCCCTTAATGGCTGCAACCTTACCATCCTTGGGGAACCTATATGTCAACCTTGTGAGTCACCAGGAGTCATTGCCTTGTGCTCCCTTTTCCTAGCTTGGATGGAGAGGAGGCTTGGGCATTGATAATATGGATAGTCTCTAGGGCATTGTCCTGCTTGCTAGAGCAATGTCACTGTCCCTTGCCTCTACCATTCCTGAGCAACCTTTAAACATTTGAAGAGTGGCTGTCTCTTTCTCTTAATAATAATAAAATATGTAAAAGAGTCAGGGCTATTTTTGTCACATATCCGATTAGATATTCATCAACAGAGGGTCGAGTATACCAATCTGATAATATTTTGCTAATCAGCGGTGGAAAGATCATCTTTTTAGTAAAACAGGCTTGAAAAAATATTTGCCAAAAGCTAATTCAATTACATCTGTTGTAAAATAAAATATATATAATAATATGTTGCTGATATTTCAGGAAAACATATTGATATATATGCCATTGTTGGGTAACTGTAATAAAGGAATAATTTTAATGAAATTATTTTAATTTTTTCTAATTACTAAATATGACAATGGTACATTATAATTTGGAAATACAATAATTTTGGGGTAATATTGTAAAAATCAAAATAATTTATTATTGTTAAATGCTTGACTTCAACATTTCATAAAACTGGAGAAAATTTCTTTTTCAAGTGAGATAAAGAATTTGCTGGACTTCTTATATCTCACCTATATATTTTTTTTTTCCAGTTTGTTGTTGGTGAAATCTACAAAACTAAAGGCAGTAAGATTGTATTTACGATCATAAAGTCAGGATTTTCATCCATACACAAAAATATTCATAGTTATATTTCTCAAAAGCAGAATAGAAATATTATGAAGTTTTCTGTTTGCAAATGTCAGAAGAGGAGAGAGAGAGAGAGAGAGAGAGAGAGAGAGAGAGAGAGAGAGAGAGAGAGAGAGAGAGAGAGAGAGAGAGAGAGAGTGTTTGTTCCCAGTCAGGTGAATTGACTTGCAATAAATCCTGTCAAGAAAGGAAACAATATATGAAGTCAGAGAGAGAGAGAGAGAGAGAGAGAGAGAGAGAGAGAGGAGAGAGAAAGAGACTTTGATTTAATAAGTATATTGGTGTTCAATATCATACATACATACAATGTATATAAATACACACATATACAGAGAGAGAGAGAGAGAGAGAGGAGAGAGAGAGAGAGGAGAGAGAGAGAGAGAGAGAGAGAGAGAGAAGTAGTGTTCCTAGGGCGGATGAATTGACTTGCATTAAAATCTGTCAAGAAAGACAAAATATAAAATCGGAGAGAGAGAGAGAGAGAGAGAGAGAGAGAGAGAGAGAGAGAGAGAGAGAGAGAGAGAGAGAGAGAGAGAAAGTAGTGTTCCCAGGTTTGATGAATTGACTTGCATTAAAATCTGTCATGAAAGGACAAAATA
>NC_090725.1:319791297-319810033 GCF_036898095.1 Palaemon carinicauda | reverse complement strand
TAGAATTTCATCGCCACGACTAAAGTACTGAACTTTACAGTATTATACTAATAACCTATTTTATATGAATGGGGCTATTTTTTTTTTGTTTAAAATTTACATTTACGTACGTAAAACAACTCTCTCTCTCTCTCTCTCTCTCTCTCTCTCTCTCTCTCTCTCTCGTAAATTGTTTTCCTGCTTTGCTACGTATGTATGATTTTATATAGATACGGTAAATAATATTTGTAATAACATATTTTCTAAAAGCTTTTACTGTAATATCATTATTTATCACTTTCATCATGCACATTAAATGCCTTCGTTTGTTTACTGAGCGTACTTTATGACGCCGTCGTTTCAGGCGGCGTCATAAAGAAAAACATTTCATTTGGAAGTCCTAAGAAAAATTAAGTAAAACATTGGTAATAACAAAATCAACATACTGTACTGAATAATCAATATAATCGATGCAAAAACTAACCTATACACAGATGTGTAAATGCGTTTGTTTCTTCATTATGATCAGAGATAAACGTAAACAAAACATTGGTTGCCATTTTTTATCGTGCTTTTTGGCGTGTTTAGGAAACGCATGATATAAAATCGCCTTTAATATTTGTGCCGGTTTTAGTTTAGGGTACTGTAGTACATGCATTAAGTGTTCTGTACATTAAAGGGTAGTTTGTTAACAGTACTACGTACAAGGGAAGGTTTTAAAAGTCTGAATATACATGTTAAATAAATACGTAAATATGGTCTCACTACTTCGCGGATTTTCACCTATCGCGGTCGGGTCTGGAACCTATCTACCGCGATAAACGAGGGCTCACTGTATGCACATCTTGTCACTAGTTTCATGTAAACCAGATAAAAATTGGCCACGGTATTGCAAAAAAGAGGTGTATAACCCTTTCATGACCTTTCAGCGCAATCACTTCCAAAATCTAATAAAAATGTCCTTGGATCATGAGCAATCCTCCCACCAAATTTAATGAGATTTTGTTAAGCAGTTTTTGAGTTATTGGAAAAAAAAATGCACGCCTATCAAAACATAATATCTGCAACGAATGTTATGGTGAATATAATCAGCAATTCTCGAATGAAACGTTTTTATTCCCTTTTTTTTACCACTACTTCTTTTTATGGGAGAATTCTTTGATGAATTTGCACGTCTTCAACGTGGAGTGATTTGTTCCATGGTTTCTTAAGAACAAGAAGGTTATTATTATTATTATTATTATTATTATTATTATTATTATTATTATTATTATTATTATTATTATTATTATTAAAAGCTAAGTTATAATCCTAATTGGAAAAGCAAAATACCATATGCCCAAGGGCTCCAACAGAGAAAAATAGCCAAGTTAGGAAAGGAAAAAGTAAATATGCAAGGTTATAGAAAAGCAATAAACATTCAAAATAAAATATTTTAAGAGCACTGAAAACACCAAATTAGCCCTTTCATATATAAACTATAAAAACTTAAAAACAAACAAGAGTAAGAGAAATAAGATATAACAGCGTGCCCGAGTGTACCGTTAAGCAAGAGAACTCTAATCCAAGAGAGAGAGAGAGTGGAAGGCCATGGTATAGAGACTATGGCACTACCTAAGACTAGAGAAGTATGGTTTGATTTTGGAGTGTCCTCCTAGAAGAGCTGCTTACCATAGCTAAAGATTCTCTTCTACCCTTACCAAGAGGAAAGTAGCCACAAAACAATTACATTGCAGTGGTTAACTTCTTGAACGAAAAAAAAATTATTAGTAATCTTTGTGGTCTGGTGTATGGGGACAGAGGAAAATGTGGAAAGAATATGCCTGACTATTCGGTGTATGTATAGGCAAAGACAAAATGAGCCGTAAAAGTATTGTCTGGCCTGTCAAAGGACCCAATAACTCTCTAGCGGTAGTATCTCAAAGGGTGGTTAGTGCCCTGGCCAACCTTCTCGATCTAGGGGTCACTTATTTTTATCTACCAATTCAACTCTCTATGTCTCTATATACTCCTTTTGCTACCCCATTTTATTCAAGCCTCTACTTTATTTCATGAGGTTTTTTTCTCTTATTGCTCTCCAGCATCTATGCCTATTTTTTTTAAGTAATATCTGCATTCTTTGGATGTAAATGGCGTTAACATTTTAAATTTTGTCTACTGTCACTTGTATTCGTTACAAGTTTAACACTCAGAAGTTCTACCAACTCAACTGCTTGATTGGGAAGATCATTGCAGAATCTGGTCACAGTTGGAATAAAACTGCTAGAATACTGGGTATTATTGTTCTTTAGGATGGAGAAGATAAGACAGTTAAAATTAACTGAATACCTAGAACTACATACAGGATGGCACAGTCTGGGCAGATCTGAATGTAAAGTATGGTCTAAATTGTTAGAAATATTACGCACCATGTATAAAGAACTAGCTGAACAATGGTGCCACAGACTGATATCCAAATCAGGAATAAGAAATTTAATAGACCGCAAGTTTCTGTCCATCAAATTAGCTGAGTCGGAAGCTGAAGACCAGACAGGAGTACAATTCTCAAGAAAGGTATAATGGAAGCACTCTAAGAAAAAAATAGGTCTTATATACCAAATCGGGAATCTGCTAAAGGCTTTCGGTCTTAATGGTCAGATGAGCAAAAGGATATTTTCTTCTTTTTTTACTTTTCTATATATTTCTCTCATAGAAATGAAACTGTAAGATACATTAATCGAGTGTTATATGTGGATTAGATCATGGTGGGGGGTAGATGGAGATTGTTAGTCCACTAAACGTTTAACTAGGCTCCACAAGGCACTTGAAAAGTTGGAAGGCCCGGGCCTATATGACTGAGGACTATGCAGCGTGAAGGAGGAGATGCTGAATGGAGAAGTATTGAATTAAAAACTCAAGATAGAGATAACTGGCGAAATCTAATCGAGGCCCTTTGTGTCAATAGACGTAGGAGATGATGATGAAGAAATATTTCCTAGTCCGTAAGGTGGTAGTGCCGTCAGTGTCTCCTGTGCGATTTACTTATATGTAACACGTAAGGATCATTGCAGCATCCTACAGACACTAGTCCCACCCAAGTTTTAGTCTTTTACTCTACTTTCGCTACCACTGTCTTCCTTCTTCTTCTCCAGCCACTGTCAACTTTTACTTCCTATTGCATTCATGGGGTCTCTCCTTCGTTGCACCTGATCACTAAATGGCATCCCAGACAACAGGAATTGGTTATGTGGATAAAATTTATATCAGATCCAGTCTGAATCTCTCTCTTAATCCATTGTTTAGAGGAAGAAATCCAACGAAACTAACTAAAAAAGTATCAGTTTCTATTTGTCGATGATAAATGTTTCAAAAGAAGGGTTATTACTGCATTACTCTGTTCCCTTTATGGTCCTAAGGAATGCCCGTTTCTACTCTACTACAACCAACTCACCCCCGAATACATTAGCTTAAAATAAAGGTTCAAGGAGTCCCTTGTGATACACAAGAGACATTGGAGGACGTGGAAAAAAAAATGTAGAAAACAACATATTCAAATACATGTTGAAGGAGTCCCCTGTAGTATTCAAGCAAAATTGGAGAACGTGGGAAAAAAATGTAGAAAAAAAATATCCCAAAATGTAGGTTAAAGGAGTCCCCTTTGGTACACAAAAAAAAATTGGAGGACGCGAAAAAATACAGAAATGGGAGAAAAAAAAATTTAATACGTTTGCAAAATATCTGTTAACAGATGGTGATATTGGCGACGGTAGGAGAGAGGTGCAAAAAGAGTGGGCGTTATCTTTATTGCAATATATGTGGTGTATTGTTTGATGCATATATACATTTCAAATTATATGGTTATCATTTCCTCGAAAAGAGCAGGTCTAACTTAAAAGTGCTTTAAGTTAATCCATCCACAGTTTTGCAAACTAAAGGCCCTTCCACTAAAACCCACATAAATATGAAACAAGCTTCGAAGCTATACATTTTCTATAGGCACCTTTGATTCTAAAGTCGGAGCAAGAGGTATTGGTTTTTAAATAACAGCAAGTAAGGCACAGTTTCTAAACTTTAAATGCCTGACTTGAAAGGACATCTGCCAGTTGCTTGAAAGGTGTGAAATTGAAAATCTAAAAATTTCAGTGTTTTCTTACCACTTTCTCAAATCTCTTCAACAGTACTAGGAACCAATTTCCTTCTATAAATATAAAGGTTATTAATAGTTACGATTAAGTCCTTCATTCTCAACCATTGATTGGGGCAGATTATGGTGGCTATAGACCAAGTATGAAAATGATGCTCTCTAAATCACTATAGATTGCACTCTAAGAACACCTAAATAATCAAAGTTAATATAAAATTGATATATGGTTTGTTATCACTAATGAAATGCCCCCTGCAGCGAACATCATTGACATGGTTTTCAAAAAGGTTTTATTCTTGACGAAAGAAAACACATTATCTCATCATTCTAAAGAACACATAAAAATGTTAATGAGATTTTTGCTTGTCTCGCACGCGCAAAAAAAAAAAAAAAAAAAAAAAAAAAAAATCTTGAATGACATAATCATCTACAAAGGAGAAAATGCAGGACATCTGAGTCGTTCCGTTAATATTCTCTTATCTGGTAAGTTGAAGACTATGGCGATGAGTTCTTCCAAAGCACAGCTCCATTAGACCATAGAAATATTGAATGGAAATATTTTCCATTGACAGATATCGATTCTTAATGGAAAATTAGTATTATCTCCTTTCCAAAATATGAACATTCTCTTATCTGGCTAGTTAAAGACTATGGCGATGAATTCTTCCAAAACACATCTCCATTAGACCATAGAAATATTCAATGAAAATAATTTTTTTTGAGATATATATTTTTAATGCAAAGTTATGATTATCTACCCTCCAAAATATGAACATTCTCTTATCTGTCTAGTTAAAGACTATGATAATAACTTGTTCAAACAACATATCTCCATCAAACCATAAAAATTTTTAATTGAAATATCTGTTTTATGAGATATATTGATTTTTATTGCAAAATTATGGTTATATACTTTTAAAATATGAACATTCTCTTATCTGGCTAGTTATAGATTATGACAATAACTTGTTAAAACAACACAGATGCATTAGACCATAGAGATATTAAATATATTGGCGTGCTACCGTTATAAGCACACATTGAGTATGAGTTGTTTCAGATGTATGTAAATGGATAACTGAATACATCCTAATAGTTTTTAAGTATTTATTCTATAAAAACAACAGAGTTAAACATCTCCATCACTGGAGGAAGCTGGGTTGGTCCAGATGACCAATTCTGGTGAAGTATAGATATGAACTGACTAAATTATCGATATCACAGATATCGTATGCTTAGTTTATTTTAGACACGTCACAAACTCGGAAGACACCTGCATCCGGTGACGTCACAAACTTTCACACGCTTGAAACAATGTGTTGACGTTAAGAAGAATGTCAAATTGCTGAGGTTTGCATTGTATGTCCGGTTTACGATTTGAATGACTACAGCAAATCCCAGGGTTAGCTCCTTCAACCAACATGACATATTACGTCATTTGTTTTAAACATGTAATATTAACTATTCTAATCATTACATTAGCTCGGCCAGCTATCTCAATTTTTTTACAAAAATTTAACAACAAGCCGAAACATGGTTATTAGGTGTGACTGGACATACGTATTATTCTTTGTTTAACTTTAGCCATAATCAACCGAGGACGAATGTCCAAATAGGCACATTAAAAAATAATAACAATAATGCATACAAAAAAGATATTACCAAAGCAAAAAGAAAAATGCATGATAAAACCAAGATCATATATATGGTACATTGCTAGCAAATGATTATATGGTACCAAAAAAAAAAAACTTCTGACTTACATATAATTCGGTAACTTGATAAAGAATAATTGTTACCTTTGTCAGAAACAAAATACTCAATTTTTAGTGCACAAACACGAATTCCTGGTACGTACACGTACCACGGTTTCGTACATATATATATATATATTATATATATAGGGCTGATATATTTTATTAGATGCCCTTAGATTCTGTTATATATTTTATTTTTTTTTCTCTTTTCTTTTTTAACATTCCGGCTTATATATTTTTATTAGATGCCGAGAGAAAAAATGATTTATAACTCTTTTTTTTTTTTTTTTTTAAATGTTGTTTTAAATGTATTTTTAACAATGCAAACGTAGAAAATTTCTTTAATTACATATTACTAGCGTACTAATCAGCTTTTCATACAAACTCTCCCCGACAAATTACTCCTTTTAGCGAATGAGGTGGCCACTCAAACAGCTTTGAACTGAATCAAATAGGGCGTATTGTTGGGGCTAGGCAAATCGTTCCTTTTTAGCTGCTTGCTGTGCCGTAACCTACGCCAAACAAGGATGTTCACGGCGATAAATATCACCACCGTGATACACAAACCAGCCAGTAGTATGGGGTGAAGAATTTCCTTATAAGTCGGTGACAGGTGGTCCATGTCGGTTATTTTCATCAACCGCTTGGCAACTTGTCCGTTGTACGGGAGAGGAAGTGCTGGCATTGTAGAGGTCCACGTGAAGTTCGCGAAGTAGGCTCGTTCTCTGATGATTGTCCGTAGACCAGTCACCATGGAATTCGGGGAAGTCCCGACACAACCATCTGCTGCGACGAAGATATGGGCGAAGGACGTGGATCCGTCAGGGCATGATACATTGAAGCCGTCCTTGTCGTATCGTATCCACGAGCCATTATTCAGTCTGCAATTGAACTCATTATTGTCAAAGGGATAAAGCTTATCCAGACAATTTTCACTTGTATGGGAGAGAGCACCGTCTAGCACTATACCTAACTCACATGAATCCATTAAGTTTTTATGGAATTCAAATGAGTCAGCTGTACATATTTTTCTATCCATTGCGTCTGAACAGTGAGTTAATTGATTTAAGTCTTTAATGACCGTATATGTTTCCTTGTCTGGGGAAATCAATACGTGTCCTGTCAAACTGGATATTACTGGATTTGAGTGATTCGTCATGAAAGTCGGAAATGGTGATATCCTGTAAGATTGCCAGGCATCAGAAGAATCAAAGGGAATTGTAATCCTAATCTTGTTATTATCTACGTTTACTGTAATTAGGCTGTAATAAAATTCTAACCTATGTTCGTCTAACAAAGGAACATAGCCTAGTTTATCCCTTCCGTTCTTCAGAATTAATTTTAAGTAACTTATAGGCAACAAATGGGGCGACAATACACCTTTAGTTGCTAACGTGATAGCTTCTACATAATCCTTGGATTTCTCAATGAAATGTGTAATTCTGTTATGTATGTGATCTATCTTTGAATCATAATACGTTAATGTTGCCAACAAATCCTGTACTTCCATAATTTGAACGATATTATCTGAATGTTCATTTAATAAATCCATAATTTTATTGATTGAAGCTAACTGATTCCTTAGTTCTGACATAATCAATTCATCTTTGTGAGTCAAGAACTCAATTTTCTTATTTTGATTACTAATTTTAAGACGATTGGAAATTCCTAAACCTAAACTTGCAACAGACCCAAAGATGCTTAATGCAGCATAAATAAACGGATTCCGTCTTTCTTTATGTTCGTGTCCTACAGTCCACATCAAAAGGTCATAAGCCAAAGATCCTGTCTCGCCAGTCTTATTTTTCAAGTCATCAGATAGCATCTCTGCAACTTTTAATGTTGATCCAAGCAAACTCTTTGTAGTCAAATGAAAATGTCTTCTATGCAACTCATCCAATGATGCAGAAAACCTTGAAATGGCGGTTCTTAAGCTAATGACATCATTCTCTTGAAGAAAAATTGCTTGCATATTCACTTCTACAATTACGTTAGTTGATGTAATAAAAATGTCTTCTTGTCTTTCAACTATATTGCCATATTTAAAATATATATTTTCAGTCTTAGAGCTCATCCCATACAGAAAAATGTCTGAGCGAACAATATCACTCCCAACAACAAAAAATTCATCTTGGAAACCTGTAACGAGAAAAAATATATGTAATTACTCCTGTATTAAAAAGAAAACTTTTAATCACATAAAACAGAATAAAATTTTCCCTTACTTCTTTTCCTCTCTTTTCTTTTTAATTTCTTATGTGAGCCAATGGTACTATTCTCTCATCCGTGGGTTGGGCTACGTTTTGAATTCTAAACCTATTGGCCGTTAATGTTTCCAAAATGTTAAATGGGCCTTCAAACTTAGGTGTTAGTTTATAGTTGAGCCCTTTTCTGACATTGATTTGAATATAGATGTTATCACCCACGGTATATGTTTTAGTTGGTTTCGCTATTTTATCATGATTCCTTTTCATTATGATTTGTGATTCTTCTAAATTCTTTCGAAGGATATCATATCGACTTATACTTGCATTTATACACTCTTTTAAAGGATTTGATAGATTAGTTGTAGGCGTTAATACATGGAAAGGTGTTCTAACTGGGGTACCATACAATGCTTCATGCGGTGACATTTTAATTGATATATGATATGAATGATTCAGAGTACTCAGTGCCGCCGGTATTGCAATATCCCAGTTGGGGTCTGATCCCCCTAGTGTTACCCTCAATATATTTAATATCTTCCTATTTGCTCTTTCCACTAGCCCATTCGACTCTGGGTGATATATCATGGTATTAATTTTCTTTATGTTGAGGAATTCACACAATGAGGTAAGAAAGTGATTATTAAATTCACCACCCGAGTCTGAGATTATCATGTGTGGAATTCCATGTTTACAAATGTAACACTCGTAAAACTTCCTAGCGCATTCAATCGCAGTTTTAGTTTTAAGCGCTATTAGTTCTGTATATCGAGTTAAAGCATCTATAATTACTAAGAGGTGCTTATTTCCTCTGTCTGACTCGTAAAATCCTGTTAACAAATCTAAATGTATTCTTTCAAAGGGTTGATTGGGCACAGGATAAGCTCCTAGGCTGACAGGTGTTTTCGTATGCCCTTTGTTTTCCTGACATGTGCGACAATTAGCTATGTGTCTTTTTATATCTGTAAGCATTGTATGCCAATAAAACAATGATTTGGCTTTCTGTGACATTAATGAGAACCCAGGGTGTCCATGTAACGGATTTGAATGCAACCAATTCAGGACAGTGGAAATAAGTGAGATTGGTACTACTACCTGGTCGTTAGTTACATGTGGTGTATTGCGGGTTTTCCTTGTCACAGTCCTACACAGAATATTATCTTTGATTATATAATTCTGCTGCTTATACTTTATATATTCCTTTTCTTTATGATTGCCTTTCAAAGCATTTATAATTGTTTCTATTTTCTGATCTTTTCTTTGCTCAGTCTGTAACAATTCAGCACTCCAGCCTAAATCTTCTTGTTCAGATATTGTTTTTACAATAGGCATGGATGTTGATATATCTATTAATTCAGCTAAAGGCTCCGTACAAGATGACACGGGGTTGCGTGATAATGCATCCGCAATGATATTTGCTTTCCCAGGTAAATACCCGATTCTTGCGCCAAAATCTTGAATGATCAAATGCCACCGAGTTCGTTTAGGGCTGTGGTTGAAGCCTTTAAAGAACTCTGTTAGTGGTTTATGGTCAGTAAGAACCTTAACGGGATAACCGTAAATTATGAACTTAAAATGCACTAGCGAATTAACAATAGCTAGTCCTTCCTTGTCTATTACTGCATACTTACTTTCGGAAGTTCTCAATTTTCGAGAATAGAAAGCTATCGGGAAAAACTGTTTATCATATTGCTGAAGCAATACCCCTCCCACTCCTAAGTCTGAGGCGTCTGTTGCAATGAAGAATTCCTTACCGAAGTCAGGAAATTTTACGATAGGAGAACTACACAGTTCATCTTTCAAAGTATTAAACGCCTGTTGATGTTGCTCAGACCATATGAAATCTACGCCCTTCTTCGTAAGATCAGTTAAAGGAGCGGCTATTATTGAATAGTTGCGTATAAAACGCCTGTAATATCCACTACAACCCAGAAATTGCTGTATTCCCTTGACATTAGTAGGTATGGGAAAATTACGTATAGCCGACACCTTATCATGGACTACTTTAAGACCTTGGCTTGACACCATGAAACCCAAATATATTAATTCTGTTTTGAAAAATTCACACTTACTAATCTTTACCTTTAAGTTATGTTGTCTTAATCTCTGTAGTACTAGTTCTAACTTACGTAGATGTTCTTCTAAGGTGTTGGAAAAGATTACAAGATCATCCATATAGGCATGCAATATATCCCCTAACAAGTCTCCAAACACTATGTTAATCATTCTTGTAAATGTTATAGGAGCACAACGTAAACCAAAAGGCATCCGTAAAAATTCATAATGTCCCCTGGCTGTGCTGAAGGCTGTGTATGGGATACTATCTTCTTCTAATGATATCTGGTGAAAGCCTTTAAGTAAGTCCAAACTGGTAAAATATTTATTCTGACCTAACAAAGACAAAATATCGTCAGTACATGGCACTGGGAATCGATCAGGGATCGTTTCCTCATTTAGACGACGAAAATCGACGCAGATACGCCATGTTCGATCTTTTTTCGGTACAACTATTAAAGGAAAATTATAAGGGCTGTTTGATTTTCTAATGACTCCTTCCTCTAACATTTTACCTACTTCATCATTTATTTCATTCTGGAATTTCATAGGGAGTCTGTATGAGGGTACATATATAATTTTCTGCTTGTCCTTTAACCTTATTTGATGCTCGATCACATCTGTTTTTCCTAAGGATCCATCCGTAGTGGAAAAGACATCTTGATATTTAGTTAAAAGTTCAAAAATTTTCTGCTAAATTTCTTCGTCTTGAATGTCCATACTGATTTTATTTTTAATAGATCGCAAAAGGGATTCATCCGCAACTGATTGAGAGTGATTGATTTCAGCAACGGTAAGAATACGATGTTTATAAACTTCTACATCCAAGATATGTTGATTTTTGTGAATTACTAAAGTGTTATTTAAATGATTACAGACTTCGATATTACATTGCTGATGTGAGCCTACTGTATAAATAGCTTGTGTGACAGACAATCCGTTAGTTTTCAAAGTATCGGAAAGGATTATTATTTCAGATCCCGGTAGTGTTTTCTTTATTTGTACTATTAAATTCGAAGGTATGTTTGGTTCGATAGATTGCGTGCAAGATGATATTACGGGTGAACGAGAATTCTGCTGGGTCGCGTATATTATTTCTTTATTAGTGAGACAAGTTATTGGTTCTTCAACGTACGTTACGGTTACATTTGTCGTCTCCTTTTTATCCAAAACTGATTTTAAGGTATTAGAAGACTTATAGAATTTCCCTTTGATATACACGCCGTGCTTGGCAGGAGCTAAGATAATGTTTTGATTTCCCATAGATGGGTATCCTATAATTACAGCTGGATACATATTAATGTTTTTTACAACAACAAATGTATCGGCAAACGTGCGATTACCGACTCTGAACTGAATATGAGTTATGCCTATGACGTTTAATTCATTATTTCCTATACCTGAAAGTCTAATTCCTGATTTTTCAATCGGAAAGTTCGAAAACAACAAATGATGTGTCTTCAAATCCATAATATTACGTGGACTACCAGAGTCAAAAAATAACGTAAAGGATTTGTGTTCTAAATTTACAGCATATAAGGTTGGCCGTAACTCATTTTGGCTTATTATTGTATGAATTCGTTGCAAATCTACGGGAGCATGCACTGTTTTACTTAATTCGGCCGTGTGTTTCATAGGAAAATCTATTGTCTCACAATTATCTGATAAAACATTAAATTGATTATTTAATACTATTGATGTTGACATGAATGACCTTGACCCAACATCACTCTCTTCCCCTCTAGAGTTAACTATGTGGTATTTGCTTTGCTCTGCTCATTCTGAAAATTAGTCTGACCTTGCGAGGTCTGGTTTGACGGCCCAGGCTCAGCGATATTTGAAGAAGTGTTTGTTTGTTTCGGACTCTGAACCGCATTGGCATTTGGTTGTTTCTTCTTATTGTTAAAATGAGGATTTTTATTTTTATTTCCATATGGAACTGACTGTGGAATTGACTGTGTATTTCTGGGATATTGTTGTGTCTTACGCGAGTAACATTGCCTATAAGAATGCGTTGCAGTGTTGTGAATTGAGCAAAATTTTGTTCTACAGTCTGCGCTTATGTGACCTTGACGTTTGCAGTTGTAACACGTCACTCCCGCTACTGGACTGTTAACTACGTTCACTGTTTGTGGTTTTGTTTCATTCTTTGCAAAAACTTGAGTTAACACGGGATCGAGATCTGGACACTTGGACATGTGTTTCTTTATCTGTTTATAGACATCCAATTCCGTATTTGCAGGCGTTAACTTCTTATCAAAACACCGCACTAAAGCTTCAGGCAACATAAGTGTCATGCAAGTCAAATACATTAATCGCAAAAAATCTTTCACGGAGATGTTATCGTTAGTAACCCAAGTGGAATTACCTAAAATGTCCTGATATTCGTTAAGCCTATCAGCTATGAGAGCTGCTCTCTCAATAACATTAAGCCGATTCATAGTGGCTTGATTAAGTGTATTTCGTAACGTTAACACTACATCCAAGGCTTCCTCACCCCCATAGATCGCGCGTAACCTAACTTTGAAATCATCCCAAGTAACTGCTTCTTGAAATGAAACACCTCTTAAATATGCACTCGCATCCCCCTTAGAAAAATCTATAAAACTTTTAGCTTCTTGTAATTGTACAAAAGGGTCTACGATTTGTTTGGCATTTAAATGGGCATCAACGGATGAAATCCATGACTCCACATTTTGTGGCAAGAACCCGTTGACCCGACCTTGAAAAGGAAGGATTGCTGACCTGGCATTTACAAGCGTCAAAATTGGAGGAGGATTAGTCTGGCCTACACCACTAGGTCCAGGGGTAGGGCTGACAGGAGGAGCCATGACTGCTGTATTTTTTTTTTTCTATCTCTTTGACCCCTTGCAATTCTATCAAAATATCTATATGAGTACAGACGCCCACTGCGTAAACGCATATGTATAATAAAATTCCCCCAACAATGTTACTAATCCCAAAACATTTCCCCAAGAATTTCTGAAAGAAAAAGGAATTAGCACAAAGAAAGAAAAATTCTAAATGAGAATTCGGAGTTTCCTATAACAAAGATTAGCAATTCACTCACCCCAGTAATAATCGACTAACGACTTGTGATAACTACACTTCACTGCCCAAACTGGAATGAATTCAAAATATCTGTACTTAGCTTATATATGAAGTCGACACGTCCTCTCTCTCTCTCTCTCTCTCTTGATGTTTTGTTAGCGATGTCTCGTTCTAGTTTCTTGTTGAATGTAGTTCTTCCTGGATATGTTTTGCAATTGTTGAACGCCAGTCCTTGGGTTTCCTAGGATGTTGATTGAAGATTCAGGTTGTATTCTAACATATGTTGATGTTAGCTGTTTCGTTGGACTTAGTCAAAATTGTAGATTCTTGTAGATAATGTTGAGTTCTTGAAGATCTTTCTCAGGTTTTACAGCTTTTATTTTGAAGTCTTGAAGATCTTTCTCTGGTTTTACAGCTTTTATGTTGAAGTCTTGAAGATATTTCTCTGGTTTTACAGCTATTATTTTGAAGTCTTGAAGATTTTTCTCTAATTCTTAGAGTTTAACCGCTGCCACCATTTATTGGCTCTACTGTTATAAGCACACATTGAGTATGAGTTGTTTCAGATGTATGTAAATGGATAACTGCATACATCCTAATAGTTTTTAAGTATTTATTCTATAAAAACAACAGAGTTAAACATCTCCATCACTGGAGGAAGCTGGGTTGGTCCAGATGACCAATTCTGGTGAAGTATAGATATGAACTGACTAAATTATCGATATCACAGATATCGTATGCTTAGTTTATTTTAGACACGTCACAAACTCGGAAGACACCTGCATCCGGTGACGTCACAAACTTTCACACGCTTGAGACAATGTGTTGACGTTAAGAAGAATGTCAAATTGCTGAGGTTTGCATTGTATGTCCGGTTTACGATTTGAATGACTACAGCAAATCCCAGGGTTAGCTCCTTCAACCAACATGACATATTACGTCATTTGTTTTAAACATGTAATATTAACTATTCTAATCATTACAAATAGACATATTCCTTATTTTACATATATTGATTTTTAATGCAAAATTATGATTATCTACCTTCCAAAATATAAACATTCTCTTATCTGGCTTGTTAAAGACTATAATGATGACTTGCTCAAACAAGAAATTTTCTCTAGACCATAGAAATATAGAATGAAAACATTGGTTTTGGAGAGATAAAAATATTTAAGGCAAAATTAGTATTATCTACCTTCCAAAATATAAACATTCTCTTATCTGGCTAGTTAAAGACTATGATGATAACTTGCTCAAATAAAAAAGTTTCACTAGACCATAAAGATATAAAATGAAAATATTCGTTTTTGAGATATACAAATTTTTAATGCAAAGTTATGCTAAGCTACCTTTCAAAATATGAACATTCTCTTATCTGGCTGGATAAGGACTATGCTGATGACTTACTCAAACAAAAAATTTTCTCTAGACTATAAAAATATAAAATGTAAATATTGGTTTTTGAGAGATATAAATTTTTGATACAAAGTTATAAGCTACCTTCCAGAATATAAACAATCTCTTATCTGGCCGGATAAAGACTGTAATGATGACTTGCTCAAATAAGATATTTTCACTAGACCATAGAAATATGAAATTTAAATATTGGTTTTTGAGAGATATAAATCTTTAATGCAAAATTATGATTACCTACCTTCCAAAATATAAACATTCTCTTATCTGGCTAGTTAGAGACTATGATGATGAGTTGCTCAAACGATAATTTTTCATTTGACTATAGAAATAAAAAAATGAAAACATAGGTTTTTAGAGATATAAATTTTTGATGCAAAGTTATGCTAAGCTACCTTTCAAAATATGAACATTCTCTTATCTGGCTTGTTAAAGACCATGACGATGACTTGCTCAAATAAGAAATTTTCCCTAGACCTTAGAAATATAAAATGAAAATATTGGTTTGCGAGAGATATAAATTTTTAATGCAAAGTTTCCCAAATTTCCATAATCCACGGCAGAAAATATCCTTAGTGATATAGTTTTCGTCTGTTTGTCATTATTATTATTATTATTATTATTATTATTATTATTATTATTATTATTATTATTATTATTATTATTACTAGCTAAGCTACAACCCTAATTGGAAAAGCAGGACGCTATAAGCCTATGAGACCCAACAGGGGAAGCAGCCCAGTGAGGAAAGGAAATAAGGTAAAATTAAATATTTTAAGAACGGTAACAACATTAAGAAAAATATATCCTATGTAAACTATAGAAATTCTAACAAAACAAGAGGAAGAGAAATTAGATAGAAAAGTGTGCCCGAGTGTACCCTGAAGCAAGAGAACTCTATCCCAAGACAGTGGAAGATCATGGTACAGAGGCTATGGCACTATGTTATTTTTTATGTTAGGGTGCCAACATTGGTCTAATTTAAAGGAAAGTTACAATAATTTATTTAAATATTTCAAAATCAAAGAATTACGTAAATAGAATTTTAAAATGATTATTTAAATACAGCATGAATTAAATATTTTCATACTTTGCAATAAAAATATTTGCCATTAAAGTAAGAGCTATATTATTATTATTATTATTATTGTTATTACTATTATTATTACTGGCCAAGCTACAACCCTAGTAGGAAAAGCAAGATGCTATATGCCACAAGGGCTCCAACAAGAAAAAATAGCCTAGTGAGGAAAGGAAATAAGGAAATGAAAAAACGATATGTGAAAAGAATAACAATAAAATATTTAAAAAACAGCCACAACATCAAAACATATATGCCATATATAAATTATAAAAAGACTTATGATAGCCTGTTCAACATAAAAACATTTGCTGCAAGTTTGAACTTTTGAAGTTCTACTGATTGAACTACCAGGTTAGGAAGATCATTCCACAACTTGGTCACAGCTGGAATAAAACTTCTAGAATACTGTGTAGTACTTATACTAAGAAAGGGTTTCAGTAATTTTCAATGATGAGTAGATTATTCCTTCTTAAACTTGCGAAAAGTCAAGACAAATAGTATTTGAAACTGATCTCCGTTCATATATGATGGGTGCAACTCCAAAAATCATTTAGATTACTGCTAATATTATAATTTAGGCTATTTTTCCTTATTGGAGCCCTTGGGCTTATAGCATCTTCCCTTTCCAACTAGGATTATAATTTAGCTTTTAGTAGTAGTAGTAGTAGTAGTAGTAGTAGTAGTAGTAGTAGTAGTAGTAATAATAATAATAATAATAATAATAATAACAAATAATAATAATAATAATAATAATAATAATAATAATAATAATAATAATAATAATAATATAATAATAATAAAGTAAAGGACTGCCTAAGGGAAGTGTAACAGGCCCGATCGTATTTTGTATATATACAATTGAACTATCAAATGTATAACAGAAACATGGAGTGAAAGTCGAGCTGTTTGAGGATAATACACAATTTTACTCCTTCATAAATGACATTTATGATACAGCTGAGAATATAAACACCGTTTTTAGTAGTGATAGGGAATGGATGAAAAATATGGCGGTGGGAAAAACAATTTCAGAAACCATGATTTTAAATGTTTTAAAGGCTGCTCATGAATGGCAGAGGCAAGGACAATGACATTGCCCTGGTCAGCAGGATAATGCCTTAGAGACTGATCCTATTTATATATTATCATTGACAAAGCTTCCACTCCATCCAAACTAGGACCAGTGAGGGCCAGGAAATGGCTGCTGATGAATAAGCAAGTAGACCTATAGGCTCCCCCAATCCCCTTATTCCTAGCTCACAAGGATGGTAAGGTTGCAGACACTAAATGAACCAACGAGTTTGAGCAGGACTCGAACCCAGTCTGGTGATCACCTGCCAGGGACGTTTCCAATAGGCCACTGCAAACCAGAATAAATATTAATGAAAAATTAGCCTTGATATCCTGTAGATCATGACCTAGGGGTAACACTGAACGGTAATCTGTCATTCATTGCTCGATTGAATAATGTAGCATACTCTAGAAGCATTGTGCTTGTAATGAAATATCCGAAGGGATTCTCTATTAGGACGCTTGTGATTAAACGTGTTATTAAAATGATGGAGTACTATAACTATCTATTACCACCTAGCCAAATTGCTACTTAATAAGTTAAATCACATAAATGAGGAGCAATGTTGATAAAAGGTGTTCCACCCCTAGACAGGATAATCCCTGGACTCATTTAGCTACACTGACTGTTTTCCTTTTAAAGGTAGAATAAATTTAAAGATATGTGCAATGACTCATCATGTTACCAGAACCGAACATCAGATATATTTATTATGAGAATTGCTACACATCGTGAAACCAAGCAATTCGTGTCAACGCGAAAGTAGGTGTGGAGGGTTTCAATTTATTGGTAGCAAGATGCACCTATACACTAGGGTTCTAAGATTTCAAATACGCTATCCCAAAATATTATAACAAGGTTCCACTAGAAAAACAAGTTACGATGATAAGACTTTCAAGGAGAAATTGAAAACTTTTTTATGAAATAATTTGATACGGTGGATTTGACTATTAACTCGCATTTCGCATTATGATACGCTTAATACCTAGGAATGTATCTGACAAAAGAAACCTTGTATTTCTCTGTCATAAAAATCGAGGGAAACAGCCCTCAAAGATGGTAAAGTTGGTAAAATTGATTTCCAATCTGTTCTACAACATAAAAAGACGCGTGTTAGTCTATAAAAATGAATTTTTGTACATACATGTACTATTTTTTAAATCAGTTCTAAGTAAACTTCTAGTCTATAAAGCAGCCAACAAATAAATCCGGAATAGCTTTCGGTGCTCTCAATGCATCCTGTCAATAAGCTACTGACAATAGTACTTTTTATAGCTATTACTACCCTGTTATTACTCCAGTGTTAAAACAGACGAAACAAACGACAAACACCCAATCATTTCTGAGGGAATTTCCATGTTGCTAAACATTAAGGTCTTATATTCCCTAAGGTCAGTTTATTGCTGACAATTAACTGGCTGCTAACCCAGTCATCTGTCTTGTCAGCCTGTCAATATTCATGGCCATATTCACGTCCACTGTACAATATATGTAGGTTGGTTAGTTTTATCAAATATATAAGAGATGTATCTCACATAAGGTGGCGCAATCGACAAAAAAGAAAAGAAAAACAAAGCTAATACTTACTGTTCAGTTGTTTCTTTATCACGTCATCTTTTTGAAGAGAAACGAAGCTTACAAGGCCCTTCTTCCCACAAAAAAAAAGAAAAAAAAAAAAAAAAACATTTTGCCAGTCTCTAAGGCTGTTTACACCAAGCGATTCGATTCAATTCATGAAGATTTATTTGATTCGAGTCACTTTGAATCAGTATCGTTCCAATCAACAAGTTCAAACGGCCAGAATCAAATGGGTGTGGAGCAAAAGTTCACTTCAATGAAAATAATCATAGACGCTCTCACTAAATTAGAGAAGATGCTGTGACTGAGGCAGCCTAGGCCCTCAACAAGAATATCTTAGGATGACCACTGAACAGTTTAAAATGCTAGAGGGTCTGACTTTACCATAAATGTAAAAACAGAATACTAATTACCAAC
>NC_090725.1:319755653-319785653 GCF_036898095.1 Palaemon carinicauda | reverse complement strand
AAACTTTTCGTCATCCAGAATGGAAGGTCATCCATCCCCATACAGAGCAACAGTTGGAATACAGTACTTACTGGTCAAGCGCGAGAGATTGTTTATAATGTTGAGAAATATTTTGCTTTAGAAAAACAGAAAGGAGGTCCTATTACTGATGTTTGTAAAGCAATATTTAGCATAGCAAAAGCAACCAATTTTAGCAAAACTATTATCACAGTCAAATTAATAGTATCGTAATTTTGAAAAATGGTTCTGTAAGCAGTTGCTACTGAATATATCCCCATCTTCCATAATTGTAATGATAACGCATCTTATCATAAAGAGAAATAAGATAAACTTACAACAGCATCAAACAACAAGGCACTAATAAGATAATGGCTCATCAAAAAAGCGTAACACCAAGAGACAATATGTTAAAATGTCAACTATTGGAAATGTTCAAGGAACACTCCTGAAATATAGAGAACGCATACGTGATTGGTAAAATTGTGGTTGAAATGGTCATCGGGTCATTCGTCTTCCTCCAAACTATTGCTAATACAATTCGTTTGAACATATTTGTGCACATGTGAAGCCCTATGTAGCAAAAAAAAAAAAAATAAATAAATAAGTAAATAAAAAATCAAATAGTAGATTTAAGGGTAGTCCTACTTAAAAAAAAAAAAATTAAATCACTTGCATTCGGAGACAAAAGGAAATTGAGCGAATGGCGTAAAACACTTGGCCGGAAAAATACAGGAGGAGGATGCAAAGCAAGATGTGGTAATCGAGAAATATATTGATTCTTTAGTAAAAAGTATTGAGTCCTCTGATGAGGAATATTCTTTAAAATGTTATGTTGTCAGCCATATCAACAAAGAAGTTCTGATATCGAAAGACTAATTTCAAAATAAAAGTTAGATGTATGAAATTCTTTGCATTTTCCTGTATTATTATTATTATTATTATTATTATTATTATTATTATTATTATTATTATTATTATTATTATAACTAGCCAAGGTGCAACCCTACTGAGAAGGGAAACAAATAAGAAGAAAGAGAAAAAGGAAAGATATAAAGTTAGAATACAAAGATAGCAAGAAGGCAAATGGTTATTGTATCCTTAAAGAAATGTTAAAAACAAACTGATAACAAGAAAATATAGCGAGCATGTTGATTTGCCAACAAAAATAATAAAATAACTATTGTTAGATACAATATGACAAAAAAAAAAATAAATAAAAAAAATTGGATGTGGGCTTCAAGATTTTTTTTTTTAATAAGTGTTCGATTCCCAAAGGAGATTACTACAAGAATTTAGTGAGGTGAGAAGGTATGCTACGAAGTCTATATATATATATATATATATATATATATATATATATATATATATATATATATATGTATATATATACACACACACACACACACATATATATATATATATATATATATATATATATATATATATATATATATATATATATATATATATATGGAGCTAGGACGACTGCCCCGGAGACAACTGCCCTAAGGACAGTTGCCCCCTGACAACTGCCCCCAGGACAATTGCCCCCGTAGGACTACTGCCCCCCCCCCCCCCCGGAAAATTGCCCCCCATATTGCCATTTACGTAATTACTTTTTAGTAACAATTTACGAAGATATTCTTCCTAATTACATATTCGGTCATTGAACAAATAATTGTATCTATTTCCTAAATTTATTACCATTTATGTAGTTATTTCCTAATTAGGTCATCGGTCGTACGATTTATAGTTTATTTTCGAAGGTTGAGGGATAGTTTAGAATTGGGGAGTGTTGGATATCCGAAAATGCCAGTGACCTTTTTATCTTTACAATGAAAAATATATATTTTCATTTTTGTCTATCTATCTACGTGGGCTCTTTTAGTGTATGAAAGGTGACATGAACAACGATGCATAGTCATAAACTTTGATGATAGAAAAGTACTATTTATAATGGGAATTTTGTAGAATACAAAAAATAACTCCTTTTACGTATATTTAAATATAGCTTCCGTAGAAGTAACTGCTCTCGCTGCTGAAAAAATGGGATTCAATAAACATTTCTTCATCTCTGGCCTTGAGGGAGCAAGAGTCTTTGTAGTCCAACAAATCTCTGTTTCCTTTGTCATGGTTTTGGCAGTAATGCATAATGTTTCAGAAGAGGTGCTGTCTTAAGATCTCGGGAAATCATTTGCGCTGCTGAAGGAAAGAGGCATTCTGTTTCTTCACAAAAATTCCCATTTGTATTCCTTAATCTCTGACATTTGTTTTCCTAATGGGTAGGGTGAGCCCGTGTTTAGCATTTTTCTATGTATATAGGATGATTTTTATTAATTTTATTAATTTACTAATTTTACGTAATGGTAATTGCAGATAGGCTGAGGATGACATAAGTTATGTCGAAAGCTACCAAATAAAGAAGATGATAGCAGCATTAACCATTTTTTTTCTATGTATATGTATGTATATATATATATATATATATATATATATATATATATATATATATATATATATATATATATATATATATATATATATACACACGCATACATGCTACTGTACACAACCCTTCTAAATATTTAAATAGATATGCACATGGGCACACATATTCAAACCTCCCCATTCCTCCTTTTTCCTAACTACAACACGTTATTTTGGGTAATTTGTAAGAGATTGATCTTGTCCTAGTGGAATTTTTCTTGAACCTTTCAGGAGAGATCATGATCCATTGCTCATTAGGTTTGCTGACTTGTGTCAAGTTTCGAGATATCTCACAGGCAGGAGTTCACGTCTCGCTGTGATGCCAATAGTCATCTTTCTTGTTCCAGGATATGAATAACCAAATTTTAAGGTGTCTCGTGTGAAGGTGGCTGTAATTGGAGTTCTATTTTATTTATAGGTAATATTTCGATTTTCTCTGGAAATATACGTCAACAGTATTTTATTATTATTATTATTATTATTATTATTATTATTATTATTATTTGCTAAAATAAAATCCTAGTAGCAAAAGCAAGGTGGTATAAACCCAAGGACCCTTACAGCGAAAATAGCCCAGTGAGGAAAGGAAATAAGGAAGCATATACAATAGAATACTGTGCCGGAGTGTACCCTCAACCAAGAGAGCTCTAACCCAAGAAAATGATCGATCATGGTACAGAGGCTATGGCACTAACCAAGACAAGAGAATAATGGTTTGATTTTGAAGTGTTTCATTTCTAGAAGAGGTGAATACCGTAACTGAAGAGAGATTTCTAACCTTACTAAGTGTAAAGTAACTACTGAACAATTACGGTGCAGCCATTAACCCTTCGAGCAAAGAAGAAATGTATGGTAATCTCAGTGTTATTAGGTGTATGAGGACACAGGAAAATGAAGAGAAAATAAGTCAGATTATTCCGTGTCTGCGACGGCAAAGAAAAAATGAGCCGTAACCAGAGGTGGGGGGGGGGGGAATCCAATATAGTGTGTCTGGCTAGATAAAAGACCTAATGACTCTATACCGTCAGTATCTCAATGAATGGATGATTTTAAACCAAAACGCTCCACATAGCAAACGAACATTCATTGTCTCTGTACATATTTATAGCTGTAGTAACTAGCAAAGTCGGGATGGCCTCTGCACTCCAGCAGGAGCGGGGTAGTGACTCCCAGGACCAGTTAGAGAGGGAGCCCCTCCACGCGCCAACGAGAGCGGGGGAGCTGCTCCCAGCGAGAGCGGGGGAGCCGCCTCCAGCGAGAGCTGGGGAGCCCTTCCCCACGCCAGCGAGAGCGGGGCAGCCCCTCCCCGCGCCAGCGAGAGCGGGGGAGCCCTTTCCCGCGCCAGCGAGGAGCCCTTCCCCGCGCCAGCGAGAGCGGGAGAGTCCCCTCCCCCTCCAGTGGGAAGGGGGGAGCTCCGCTATCAGGCTTAGTTTTAATTAAATGCTCATGAAGCCTTTTCAAAATCAAAAAAAGTCTTCAGGATATGAAATAGTTCATGGCAGAGCCATGTCGGCTTCAAATTTTTCTTTGTCTCCGAGCAGAAATGCTAGAAAAGGAAAAATACATCGTGAAGTGAGCAGTGACAAGTGGAACCTGGAAGGTAGTCTGGAAAAGCAAAACAACAAGAATGTTGAAGACTAAAAGTTGATTTATTTGAAAGGATTCCAATAGAAAATACAGGAAGAAGAGGGAGACAAAAATGAGAACGGGGCGAAGAATGAAAGAATCCAAAAAGAACTAATGATAGGTCGTTGATCAGTTTAGGAGAGGTTGAATTTGAAATAAGAAATAAAGTCCATTATGTCGATTAACCAAAAATGAAGATTTTGCAGAATAAGGTGGAAACTATGCAAAAGTAGAGAGTATGGAAGGATAAGAAAAAGATTTGAGTTTCTTCATTCTGACGTAAGAAGAAAAAAAGGCCGAAGAAATCTTCATAAGAGAAAGCAGTTTCTAGAGCTGTAGAGGTATTCTCAGAAAGTCTTCAGAGAAGAATTACGTGTTTTCAACACATACACATTCTCTCTCTCTCTCTCTCTCTCTCTCTCTCTCTCTCTCTCTCTCTCTCTCTCTCTCTCTCTCTATTCTAATAGAACTCCTTAAAATGAGCAAAATAATGGAAAGAAAAGGGGGAAATCTTTCAAGATTACAAATTTGTTTCAGCTTAAGAATCATCTTTTCCGCTGAAGAAATTTGGAAGATTCCAGATCTTCAACACGAATCGAGGAGCAGTGTTTGGCATTGCTATAGTCTTCTAATATTTCCGTAATTGTCTTCACAAATATATAGAAAATTTTAAATGAAGATGGATGCAACTAGTAGAGAATGAACACAATAAATGAAGACTTAGAAAAGAACTTGAAGATTTGTCTACGATTCCTTCGTAGCTCTGGCTCGAGTTTGGTCTTCAGCCTTTATGATGGAGGCAAGGGGTGAATCCATCGCCACGTTTAGCAAAGAATTCACCTTACTTTATGGCGACTTCAGGGAAGAACAATAAAAATGTAAATGTATATGGTCATTTTATACACTTTTGTGATATTATTTTGAGGATTTTCGGTTGCTTTATCCATTTATTTATATAATTTTTGAAGTAGATGATTTCAGCTGAAGATTGAGACGACTCGTGAAATCTAACTGAGACCCTTTGCATCAGTAGGCGTAGATTTATATATATAACGGATTTTGAGCGAAGCGAAAAATCTATTTTTGGGTGAGATAGCCATGGCGTCCTGATGGAAGGATCCTTTTTGGTAGCTTCCTTGGGTAATCACTACTAGGATTTTCCCAGAGAATTAAACCACAAGTTATCACAGAATTCTAACTTCTGGAGCGAGTATCCTAAAGGTTTCCCCTTAAGACATCGTGTAACAACAGGGGACACGCATGTATAGACGTGCCACATAGCTATCTGCACCCCATATAGAGTTAACGCTTCAATATGGCGGACAGGGAGTGGCTGGGAGCTGAGCCGCAGCCGATCTAGATGTGGCGATATCGGTACTCGCGATGTAAACAGACGGACGCCATTGCTTTTGATGACGTCACGTCCGTCCTCATTCCGAAAGTCTGGAGCTCGCTCATCACCATGATACAGCGGCGCAGGGCGGGACCTGATAACAGACAGGGTGGGTCCATCAGGACGCCATGGCTATCTCACCCAAAAATAGATTTTTCGCTTCGCTCAAAATCCATTTTTTGGGCTCAAGCCATGGCGTCCTGATGGAAGAGTACCAGAGAATTAGTGTATCGTGGTAGACTTTTTCCCTTTATAAGTGAGTGCTAAAACATTGAGCCGAAAGCATAGTGGTCTATACTAGAGCTACCGTGAGGCAGTTGCCTTCCTGCCCCCCTGGCATGGAAGTCCCCACGGGCTATGCTAAGATCAAAGTGGTCATGGGAAGGCTATTCATATAGGCTGAAGGAACAATGAGATCCATAAGATAAGTCAGAGCGATTTGGTATTCGCGTCGAAACAAACTTGAAGAAGTGGTGGTTGAACACTTCGTGTATGGAGTTGACTCATCTTCATAATTGAGTAAGTATTCGCTAAGGAGACTTACTTGCTCTATATAAATAAATGCCCGGAGTAAATCCTGGCATTTTCCTTAACCAGGAATAAAGGGTAATAAAACTATGACAAATAGTATATTTCATAGTAAGAAAGGAGCAAGGGAGACGCACAAGTAATAAAATAGACATTTTATTATATAATTGCAGGTAAATCAATACATGTCATGCAATAAATAGTAAAAAACATTTACATTGATAAAAATGTACATAGTCATAAAGGCGTGCTCTTGAGTCTGAAAGGGAAGAATCAAGTATTAGTAGGCACTCGTTCTACGGAACGTTAGTCTTTATGTAACACACGTCATGCACGTGGCATGTAGCACTCATGTGGTAATCTACTATGACATTTCACCTGAGGTAAGAACAGTTAAAGAAAACACAAGGTGGTTTCTGCTTCACTACGTATCACTTGAGGGTCAACATAGGCACCCGACGAGTTAGAGTCCCTAATAACTCACTGTTCTAAGCAGAGTTCAGAGCAGGTTTCATAACACTACCTGCGGCTACCACAAAATGTTTCACTTCGTGCACTTGTTTCGCATAATGTTTAAAGAAAACACGCGAGGATTTCCAGCCTGTATAGTTCTTGAGGCTTTCGAAATCCATACTCTGAAAGAAATTCAGAGACGAAGCGACTTTCCTAGGATCATGACCAGCGGGTATACTGTCTGGATCCGCTCTGCGAATGAAGTAGGTGATTTTTGCTCTCAATTGTTTTAGTGACAGGTTGCTGCCCGATGTTTCTCCTTTGAAGAGTTGGCCTCCACCAAAGTTTGAAGTTCTATGAAGATAGACCTTAAGGCTCTCTACTGGACATAGAGAGGCATCTTCCTTCAAGGGGCATATCCTCCACGGGCCCCATCGTTTGGTAGGTAATTCGTTCTTTGCGAGAAACGTCGGATCAGGGAAGAGGGAGAGGTCTCCTGAATCATTGAAAACGATATGTCCCTCTTCTCTAGATAGTGCCACTATTTCGCTGACTCGGGCTCCCGAAGCTAGAGCGAAGAGAAATATAACTTTCTGAGTCAGGTCCTTAAGAGGGCATGAATCATTGTCCAAGTTGGAGGCGAAGTGGAGAACTTTGTCTAGAGACCAAGTGATTGGTCTCGGAGGGGGTGCCGGTCGTAAACGGGCACAGACCTTCGGTAGTTTGTTGAAGATGTCACTAGACAGATCTATTTGGAAGGCGTATGACAAAGGTCTGGTCAAGGCCGATTTGCAAGTAGAAATCGTGTTGGCTGCCAAGCCTTGTCCATGAAGGTGAATGAAGAAGGACATGCAAAAATCTATGGTGATTTTCGAGGGGTTCTTTGCCTTGACGAAGGAGACCCATTTCCTCCAAGACGATTCGTATTGCCTTCTCGTGGATTCGGTCTTGTATTCCTCGAGGAAGTCTAGACTCTTCTTCGAAATCCCAAACCTTTTCTTAGCGGCTAGGGTGAGAAAATCATGAGATGAAGGTCCTTGATTTTCGATGATGAAGCTAAGACAGTCGACTTCTGTATTTGCTGGGAGAGAACTGGGTCCGGGAGGGGGATCAGCGTTGGCTGCATCTCCAGGATCAAGGGGTACCAGTTGCTGCGGGGCCACTTGGGAGCCACTAGAGCTGCTGTCCCTTTGAAGGTTCTCAATTTGGAGAGGACTTTCAGCAGAAGGTTGGTGGGAGGGAACAGGTAAATCTTGGCCCATCTGTTCCAATCCAAGGTCATGGCGTCCACCGCTTCCGCTTTGGGGTCCTCGTACGGGGCTACATATCGAGGAAGTTGATGGTTGTCGCTCGTTGCGAAGAGGTCGATCTGGAGTTCTGGGACTCTGTGAGAGATGAAGGAGAATGATCTTGCGTCTAGAGACCATTCCGACTCTATCGGGTTTGTCCGAGATAGAGCATCCGCTGTCACGTTGCAGAATCCTTGTAGGTGAACTGCAGACAGGTGCCATTTCTTCCTTTCTGCCAGACGGAAGATTGTCAGGAGCACCTGATTTATCTTGGGCGATCTTGAGCCCTGGCGATTGAGACAACGCACTACCACAGAGCTGTCCAGGGTCAGGCGAATGTGTACCGACGGGGGCGGGGAGAGTTTCTTCAGCGTCAGAAGAACCGCCATGGCCTCCAAGATGTTGATGTGAAACGTCTTGAATAGGGGAGACCAAGTGCCTTGAGCCTGTTGTTGGTGGGAGTGACCTCCCCAACCCTCCAATGAAGCGTCCGTATGGATGTTGAGAGATGGAGGTGGGTGTTGGAGAGGAAGGGACCTTTTTAGGGCCCTCGCTTCTGACCACGGCTTTAGAAGAAGTCGAAGTCTGCTTGGGAGCCGTCTCTTGAGGTCTCTTCGAGCGACGGATGCGGAACGTCTCCAGACTCCCGCTGCATCCTTTAGCTGTGCACGAAGCACTGGGTTTGTGATCGAGGCGAACTGTAGAGAGCCTAGAACTTGTTCCTGCTGGCGTCTCGAGATCCGTTTGGATTTTAACAGTCGCTTGACGGACCCTGCTATTTCCTTCCTTTTCTTTGCTGGAATGGAAAGGCGGTGTGACTGAAGATTCCAGTGGATGCCTAACCATTGGAACTTCTGAGCTGGAGATAGGCGAGACTTTTTCGCGTTTATCTGGAATCCCAGGTGTTCGAGAAACTGGGTAACTTTTCTGCAGGATTCTATACAATCCTCGGGCGAGGGCGCCCACACTAGCCAGTCGTCGAGGTAGGCCATCACCTGGACGTTTCGGATGCGGAGCTGTTGTACTACTGCGTCCGCTAGCTTTGTGAATATCCGAGGGGCCACGTTGAGTCCGAAGAGCATGGCCCGGAAGGCATAGCTTTTCCGTTGGAGTCGGAATCCTAGGTAGGAGGAAGCGTGATGGTTCATTGGTATGTGCCAGTATGCGTCCGCCAGGTCTATCGAGACCGTGAAAGACCCTCGAGGCAGGAGGGTTCTGATCTGTTGGAGAGTCAGCATCTTGAACTTGTCGTTCGATATGAATACGTTGAGGGGGGATAAGTCCAGAATGACTCTGAGTCTGTCTGAGTCTTTCTTGGGAACACAAAACAGTCTCCCTTGGAACCTTGTGGACTTCACCCTTCTTATCACCTTCTTGTTCAAGAGGTCTAGCACATATTCTTCCAAGAGGGGGGTTGAAGGTTGGAAGAATTGCTGGAAGGTTGGGGGTGGTTGCGCCCAGCTCCAGCCCAGACCTTTCTTGATGATGCTGTGTGCCCAGGAGTCGAAGGTCCAGCGATCCTGGAAGTGGCGGAGTCTTCCTCCCACCGGAAGCACTTCATTGCTTCTGTGGTCCCGAGGACTTGCTGCCTCGGCCGCTAGCTCCCTGTCCTCCTCTGCCTCTGGAGGGCCGGCGAGAGGAATCTCTGCCGGAACCCCTGCCTGAGCTTCTACCCTTGGGACGAAAGGTAGTGGAGTGCTGCTCGAAGGTGGGGTTGAAGGCCGGTGATGAGGGCAAAACCGGCTGTGGGACCAACTGAAAGGTCTGTGGCGGCTGAGCGACCACTTGGGGAGTAGCGGGTGCCGGAAACTGGCGTCTGTGCTGACGTTGCTGGGGTCTATGCTTCGACTGCTTCCTCTTAGGCTGAGGACCGTCATCCTGAGAGGGCTTTCTCTTCCTAGACATGCCCCATTTGTTGAGAAGGTTCCTGTTCTCAGATGCGGCCTTGTCTGTGATCTCTTTCACTAGATCAGACGGGAAGAGGTACTTGCCCCAGATGTTGGAGGCAATCAGTTTCCGGGGTTCGTGTCTGACAGTGGCACTGGAGAACACGAATTCTCTGCAGGCTCTACGAGCTCGCATGAAATGGTACAGATCCTTGACTAAGGTTGCCATGTGAGATTTGGCAAGGACCATGTAATGGTCAGGGACTCTGGTGTCACCAGCCATTACGTCCATCTGGACCTGGAGAGTGAGAGATGCTGCCAGCCTCTCCTTCGTTTCCTGTTCCCTACGAAGGAGGTGTTCGTTTAGCTTGGGGAGGTCCTCATTAAACTGACGTCCAGCAACGTCAGGATCTAGTTTGCCCACCACGAAGGTGTGTTGCACATCCTTCCAGTGTTTGGTGTCGGGCGGGGTGGCTGCGGAGAAAGGTCTGCATTCCTCCAATGCAGGGCAGGATTTCCCTTCCTCTACAGCCTTAAGGCAGGCAGCGAAGGCCTTTTCCGTGAAGGGTAGCATCACTTCATCGGGCGCAACGTAGGTGGGGTACTTCTTGCTCAGAGCCGGAAGTCCAGAGCAGGTAAAGCCTCTGCTCTTAAGCGCTTTGGCAAGCATAGCCTGGGCCTTCGAGAGATCGAACTCTATTTTCTCCTTCGGTTCGGTCTCTTCCTTTGAGGATGGTTCTGAACGTAGACGGACGTAACAGTCCGGATACGCCTCAAAGCGGGGGAAGAACTCCACTTCTTCCAGGGGTATGGAACCGATCTTATCGCTGACGAAGATCTTGTCATCAGCGATGACCATATGCTCGGCGAACCGCCACGGATTGTCGCTCGAGCATGCGGGGAGGTCCTTGATGGAGATTTTGCGAGATTCCTTGGAACCTCCCATCGACCGAATGATCTTGTGAGTTTCTTGGAGCTTCTGCTCCATCATGGATTCAATGAGCCGAATCATATCCTGTGCCGTAGGTAGAGGAGTCGTGGTGGAGGACGTAGACGGGAGAGACACTTCCGTCGGTGTAGGAGTAGGAGGGGGGATGGAGGGAGGGGCATCCTCCTTATCGGACTTGGTATATACTACCCGGTCCTCTTCTTCATCATCCTCCCCTTCACCCTGGGCCATAAGGGTTTTCTCGGTGTCCTCCGAGATCTCTGACATGTGTTCATCATGTTCTGAATCCAGGTGACAATCACTCATGGACTGAGCCATGACAGTATCAGGTTCCACTGTGATCTGGACGACGGGGATCTGTTCAACTGGGACCACTGAGTCTGGTGAGGCCTTTGGGAACAGCAAAGACCTCATTTCTTCTGTGGCTAGGTATGGTCCAGTGGCGTTCTTTTGAAAGCCACGTACCCACTTGCGTAGGTTGTCCCAAGCAGTGTCCCGAATCTCCGCTGAGGGAGGGTCATAGAATGCTTTCTGTAGGCATTCTTGGCAGACCGAACAGGTGGTGGGGCCCCAGTACTTGAGATCCCCTCTCTTGTGAGCACAAGGGGCGTGTGTCCTACACGCCGTGTGTCCATAAAAGTGTGGCCGACGGACCGCGCAGAAGTCGTGGTCACACTTGACGTACTCCTCCTGTAAAAGAAAGAGACGATGAGTATTGTAGAGTCATAATAAGGCTCGTATATAAAGTTAATTATTAACAAGTTAATATTAACATAAGTTAATTGTGATGCACAGAAGGGTGGGTGAAAGGAGACAGACGCATGCCTCGTGTAACCCGCCCGGCTGGTTGCCGTAGCATCAGACAGTCCCAGGTGGCCGTAGGCCTCCATGGAAGGTGTCTTGATAATGGGAATTCCATTTAGAATTACCATATAGACTAGGCTTGAAATCTTATCAAGAAAGTCTGGGGATCATGAGATCCTAGTAAGGTTCCGGCAACCAGACGTGCCAATTACACGTAGCGTGCTGGAAAGATGGAACACGCAAGAAGACAGAGTGAAAACTGAACAAAATGTACGATTCCGTACCAATTTGTCTGCGTTAACAAGCCGTCTAGGTGCGGTTTTTAGGAGCTATCGCTAGTAGAGATAGCTGAGAGAAGGGGTGCAAGGCATCTTGCCGCCTCCGGACTGGTCCGGCATACCCCCGGCACGCCGGAAGCCGCTCGAGCAGAGTTTCTGGCATTCAAGAATGATCATTCTATGGTCAAAAGAAGCCAGGGTGGCGGCAGCCGGTAGCGGCGGCCGCCGGCAAGGAGCGGCGGTTCCGGCAGCCGGAGGCAGTCGGAGGGTGACAGGGGTAAGGATAAAGGAGCATAGCCGGGGCCGGGGGCCGGCAGCTAGTGCCGGCACTCCGGGAGGGGTCGGCAGTGTGCCGAGGCTATGAGGGAATGGAGAGGCCACGGCGGTAAGCCGGCGGCCGGCGGCGATCCCCCGGTACTCGGGGGAAGGCGGCAAGGATAAGGAAGTCACCCGTAGTGGCGGTAAAGCCGGGGTAGAGGCGGCAAGGGACAAGCACCAAAGATGGAGGTGGGATGGCAAGGCTGTACTAGCCTAGTCAAGACACCTCTGGAAAAGGTACCACCATGATAGAGGTGAATCTATCATCCTAAGCAGGAGCCGCAATGGCCGGGGCTAAGGCAGTCCAAGAGAGGACAGGGTGTACCCAAAGAAGGGGTGGAGACTCTTCGTGTCGACCAAATGATAACTGACTCCATAGCACTATGGAGGGACTATGTATCAGAGCGGACAACACTGGGAGCACCACGGGGTCCAGCACTCCAGCCTAGGGTGGAGTGTAGGACAGGGGACATATGAAGCCTAACCTACTGGTAGGTTAGGCTAGGCAAGAGATAGGTTGGGGGGGGGAAAGGGTCTTCTTATAAGAAAGGATGGGTTATGTACCAGAGCGGCCACCTAGGAAGGGAGATGCTCACCCTAACCTATAGTAGGTGGACCAACTGAAAAACGGTGCACGCGTATATTTCAGCAAGGTACATAAACCAGCCCTCCCAACCTAACCTGGATTAGGGTCGTTAGACCCTAATCAAGGAAGGGAGAAGACGTATCGCAAGGAAAAGGTCCAGGACCGATTCAGCTTAAAGGAGGTGATCCTACCTTTAAGGTCCGCAACACTAAGGGAGGGGTCATTCCCTTAGGTGGGGAGGCGATACAGTACTCTGAGGAGTCTTGTCCTATCACATGTAATAGGATACAAGATTACCAGAGGGAAGCCCTAGGGCTAGGGATGAAGAGAGCATATAGGGGTCCTATCATAAGGTTAGGTTAGCAAGGCACTCAAGATAACCTACCCCCTATATGGTCCCTGAAGGCGAAAAACACTTGCATCACTGTCAAAGGTATTGTAAAATAATGCCAAAATCTTCATAACTAACACTAGGATCACTGGAATATCATGCATTAACACTGGTATAGGCTCACTGGCCTAGGGGCTAATCAAAGCCTACTGGTATGGGGTCAGCGAAGACCCTAATTAATGCGTCAAAAACACGATATAAAGTTCCTAGCTATGAAGACTAAATAACTAATAGCGCTGATTAGTAATTTATATACCGGTAAGGCTGTTGCGGCTAACTAAATAAGGCATGCAAGCAACAGCAGCGTCATAAAATGGCGCTGACCGGTCTGGCAAAGCTCTGCCACAATTATGCAAATATCTCGAAAAGTAAGATTTACTTTAAGGCCAGAGCTTATTTAAACAATACTTTAACCTTCGTACTCAACTTTCCAGAAGAAGGTGAAGCTGACGGTTGAGACATAGCGAGGATGCAAGTAGATAAAGTCGCACAAAGGGAAAAATACGTCCAATCGAGCGAGCTACTAGCAAAGGAATGAGGACGGACGTGACGTCATCAAAAGCAATGGCGTCCGTCTGTTTACATCGCGAGTACCGATATCGCCACATCTAGATCGGCTGCGGCTCAGCTCCCAGCCACTCCTTGTCCGCCATATTGAAGCGTTAACTCTATATGGGGTGCAGATAGCTATGTGGCACGTTTATACATGCGTGTCCCCTGTTGTTACACGATGTCTTAAGGGGAAACCTTTAGGATACTCGCTCCAGAAGTTAGAATTCTGTGATAACCTGTGGTTTAATTCTCTGGGAAAATCCTAGTAGTGATTACCCAAGGAAGCTACCAAAAAGGATCCTTCCATCAGGACGCCATGGCTTGAGCCCAAATATATATATATATATATATATATATATATATATATATATATATATATATATGTGTGTGTGTGTGTGTCTGCTTGTGTGTATATATGTATATATAAACACACACACACACACATATATATATATATATATATATATATATATATATATATATATATATATATATATATATGTGTGTGTGTGTGTGTAAATATAAATGTGTGTCTGCGTGTGTGTATGTATGTATATATATACACATATATAAATATATATACATATATATGTGTGTGTTTATGTATATGTATATATAAATATTTAAATTTTCATTGAAGGCTTTAGTCAATGTGTTTTCCAAGGTCTGTAGACCTTGGTGTATCCTAGAAGAATCCTCGTATCTCCTCAGCTTCTTTAGATTCTCAGGCGTACGCCTTGTGGTAAGGAGAGGGACTTCTTAATATTACGTCCTCCTGGTAGGACGCACTTTTAAGAAAAAAAAATATCTATATATATATATATATATATATATATATATATATATGTATATATATATACATACATATGTGTATATATATATATATATATATATATATATATATATATATATATATATATATATATATATATATATATAAACATATTGGAGTAGGGAGACGCGTTCTGTTTTTTCATCCATTTATTTGCGCCGACGTTTCGTATCAGCTTGATACATTTTCCAGGCTGAAACGATTAAAAATAAATTGCATATAAGTAAAAAGATACACACAACGTTTACCAACACCTAAATTAAAAAGCTTTTTAATAAATTAAGAATAAAAACAGAGTAAAAACAGAAACAGTGAAAGGGCTTGGAGCGAATATAGAGAAACAAATTAATTCAATAATAATTATTATAATAATAATAATAGAAAAATATATAATAATAATAATAATAATAATAATAATAATAATAATAATAATAATAGAACGAACAAGACACCTACCCACAGCGGTAGCGTAAGGAGAACTGACATGAAAAATTGTTATGGAAGGGAATGTAAACAAAACAACAGGTAATTAGGCAATAAACAATTGGGTGGAAGACGACTGGTGGTTAAGAGAAGGTACAGTTAGCTTAATCATTATTGATTCAAGGGTGGTTAGCTCGTCTATATGTCGGGTTCTTCCTATTATATTAAAATGACTGGTATCTATGTGTGTTTTGCAACTTTTACTGTGATTTCTTATGTTAGATTGTTCTGGATTTGATAGTCGACAACCCGTTCTATAGCTAATTCCCTGATGAGAGGAAATTCGGACTTTTAGCAGCCTCCTGGTGCAACCGATGTAAGTGCCAAGATCACATCTGGGACAATTATACTTATATATCTCCATATCAGAGGGAAGTTTTTCATACAAACACCAAGATCAAATGTTGTAGTTGTGTAATCTTGTCCTACTTCGGATGATGCTTCTTGGCTGCACTTCAAACATTCTTTATATGTTTTGAGGTCTGTAAATGCTGCATTAATCATTGGGTGACACCCAATAGTTGTGGTACAGTTTGGAGTATTGCCAGTACTAGACACAGATCCCCATACAGTAGGAATAAATTAATTCTCAAAGTGCATATGACGAGCAATCGTTTAAAAAAAAAAAATCTTGTAAATCTAGCTTTGATGCTGTAATTTTTAACACATTTTGAGGGCTTCATGAGGGTTGGTCTTGACAGTTTTCTCTGGTGTTATGGTGCTAACTCTTAACGTGGACTTTTGAATCTACTCTGCTTTTTCTTTGTTGGGTATCAGGAATAGATTTGGACAGATGAGTGACTGATTTCCAGGCATCATGTTTCCAGAATCCAAAACCCTGCATGAGAATTCCAACTGTGCTTTGAACTGATCTAGCTCCATAAACATCAGACACCAGCTGATCAAAGTTATCCAAGTCGCCATGAAACGCTGTTGTGTTATGTTTGCTCCTTATTAACAAAGTGTTTATCTAACAAAATATTAAATTACCTTATGTCTAGACTGTTGACTTTAATTATCACATTTAAAGAAATGCTCCTGCATGCTAATCTTTGTTGTCAGGATCATTGAGAAACTTATTTTAAAAAACACAAAAGGAAAATACCCATTATGTAATTTCATTCTTCTGTAAGTCTTAGAGGTCATCATCGGTTTTGACTTTCAAAAATGTTCTGTTTGTTTGAAGAGCAAGTGTCTGGCAAGGTATATAGGAATATATGGATATATTTTTTCCCCGATCATGCTGAACTCTCCCCGTCCCTCGGGTAGGGAGAGAAGTAGTCATATCCTGGGAGTCGTGGTTAGCCTGTGTCTGCGAATCTATCTAAATATTTAGCCGTCATTTTTGACAGATCGGGTATACTAATTTCTATATAAATTTTTACTTGAATATAGCTCGTAAAGTGGTTAGGACTGCCAGGACACATCCCACGGTTCACAGTAGGCATTACCTAAGGACATTAGCTGCGTTTCTTTGGCTCTAACGGCAATTTCATCTGGAATGGAAATCTAACAAATTCAAGTCTTCCAACACAAACACACACCAGCGTTCATTTACCATGCTTGGTTACCCTTTGAAATTTGATGCCGTTTAAAGCTTGTAATTATATATATGTATATATATATATATATATATATATATATATATATATATATATATATATATATTATACATACATACATGCATATATATTCACCCCCACAATCTCCCCCAAATTGCCCAAACTACCGTTTCGTAGCTAGGCAAGGAAATGGTTTGGGAAGGGTTGAATCTGTGTATATGCATACCTATCTAAATATTTAGTCGTCATATTTGACGGGTCGCATACTCTAGTATGCAAGAAACTTCTTTATCAGCTTATCAATGTTAATTTTACAGGAGTTTTAGTATTTTGTGTTTCAATCTTTTTTTTTTAAATCATAGAAGACGGAATCGTCTCAAGTCACCGATCATCCAGTAACTAAGAAAATAGGTTGCGTAATTTACGCCCCCTTCGATGTCAACTACGGATAAGTAGATTTCGTTTTAACCTGATTTTTAATGTCTTTTTATACATGATTTTTTAGATTTATTTTCAACCTTATTTTTTATTTAATTTTAACATGATTTCTTTATTCATTTTAACCTGATTTTTATTTTATTTCAACCTGATTTTCTTTTAATCGGGTTTTCTTATTATCTTCTTTTTCTGTGCATTGTTCATCGGTTATGGAATAGATATCGATTCACTTTTGGGAGACAATTGCTATAAAAAATTTTCTTCACCACGCTGGCCAATGCAGATTTTAGTCTGATCCCTCTTAGAAATTCAATCTAGTATGGGTGACTGACTAATATAGCTTCGACGATCATTCATATATATATATGGGATCCGGACAGAATCCCGACAGCCAAAATCCCGACACCCAATATCACGACACCCACAATCCCGACAGACCAAAATCTCGACAAAAACCAAATCCCGACAGACAAAATCCCGACCAAATATATATATATATATATATATATATATATATATATATATATATATATATATATATATATATACATACATACATACATATAAGTAAAATTAAAAAGGATACTATCCCTCTGTTCCTTTGCTTTCTTGATTCTTGCTATCTACTCTCTATGACTTACTCTTCCCCTCAAAGGGCTTAAAATCTATTTCATATATTTGGGGTAACAAAATTAACTGTTCTTTATATACAATGAAATATTCGCATGGATATAAATTTGAAAAGTTAAAACTTTATTGAAAGGATACCCTGCTAAAGGACAAATATAAATGCATAATGAAAAGATAATTTCACAGCATAATGAAATATTCGACTTGGATAAAGAATCTAAAAAGGTAAAAACTTTATTTACGGGATAAATTATGGTTTATTCCTCGAAGATAATCTAAAACATTTTGATGATGTTGTTCCATTACCTTAGTGATCATTTCTTCACGAATAAGTGTTCTCCTTTTCTGTTTAGGTTCTGGTTCCCCGCGAAGAATGCATTCAATTTGGTTGTTGACTTGTTGCTCTTCCTTTTGTAACTCTTCAGTTATATTGTAAAGACCTATATGAGCTCCTCTAATGTCCCATCTCCTGTGCCAAGCCTCAACTGCATTCTGCGTACGTGGAAATCCTGATTGCATGGAGTCATGTACTGACCACATAATAGGAGGGAATGTTGGTGGCGCGCGAACAACAGAGTTTGTTGTTGATGTTAGTAAATTCACTTTTAGAAGCTTTAATTGACGCTAGTTCCAAATCAGATATTATGCATTCTGGGTTCAGATAAATTACATTTTCGTCAGCAATGTCCGTCAAATCTTCAAACAAGCGTTTATACAAGACCTCACTCTTCCCAGTCATAAAAGCATACACAAGTGGAAAAACTGTACAATTTCCATGTACCACATGGGCATGAATTGTGTACATTGGTAGAATATTATAGGTACAGTTTTAAAAGTACCGTCCACTGATGACGTCCACTAATGACGCAAGTTCAGATGGACGATCACAGCACCTGATCCGCTTTATTATCTTTCTTATGGCTTTTTTCAAAAGCAGACATGGCATAATACTTGGATTTGCAGCGGTGGTGCTTGACTGAATAATTTGGGTCGCCTTATCTCTTGTGAATTTTGCTTGTATTTTTATTTTATTTCTTATTTTTGCTACACTATCAGTTCTTGCACAAGGAGCACGATTGTGCTCTCCAAACTTTATTGGTAATTGTTCTTCGTTCACTGCTCTTCCTTTGCAGTCATTAGATTTTCGAAATTCACAGCACCAGTAGTATGATTCTTTCCGGTTTTTATCTTTAACCATCAGGTATCCACGTACGTTAATTTTATCTTTTCCTTTTATAGAAGGAATCTTTTCGCAAATTTCCTCTTTTCTATGGGTGGTTTAGCACCGAGATATAGTTCAAATATGAAAGGTTAACAGCCAACCGAAACACTAATTATCATAGACTAGTTAGGTGTTTTAACGTTAAGAACATACCAAAGCACTCACATTTAATTTATATTAAAGGCCTTGTTATCACTGGTTTACCGTTTAAATCTCTCTATCTGTATGCATATATGTATTCCTGTCGGGGTTTTGGCCTGTCGGGGTTTTGGGCAAGTCGGGGTTTTGGGCAAGTCGGGGTTTTGGCAAGTCGGGATTGTGGCTGTCGGGATACTGGGTGTCGGTATTATGACTGTCAGGAATCTGACCCAGACCCATATATATATATATATATATATATATATATATATATATATATGTATATATATATATATATATATATATATATATATATATATAAACGTATATATATATATATATATATATATATATATATATATATATATATATATATATATATATACAGTATATATAAGTATATGTATATATATATATATATATATATATATATATATATATATATATATATATATATATATACTTATATATACTGTATATATATATATATATATATATATATATATATATATATATATATATATATATATATATATATATATATATATATATATATATATATATACGTATATATATATTTATATATATAAGTATATATAAAGTATATATAAGTATATATATATATATATATATATATATATATATATATATATATATATATATATATATATATATATATATATATATATAATTTGTATATATCTTCAAACTGCATAACAAAATAAGCATATGTATATTTAAATCTTCCAGATTATGCGTCAACTTTGATCTAATACTGGATTTGTTCCCATATCTGAAACTAAATGCGAAAATGTATCTTTTTTTCACTAAAACATTTTTTTTTTTTTACTAAAACACATTTGATGTGCTTTAATAACTAATAAATTCATCATCATTCCAAGTGCCAAATTACTCACACGAAAACTTTATTCACAAAATACATTTTAATCTGTATCTAAAAAAAACGTTTAAAAAAACAATATTCTTATTTTTTCTACTCCAATAAAATATTGAAATGTGATTACAATCTAGCCTAATTAATAATAAAAATGAATAATGATTTAACTCATCTCCCCGAATACCCCGGGCTTCTAATTTCATAAGCTAAGACTTTAAAGCATTACAAAAATAACAAATGAGTTTTGTTAAACATTAATTTCCTTGGTGTCAAATGACATTTGTAAATATGACGGGTATAGGAAAATTCTGTTATGTTTTCCAAACAATCATGTAACCTTTATTACAGGTAAACGTTATGTTGTATATATGAATATATATATATATATATATATATATATATATATATATATATATATATATATATATATATATATATATATATATATATATATACATATATATATATATATATATATATATATATATATATATATATATATATATATATATATATATACATATATATGTATATATATATATATATATATATATATATATATATATATATATATATATATATATATATATATATATATATATATATATATATTGCATATATATATATATATATGTATATATATATATATATATATTTACATACATATTTATGAATATATATATATATATATACATACATATATATATATATATATATATATATATATATATATATATACATATATATATATATATATATATATATATATATATATATATATATATATATATATATATATATATATATACATATATGTATATATATATATATATATATATATATATATATATATATATATATATATATACATATATATATATATACATATATATATACTATGTATATATGTATATATATAAATGAATATATATATATATATATATATATATATATATATATATATATGTTTATATATAGATATATATATATATATATATATATATATATATATATATATATATATATATATATATATATATATATATATATATATTATGATAGAATAGAAATCAGGAATGAATATGTTAAATTTTCATGATATTACTAGTTTTTCTTGTATCGAAATAATTCATTTTCACAACGAGAATAGTCTCTCTTATGTTATACATTATCATTGTCAATATTGAAATGTCATTCATAACTCACAGATAAATTGACTTAAGCTATAAATCTAGCAATATGGTTTCAGATTGATACCCAGAATATATTAGCAACATAACACATATCCCTGTTTCCTTGAAATCAATTTGAAAATAGAAATAAACACACATCGCAAAATGAAAAGATTATCAAATTACTTCTTCAAATATTATCAACGCCCCTTCCTTTCTTTATTTTATTGCGTGAGTGCCTGCTTTTATTTTTTCTCCATAAGTTAGTAAAGAGAGTTCATAATGCATTCCTTTCAAACAGTTCCGGGAATGATAGTTGCAAGATTAAATTCGAAAATAGCTCGGATGAATTTTGTTGAATTTAGTCTATGTACACACAGCTAGTAAAATAATTTTATAATTAATTAAGCTCTTGTGGACTATTTGGTAACGTAGCTGAGTGGTGATCGCCAGACTGGGTTTGAGTCCCGCTCAAACTTGTTTGTTCCTTTAGTGGCTGCAACCTCACCATCCTTGTGAGCTAAGGAGGGGGTGTTTGGTTGAGTCTGTAGTACCCTGCTGAGTCATCAGCAGTCATTGTCTGGCCCTCCCTTGACCTAGCTTGGATGGAGAAGGGGGCTTGGGTGCTGATCATATGTATATATGATCAGTCTCTAGGGCACTGTCCTTGTTAATTCAATTTCACTGTCCCTTGCCTTAAACTCATAGTTATTTTGGTCGATGTAACCTCGCTATCCTTTTGAGCTATGGCTAGGGCGTTTGGGGGAGCCTATAGATCTACCTGCTGAGTCATCAGCTGCCATTGCCTGGTCCTCCCTGGCCCTAGCTTAGATGGAGAGGAGGCTTGTGCTTGATCAATCTCAAGGACATTGTGTTGCTTTCTAGGGCAATGTCGTTATCCTTTACATCTGCCATTCAAGAGCAGCCTTTAAGCCTAAAACCTTGAGGTGATAACCCACCAGTCATCGAAGAATGGAGGAAGACAAAATTCTCAACTTGAGTCAGCAAAAGGAATCTCACAAAAACGAAAAAGAAAAGATTATTCTAATAAAGCAAACTGAAAAAAAAAAAAAAAAAAAACTCTTACCAACCAAAGAAGTAGGCAAAGGTCCCAGCTTGGAGGTTGCGTCAGAAAGTTTGCAAAGGGAAGTTCCTGCAAATATTTGCCAGAGGAAAGACTGGTTTATGGAAAGGATAAAGAGCCTTCGTGTTTTTTTTTCTCTTTTTTTGGATGAAAAGTAAGAAAAAGGAAGGTAGGAGAAATTAACCTTCCGAGAGACTAATATTGTTTCTAAAGAAACACATCGCATATGCACGTGCATATGTAATATTTAGAATAGTAATATTACATGTTTAAAACAAATGACGTAATATGTCATGTTGGTTGGAAGAGCTGGCCGTGAGATTTGCTATGGTCAACTCAAATTGTGTACAGGATGTAAGATGCTAAGTTGTCATTCTTTCTTAGTGTCAACACATTATCTCTTCGTGTGAAAGTTTTGTGACGTCACCGGATGCAGGTGTCTTCCGATTCCGTCACTTATCCAAATTAAAGCAAGTGTACGATTTTTGGGATATCAGTAATTTGTGCAGTTCTTATCTAAACTTCACCAGAATTGGTCATGTGGACCAACACAGCTTCCTCCAGTGATGGAGATGTTTAACTCAGTTGTTTATATACAATAAAACTTTAAAACCACTAAGATGTGTTCAATAAACCATTTAAATACATCTGAAAACAACTCATACTCAAATGTGTGCTTAAGACAGTAGCACACCAATAAATGGTGGCAGCGGTTTAAACTCAAAGACAGCGATTAAACTCTAAGAATTAGAGAAATATCTTCAAGACTTCAAAATAAATAGCTGTAAAACCAGAGATATATCTTCAAGACTTCAACATAAAAGCTGTAAAACCAAAGAATGATCTTCAAGACTTCAAAATAAAAGCTGTAATACCTGATAAAGATCTTCAAGAACTCAGAACTATCTACAAAAATCTACAATTTTGACTAAGTCCAACGGAAATGCTAACACCAACATATGTTAGTATACAAATAGAATCTTCAATCAACATCCTAGGAAACCCAAGGACTGGCATTCAACTATTGCAAAACATATCCAGGAAGACCTACATTCTACAAGAAACTAGAACGAGACATCGCTAACAAAACATCAAGAGAGAGAGAGAGAGAGACGACTCGACTTCATATATAAGCTAAGTACAAAGATTTTGTATTCATTTCAGTTTGTGCAGTGAAGTGTAGTTATCACAAGTCGTTAGTCAATTATTACTGGGGTGAGTGAATTCCTAAACTTTGTTATAAGAAACTCCGAATTCTCATTTAGAATTTTTCTTTCTTTGTGCTAATTCCTTTTTCTTTCATAAACTCTTGGGGGGAAATGTATTGGGATTAGTAACATTGTTGGGGGAATTTTATTATACATATGCGTTTACGCAGTGGGCGTCTGTACTCATATAGATATTTTGATAGGATTGAAAGGGGTCAAAGAGATAGAAAAAAAAAGAATACAGCAGTCATGGCTCCTCCTGTCAGCCCTACCCCTGGACCTAGTGGTGTAGGCCAGGCTAATCCTCCTCCAATTGTGACGCTTGTAAATGCCAGGTCAGCAATCCTTCCTTTTCAAGGCCGTGTCAACGGGTTCTTGCCACAAAATGTGGAGTCATGGATTTCATCCGTTGATGCCCATTTAAATGCCAAACAAATCGTAGATCCTTTTGTACAATTACAAGAAGCTAAAAGTTTTATAGATTTTTCTAAGGGGGATGCGAGTGCGTATTTAAGAGGTGTTTCATTTCAGGAAGCAGTTACTTGGGATGATTTCAAAGTTAGGTTACGCGCGATCTATGGGGGTGAGGAAGCTTTGGATGTAGTGTTAACGTTACGAAATACACTTAATCAAGCCACTATGAATCGGCTTAATGTTGTTGAGAGAGCAGCTCTCATAGCTGATAGGCTTAACGAATATCAGGACATTTTAGGTAATTCCACTTGGGTTACTAACGATAATATCTCCGTGAAAGATTTTTTACGATTAATGTATTTAACTTGCATGACACTTATGTTGCCTGAAGCTTTAGTGCGGTGCTTTGATAAGAAGTTAATGCCTGCAAGTACGGAATTGGATGTCTATAAACAGATAAAGAAGCACATGTCCAAGTGTCCAGATCTCGATCCCGTGTTAACTCAAGTTTTTGCTAAGAATGAAACAAAACCACAAACAGTGAACGTAATTAATAATCCAGTAGCGGGAGTGACGTGTTACAACTGCAAACGTCAAGGTCACATAAGCGCAGACTGTAGAACGAAATTTTGTTCAGTTCACAACACAGGATCACATTCTTACAGTCAATGTTACGCGCGTAAGACACAACAATATCCTAGAAATACACAGTCAATTCCACAGTCAGTTCCATATGGAAATAAAAAGAAAAATCCTCATTTTAACAATAAGAAGAAACAACAAAATGTCAATGCAGTTCAGAGTCCGAAACAAACAAACACTTCTTCAAATATCGCTGAGCCTGGGCCGTCAAACCAGACCTCGCAAAGTCAGCCTAATTTTCAGAATGTGCAGAGCAAAGCAAATACCACATAGTTAACTCTAGAGGGGAAGAGAGTGATGTTGGGTCAAGGTCATTTATGTCAACATCAATAGTATTGAATAATCAATTTAATGTTTTATCAGATAATTGTGAGACAATAGATTTTCCTATGGAACACACGGCCGAATTAAGTAAAACAGTGCATGCTCCCGTAGATTTGCAACGAATTCATACAATAATAAGCCAAAATGAGTTACGGCCAACCTTATATGCTGTAAATTTAGAACACAAATCCTTTACGTTATTTTTTGACTCTGGTAGTCCACGTAATATTATGGATTTGAAGACGCATCATTTGTTGTTTTCGAACTTTCCGATTGAAAAATCAGGAATCAGACTTTCAGGTATAGGAAATAATGAATTAAACGTCATAGGCATAACTCATATTCAGTTCAGAGTCGGTAATCGCACGTTTGCCGATACATTTGTTGTTGTGAAAAACATTAATATGTATCCAGCTGTAATTATAGGATACCCATCTATGGGAAATCAAAACATTATCTTAGCTCCTGCAAAGCACGGCGTGTATATCAAAGGGAAATTCTATAAGTCTTCTAATACTTTAAAGTCAGTTTTGGATAAAAAGGAGACGACAAATGTAACCGTAACGTACGTTGAAGAACCAATAACTTGTCTCACTAGTAAAGAAATAATACACGCGACCCAGCAGAATTCTCGTTCACCCGTAATATCATCTTGCACGCAATATATCGAACCAAACATACCTTCGAATTTAATAGTGCAAATAAAGAAAACACTACCGGGATCTGAAATATTAATCCTTTCCGATACTTTGAAAACCAACGGATTGTCTGTCACACAAGCTATTTATACAGTAGGCTCACATCAGCAATGTAATATCGAAGTCTGTAATCATTTAAATAACACTTTAGTAATTCACAAAAATCAACATATCTTGGATGTAGAAGTTTATAAACATCCTATTCTTACCGTTGCTGAAATCAATCACTCTAAATCAGTTGCGGATGAATCCCTTTTACGATCTATTAAAAATAAAATCAGTAAGGACATTCAAGACGAAGAAATTCAGCAGAAAATTTTTGAACTTTTAAATAAATATACAGATGTCTTTTCCACTACGGATGGATCCTTAGGGAAAACAGATGTGATCGAGCATCAAATAAGGTTAAAAGACAAACAGAAAATTATATATGTACCCTCGTACAGACTCCCTATGAAATTCCAGAATGAAATAAATGATGAAGTAGGTAAAATGTTAGAGGAAGGAGTCATTAGAAAATCAAATAGCCCTTATAATTTTCCTTTAATAGTTGTACCGAAAAAAGATCGAACATGGCGAATCTGCGTCGACTTTCGTCGTCTAAACGAGGGAAACGATCCCTGATCGATTCCCAGTGCCATGTACTGACGATATTTTGTCTTTGTTAGGTCAGAATAAATATTTTACCAGTTTGGACTTACTTAAAGGCTTTCACCAGATATCATTAGAAGAAGATAGTATCCCATACACAGCCTTCAGCACAGCCAGGGGACATTATGAATTTTTACGGATGCCTTTTGGTTTACGTTGTGCTCCTATAACATTTACAAGAATGATTAACATAGTGTCACCGCATGAAGCATTGTATGGTACCCCAGTTAGAACACCTTTCCATGTATTAACGCCTACAACTAATCTATCAAATCCTTTAAAAGAATGTATAAATGCAAGTATAAGTCGATATGATATCCTTCGAAAGAATTTAGAAGAATCACAAATCATAATGAAAAGGAATCATGATAAAATAGCGAAACCAACTAAAACATATACCGTGGGTGATAACATCTATATTCAAATCAATGTCAGAAAAGGGCTCAACTATAAACTAACACCTAAGTTTGAAGGCCCATTTAACATTTTGGAAATATTAACGGCCAATAGGTTTAGAATTCAAAACGTAGCCCAACCCACGGATGAGAGAATAGTACCATTGTCTCACATAAGAAATTAAAAAGAAGTGAGGAAAAATTTTAATTTTTGTAACTAAAAAGTTTTCTTTTTAATACAGGAGTAATTACATATATTTTTTCTCGTTACAGGTTTCCAAGATGAATTTTTTGTTGTTGGGAGTGATATTGTTCGCTCAGACATTTTTTTCGTATGGGATGAGTTCTAAGACTAAGAATATATATTTTAAATATGGAAATATAGTTGAAAGACAAGAAGACATTTTTATTACATCAACCAACGTAATTGTCGAAGTGCATATGCAAGCAATTTTTCTTCAAGAGAATGATGTCACTAGCTTAAGAACCGCCATTTCAAGGTTTTCTGCATCATTGGATGAGTTGCATAGGAGACATTTTCATTTGACTACTAAGAGTTTGCTTGGATCAACATTAAAAGTTGCAGAGATGCTATCTGATGACTTAAAAAATAAGACTGGAGAGACAGGATCTTTGGCTTATGACCTTTTGATGTGGACTGTAGGACACGAACAAAAAGAAAGACGGAATCCGTTCATTTATGCTGCATTAAGCATCTTTGGGTCTGTTGCAAGGTTAGGTTTAGGACTTTCCAATCGTCTTAAAATTAGTAATCAAAATAAGAAAATTGAGTTCTTGACTCATAAAGATGAATTGATTATGTCAGAACTAAGGGATCAGTTAGCTTCAATCAATAAAATTATGGATTTGTTAAATGAACATTCAGATAATATCGTTCAAATTATGGAAGTACAGGATTTGTTAGCAACATTAACGTATTATGATTCAAAGATAGATCACATACATAACAGAATTGCACATTTCATTGAGAAATCCAAGGATTATGTAGAAGCTATCACGTTAGCAACTAAAGGTGTATTGTCGCCCCATTTGTTGCCTATACGTTACTTAAAATTGGTTCTGGAGAACACTAGGGATAAACTAGGCTATGTTCCTTTGTTAGACGAACATAGGTTAGAATTTTATTACAGCCTAATTACAGTAAACGTAGATAATAACAAGGTTAGGATTACAATTCCCTTTGATTCTTCTGATGCCTGGCAATCTTACAGGATATCACCATTTCCGACTTTCATGACGAATCACTCAAATCCAGTAATATCCAGTTTGACAGGACACGTATTGATTTCCCCAGACAAGGAAACATATACGGTCATTAAAGACTTAAATCAATTAACTCACTGTTCAGACGCAATGGATAGAAAAATATGTACAGCTGACTCATTTGAATTCCGTAAAAACTTGATGGATTCATGCGAGTTAGGTATAGTGCTAGACGGTGCTCTCTCCCATACAAGTGAAAATTGTCTGGATAAGCTTTATCCCTTTGACAATAAAGAATTCAATTGCAGACTAAATAATGGCTCGTGGATACGATACGACAAGGACGGCTTCAATGTATCATGCCCTGACGGATCCACATCATTCAACCACATCTTCGTCGCAGCAGATGGCTGTATCGGGACTTCCCCGAATTCCATGGTGACTGGCCTACGGACAATCATCAGAGAACGAGCTTACTTCGCGAACTTCACGTGGACCTCTACAACGCCCGCACTTCCTCTCCCCTATAAAGGAAGTGTGGCGAAACGCTTAATGAAACTTACCGAAAAGGACCACCTGTCGCCGACTTACAAAGAGATTCTTCACCCTATATTACTAGCAGGTTTATTGGTAACGGCGTTGATTTTTATCGCCGTGAACATCCTTGTTTGGCGTAGGTTACGGCACAGCAAGCAGCTACAAAGGAACGAGTTGAATAGCCCTGACAATACCCCTTACTTGATCCAGTTCAAAGCTGTATGAGTGGCCACCTCATTCGCTAAGGGAGTAATTTGTCAGGATGATGTTTGTATGAAAAGCTGACTAGTACGCTAGTAATATGTAATTAAAGAAATTCTCTACATTTGCATTGTTAAAAATACATTTAAAAAAACATTTAAAAAAGTAAATAAAATAAAAAAGGATATAAATCATTTTTTTCTCTCGGCATCTAATAAAAATATATAAGCCGGAATGTTAAAAAAGAAAAGAGAAAAAAAAAAAAGAAAAAATATATAAGATATATAACAGAATCTATGGGCATCTAATAAAATGTATCAGCCCTATATACAAATATATATATATATATATATATATGTACGAAACCGTGGTACGTGTACGTACCAGGAATTTGTATTTGTGCACTAAAAATTGAGTATCTTGTTTCTGACAAAGGTAACAATTATTCTTTATCAAGTTACCGAATCATTTGTAAGTCAGAATTTGTTTTGTTTTTTTGGTACCATGTAATCATTTGCTAGCAATGTACCATATATGTGATCTTGGTTTTATCATGCATTTTTCTTTTTGCTTTGGTAATATCTTTTTTGTATGCATTATTGTTATTAGTTTTGATGTGCCTATTTGGACATTCGTCCTCAGTTGGATATAGCTAGTTTTGGACAATGAATGATACGTATGTCCAGTCACACCTAATAACCATGTTTCGGCTTGTTGTTAAATTTTTGTAAAAAAATTGAGATAGCTGGCCGAGCTTATGTAATATTTAGAATAGTAATATTACATGTTTAAAACAAATGACGTAATATGTCATGTTGGTTGGAAGAGCTGGCCGTGAGATTTGCTATGGTCAACTCAAATTGTGTACAGGATGTAAGATGCTAAGTTGTCATTCTTTCTTAGTGTCAACACATTATCTCTTCGTGTGAAAGTTTGTGACGTCACCGGATGCAGGTGTCTTCCGATTCCGTCACTTATCCAAATTAAAGCAAGTGTACGATTTTTGGGATATCAGTAATTTGTGCAGTTCTTATCTAAACTTCACCAGAATTGGTCATGTGGACCAACACAGCTTCCTCCAGTGATGGAGATGTTTAACTCAGTTGTTTATATACAATAAAACTTTAAAACCACTAAGATGTGTTCAATAAACCATTTAAATACATCTGAAAACAACTCATACTCAAATGTGTGCTTAAGACAGTAGCACACCAATACATACATACACATACACATATACTTACATATACACATACACACACACACACACATATATATATATATATATATATATATATATATATATATATATATATATATATATATATATATATGTACATACATATTTATTTGTACGTATATATATATATATATATATATATATATATATATATATATATATATATATATATATATACATATGTACATACATATTCATTTGTACGTATATATACACATACACACACACACACACACACACACACACATATATATATATATATATACACCCATAAATATATATATATATATATATATATATATATATATATATATATATATATATATATATATATATACATATACATATACACCCATATATATGTATATGTATATGTATGTATATATATATATATATATATATATATATATATATATATATATATATATATATATATATATATATGTGTGTGTGTGTGCGTGTGTGTG
>NC_090725.1:319750653-319753153 GCF_036898095.1 Palaemon carinicauda | reverse complement strand
ACGTATATATACATATACATATACTTATATATATATATATATATATATATATATATATATATATATATATATATATATATATATATATATATATATATATATATATATATACAGTATATATATATATATATATATATATATATATATATATATATATATATATATATATATATATATATATATATATATATATATATATATATGCAAAACCTTGTCGAATACACGATGAACCTCGTTTTGTAATACACTATTTCAAAAGCGTGTTCGACGTTTTTAGTAAAAAGGCAACGCGTTGAAATTTGGATGAAGACATGGAAGCTCGTAGAGAGAAATTGGGTTTGTGGTATTGAAGAGATACATGGATGGCCAAACTGTTAAGAACACATATTAAAAGCATGAATTTTTTTTTTCTTTTTTTTTTTCTTTTTTTTTTTTATTTGACTAATGATTTTTTGAAGCAGCATCAAAGGACAGTCTTTGGAGTGCTTATTAATGATACAGTTTGTAAGTGTCACAAGTCCCTCAATATAAATTTTTACACTGGATTAGATGGATAAACAGAAAAATGGATGAGTGTCTGTAAATGGTATGTAATTATGAAGATAACAATTTAATAGATTTAATTCTTGATACTATGGTGTTATTGGAACAAAAACTAGCTTGCTTTCTCTAAGTTGTTGGGTACTGTTTTGTTTATTAATATCCTTATTTTCATACTAATTCTGATATCCACAAATAAACCGATATGATTCTATTTTTGGTGAAGATAGTTTGCGTCCATGGATATTGTTTATCATAAAAAAAATCGTCAAGCAATATATATATATATATATATATATATATATATATATATATATATATATATATATATACAGTATATATATCTATATATATATATATATATATATACAGTATATATATATATATATATATATATATATATATATATATATATATATATATATATATATATATATATATATATATATATTTTAAGCAATACTATAGACTGTACGGATTATTTACTGTATTCGTTGACTTTGAATATTTAGCTAAGTACAGAATACTTTACTTACTATAAGGGCTGTTATCCTGGTCCTATCACCAGGGTACTACGTCCCCTACAGGACTTACAAGATCTGTTTGTCGTAAACACAATTAGGTAGTTAGAGTATCGTATAGCTTTTCAAATCCAGATTATAGAAGCATTTAAAAACAAGTCTTCAGTTTCTCTTGAGAGCTTTAACATCTTCAGTCTTTCGGATGTCTAGCGGGATTATGTTGCATATTACAGGGGCCGCATATTTGAAAACCTAGAACCTACGATATATATATATATATATATATATATATATATATCTTGGCCCCAGTAATTTGAAACCATCTGTAATCAAACTCGATTTGTGGGCTGCATACTCTCTTAAATATTTTGGGCTTCCAGTTCTGATAAATTGATGAGCTGTTGCGCATATCTTAAACTCAACTCTATCTATACTAGGAAGCCAGTTTAATTCAATTAGTATAGAAGTTATCAGTTTATATCCTCTGTTTATTATGTTATTATTATCATTAAATGCTAGGCTACAACCCTGGTTTGGAAAAGCAGGATGCTAAAAGCCCAGGGGCCCCAACAGGGAAAATAGCCCAGTGAGGAAAGGAAATAAGGAAAAAATAAAATATCTTAAGAATAGTAACAACGTTAAAATAAATATTTCATATATAAACTATAAAAACTTCAACAAAACAAGAGGATGGGAAACTAGATAGAACTGTGTGCTCGAGTGTACCCTCAAGCAAGAGAACTCTAACCCAAGATAGTGGAAGACCAATGTACTGTACACAGGGTATTGCACTTCCAAAGAATAAACAACAATGGTTTGATTTTAGAGTGTCCTTCTCCTAGAGGAGCTGCTTACCATAGCTAAAGAGTCTCTTCTACCCTTACCAAGTGGAAAGTAGCCACTGAACAATTACTGCAGTAGTTAACCCCTTTGGTGAAGATGAATTGTTTGGTATATGAGGACAGAGAGAATATGTAAAGAATAGGCCAGATTAATCGGTGTATGTGTAGGCAAAGGGAAAGAACCATGACCAGAGAGAAGGGTCCTATGTAGTACTGTCTGGCCAGTCAAAGGACCCCATACTTTGGGTAGTCTGTAGTAGATTGAATTAGAATAGCAAATCTTAGTAATAACACAGTTAATTAAAAGTTACTTTACAGAATATTAATTCAGATACTTCTTTACATTCTTTTTATCATTATCAAATATGGTTAATCTTATTTGTGCATCTGGTATAACACCAATCTGATAATGAATATCTGTAAATGACTTATATATATATATATATATATATATATATATATATATATATATATATATATATATATATATATATATATATATATATATATATAATATATATATTCTTTATTTTAAGAATTCTGGTCGCTATTTCCATCTGGTAGCCTTTTTCTATTTAAATTTCTCATTACACCATT
>NC_090725.1:319735653-319743153 GCF_036898095.1 Palaemon carinicauda | reverse complement strand
GAACAAGGAAATTAATAACCACAACAGAAGTAATAAACAATAAAAAAGATATTCTAAGAACAATAGCAACATTAAATTAGATATCCCATATAAAAAACTATAACAACTTAAAAAAAAAAAAAGACCAGAGGGAGAGAAATAAGATAGAACATTAAAGCAAATAGTAATATTAATGATAATGATATAATAATTATCATAATAATTATATTAATGATAATAGTAATGAAGTATGCTAAAGCCAAAAAGGATAGTATTTATATCGATAAATAAAATGTGTAAAGCAAAAAAGATAGAGGAAAACTCTTTTTACATCATAATTTCAGACATCGATTCTCAAGAAGACTTTATCTAATCATTTCATTATGGAGACCCGATACCTCAAGTCTATTTCACCTGGGAACAAGTTGGTGAAGATAACGTGTACTGATAGTTATATTACCAGTTTAGATAACGGTAATGATACGGTAAAGAAAATTTAAATTAATTACATTCCGGATAAGTTCTCAAATTTCCTTTTCCGGTGTAATTGTTAACTTAATTAATTAATGATGGAAAGAATGAATTACTTCTTCCTTATTGATAATAGGTATCTCTAGAATTCAAAAATGAAATAAAAAGAAATGATAAATTTCATCGGAATATAAGCTTGTGGATGCACTTCACGAAAATTATATATTTATATGAAGTAATAAGATACATTTAGAGAAGCAGGATAATGAAATGGAAGAAATAGTAAGATGTATGATAGATTATTGATATTCTCATTAAGAATAGAATAACTATATTGAGATCAAAATACAATAATGCAGAATGGGAGTCAACTTGAGCATAAATTTTGAATAAGCAACAAGAAAATTTGCTATATTATTATTATTATTATTATTATTATTATTATTATTATTATTATTATTATTATTATTATTATTATTAACTAAGCTACAACCCTAGTTGGAAAAGCAAGATGCTATAAGCCCAAGGCTTCAACAGGGAAAAATAGCCCAGTGAGGAAAGGAAATAAGGAAATAAATAAATAATGAGACTAAATTAACAATATATCATTCTAAAAACAACAACAGCGTCAAAACAGATATGTCCTATTATAAACTATTAATAACGTTAAAATCAGAAATGTCATATATAAACTATAAAAAAGACTCATGTCAGCCTAGTATCAGGAATGAAATCATTCAAGTATTGCGATAAGGTAAACACGTTTGAACACAAAATACACTCTTAAATAGGAGAAGTCTATTTGTGCAGTATATAATACATACACACATACACATATGTATATTTGTTTGTAGCCGTGATCAGCAAAGCTGTACTAGTCAGGGTCACCCATACTAGGTTGGTGCGAACGAAAGGCATAAATCTCACACCATCACCATTCTGCCCTGGCCAGCATGGTGAAGAAAAGTGGCCAAACTCCGGACTGAGGTCTTTATTCTGCAGTGGACTAGAAACGAATTGAATTTGTCGTTGTTGTATATATATATATATATATATATATATATATATATATATATATATATATATATATATAGATATATATATATATATATATATATATATATATATATATATATATATATATATATATCTATATATATATATATATATATATATATATATATATATATATTTATATATATATATATATATATATATATATATATATATATGTATATATATATATATATATATATATATATATATATGTGTGTGTGTGTGTGTGTGTGTGTGGGTATATATATATATATATATATATATATATATATATATATATATATATATACGTGTGTGTGTGAGTGTGTGTGTATATATATACATATATATATATATATATATATATATATATATATTATATATATATATATATATATATATATATTTTAACAATTTCGGACATGAGGAAACACGAAACAATAACCAGCAAAACCTGAATTAGTGAAACCAGTATTCAAATAAACAAAAGCGAAGCAAGGGGAAAAGTAATTATAAGGTTCTAACAAAGAATACCAAAATGGGAAAAAGTGGACAGAGTAAAACTTAACGAATGCCGTCTGCATGTTGATGATGTCCCAAGGGAGACAAGGAGTATTTTATAGGGTGACATATGGCAAATTTCTCTCTCTCTCTCTCTCTCTCTCTCTCTCTCTCTCTCTCTCTCTCTCTCTCTCTCTCTCTCTCTCTCTATAATGGAATAAAGGTTTTTGACTTTGACTTTGACTTTTGACTCTCTCTCTCTCTCTCTCTCTCTCTCTCTCTCTCTCTCTCTCTCTCTCTCGAGAGAGAGAGAGAGAGAGAGAGAGAGAGAGAGAGAGATAAAATCGCAGCTTAGGTAGAGTTATTAATTCACAGTGTCACAGTTACTACTCAACCGAGTTTCGAGAAATTTTAATAGTCACACGTGGAGAGAGAGAGAGAGAGAGAGAGAGAGAGAGAGAGAGAGAGAGAGAGAGAGAGAGAGAGAGAGAGAGGTCATAAGACAAATACATGAATCAAATACTATTCGTAAAGCTTAACTTTTTCAGATTTACATGAAACCGAATAAAACATCATGTGACGTCATAACTCGTTCTCTTATCACACAAATTGACTAAAATCTGCAAATACAGCAGAGATTTTTATGGATTTAATAATGTTTGTTTATCTAATTTGTGCTCACTATTGTTCTTCACCTATGTTTAACAGAAGCTGATGAATTTACTATCATGATGATTGTGAAAACTATATACTATATCCACTTTGAAAGGATTATATGTTTTTCATAATTACGTGAAATAAACATAATAAAAAATATGACACTTAGTTAGTCAGTCATAAAGATCAGCGAAAACGAGGACGAAAAAAAATTAAATTATTTCTTAGAGTAGCAAACTGAAAGTTGATCTTAAAAGAGTAAAGAATGGGGATTAGAAGGGAGACAAGATAAGGAATAAATAAATGTCAATTTGCATAAAATAGCGATGGCAAAGGTTAATGGTACGAGTCAGTTATAAATAACTTAAAGGTTTGAATGCCGTTCATGAATGGCAGAGGCAAGGAACAGTACATTGCCCTAACAAGCAGGACAATGCCCTAGAGTCTGACCATATATACATATGAAGAGCATTCAAGCCCAAAGCCCAAATTCTTAGCTCGCAAGTATGGTGAGGTTGCAGCTACTAAAGAAACTAACGAGTTAGAGCGGAACTTGAACCCCAATCTGGCGGTCATCAATGAGGGACGTTACCTCGAAGGCCATCACAACCCCGAAACTAAGTAATTGAAGGACATCTACAAAATGTTTGGAAAAATCTGTGGAAGCAATATCACAATGTGGTATGGTGTCTTTTTGAAGCAGCGATGTCTAGATATTGATGTAGGAGAAAATATAGAAGCTTTTAAATGCATTGTTTACGTTCCCTGTTTAGAATTAAACTGCGAGAAACAGCGAGAATATCATAAGCGAACAAAAGGGGTTAGAATAATTTATGGTTGCTTATACACTTGAAGACAATGGAAATACAAGTAATTGGTAGGTGTGAAAAATAGACGTAATTTAGAAGATTTTGAGGAAAGATTGAGATAATTATTTATTATTGGATAAACATCAGAAAAAGAAATGAGATGCAAAGAATATTTTTTAAAGGAAACTCTCTCGTGTAAATACATATATATATATATATATATATATATATATATATATATATATATATATATATATATATATATATATATCTGTATGTGTATATATGCATATATATTTATATCTATATATATATATATATATATATATATATATATATATATATATATATATATATATATATGTGTGTGTGTGTGTGTGTGTGTGTGTGTATGTGTGTGCATTTGTGAGTGTGCGTTCAATGGCAACGTTAGGCATTTGCTCTAATAGGTGTTATCGAAATTAGGTCATAGACAAAAAATATAATATACAGCATAAGTGTACGTTCGTATGTATCATACATCTCTAGTATTGGCTCAGCTTAAATGGGAACGATTAGAGTTAGACACAAGAATGATAATAAGTATGGTTATATCCTATTCTTTATAGGTAGTAGGTTGGCCAGGGCACCAGCCACCCGTTGAGATACTACCGCTAGATAGTTATGGGGTCCTTTGACTGGCCAGACAGTACTACATTAGGTTCTTCTCCCCGGTTACGGTTCACTTTCCCCTTGCTACAATAGTCTGGCATGTTTTTTACAGATTCCCCTCTGTACTCATAACCTAACAACACTGAGATTAACAAACAATTTTTCTTCACCCAAGCGGTTATCTACTACACTGTAATTGTTCAGTGGCCACTTTCCTCTTGGTAAGGGTAGAAGAGACTATTGAGGTATGGTAAGCAGCTCTTCTAGGAGGACACTCCAAAACCAAACCATTATTCTCTAGTCTTGGGTAGTGCCATAGCCTCTGTACCATGGTCTTCCATGGTCTTGAGTTTGAGTTCTCTTGCTTGAGGGTACACTCAGGCTCACTATTCTATCTAATTTCTCTTCCTCTTGTTTTGTTAAAGTTTTTATAGTTTATATAGGAAATATTTATTCTAATGTTACATTTCTTAAAACATTTTGTATTTCCTGGTTTCCTTTCCTCACTGAGCTATTTTCCTTATTGGAACCTCTGGGCTTATAACATCCTGCTTCTCCAACTAGGGTTATAGCTTGGCAAGTAATAATAATAATAATAATAATAATAATAATAATAATAATAATAATAATAATAATAATAATAATAATAATAATAATGGACAATTCAAGACCTTTTGGCATCAAGCAGATTACAAAAGACAAGTATCACTTGTAGCATAAGATAGATAGCGCAAAGATACAGAGACACAAACAGCAAACATATACTGTATATTTGTACAAATTACTCAGAAGAAAAATAAGGAATCTCTTTAATTATTTCAGGTACTGTATTCCAATATTGGCTTTTTGAAAATAAAACAACATGCCAACGATGCAATGGCATCTTTATATTAATAAGAATTCAAGCCATTCCTTAATACAAGAACATTATGAGAAAGAAATATTTCTCGGAAGAAGATTATTATTATTATTATTATTATTATTATTATTATTATTATTATTATTATTATTATATTATTATTATTATTATTACTATAGATGAGCTGATAATCCCCGCTTAATTCTTCTTCTTCTTCTTCTTCTTCTTATCATTATTATTATGTTGGAGCCCGTACCCTCTAACTTCGAGAGTCTAAGTTCTAAATGGTTCAGTGATTCCCTAAGTGGTTGCTGACTAAGTGCGATGGATTATTTACACTAATCAAAGTTTGCCTAAATCCTAATGCCTGAAAGCCTTTCTAGTTGTAATTATTGCCTATTTCATAACTTTTAGTTCAATGTATTTGAACAATGGTGAGGCTAGCATCAACTGATCGTAAATACAGATATTTTTAATCGAAGTTATTTTGCTATTCTGACTAGTATTGTAATAGCCACGCGTAGAAACAATAAAAAGGAACTTAGATTTAATTTACGAGTAAGAATAGTTCCAAAGTGGTGCCAGTCCAATAAAAAAGTCTTAGTATTACTATTACTACAAGCTAAGCTACAACCCTAGCTGGAGAAGAAGGATGCTATAAACCCAAGAGCTTCAATGTGGAAAAACTGCTCAGTAAGGAAAGGAAACAAGAAAATAAACTACATGAGAAGTAATGAACATTCAAATTAAATATTTTAAGAACAGCAATATTATCTCAAAACCAGATAGACAAGATATATTTAACCACATGCTTTTGCTCTAACCATGGACATCATTACTCTTTACGTTGAGGCTGCATTACTTATTCACTATTGGAGTGCGTAACCAACCACAGTAGACTAACTATTCGTTACTAATTCAACTTCGTTTCTTAAATCCTGGCTCCTAGCCCACTGTCTGTCCATTTTTTTCCATTAAATTTGTTTTGTGCCTACATTCTGGCCTACTTTCTTGCTTAATTACATTCATAGCTCCACTTGATATTTTCTATTTCCATTATATCCAGATTACTTTAGGCTTAAAACAATAAAAAAATTGCCCCATTTACTTCCAGCAACTCCTTTTCTTACTACTATGCTCATCAACCCGCTCGTCCCACTATTTTGTTATTCTGCATATACAAGGAAAATTTTCTGGTTACCATTTCTTTTTTCTCTAAAATATCTATCTATTTATGAGAAGACATTAATAGCAGCAAAGTGTCTGATGGGACTGACATAAGAATAACGATTTGCGTTTTAGTAATGGCCATCGTGCTTTCTTTTAAACCCTTTCATTACCATCGGTGTCTTAGTCAAAATTTGGAATATGAATCATATCTTAAAAACATCCAAACCCTAGCAAGTTGGTATTTATTGGAAAGTTCTTCATAAGACCCTTTCCAAGCTAGGATTTGTATGGTCTTAAAAGTTTTGGCTTTATCTTATGTTTTGTTGAAATCACCATTGACAGTGAAAGTGTTAAATCTTGCAGGCACTTATTTTAGCGTTTTGGGAGCGTTCTTAAATCAAAGAAAAGACTATTTGCGTGGAGAGAACAATTCGAGAACAAGAAGAATCTGCAAATGAGAGAAAAGTGAAGGACGTTTTGAGGTGAGATGTTCCTTTAGTAACAACTGTCTTGAATAGGTTGTATAGTTGTCGCAGCATTTCGAAAACCTGTACCTTGATTTTGGGTATAATTATTTTCCATATATATATATATATATATATATATATATACATATATATATATATATATATATATATATATATATATATATATATATATATATATATATATATATATATATATATATATATATATATATATATATATATATATATATATGCATATATATATATATATATATATGCATATATATATATATATATATATATATATATATATATATATATATATATATATATATATATATATATATATATATATATATATATATATACAGTATTTATATATATTTATTTGAATGGAATCTCAATATCAAAGAGGAATATTTCGACTGCTCTCGCTCCAATCGAAATGATGACACCCTGTGTTGAATTACTCTGCAAGATCCTTGCATGATGATCCTAGTTTAAATTCTCATAGTTCTGATGCGACAAAAAGAGGCGAAAAAGAGAAAATGAGGTGTTGCAAATCTGCTCGTCATAGCAGCACGAGCTGAAAAGTAATTAACATTAGTATTTCATCATAATGCTTTACGAGTAATGAAGCTTCTAAAATATTCTATCTTAAACTTAGCGAGGATAATGAATTTGGAAGAAATGTTCCGAGGAGTTGAAATAATACGAAATCGAAAACTAATGCATAAAAAAATCTGTGGAATTTTCCTGAGGAAAGAGATTACTCCGATGTCGGAAACATTAATGCATAGACAGTTCTGGGATGCATCTGAACAGAACAGCTTCAATACCATTAACAATGAATCTATAATAAACAAAGAACCGAGTACTTATTTATTCAATAAAGAAATGA
>NC_090725.1:319725653-319728153 GCF_036898095.1 Palaemon carinicauda | reverse complement strand
TTATCTCCTGCCTAGCCTTCTGGCTAGTATAGTGGTAATGTGTTCGCTTAGCTTTCGCATGGAAGCAGAAAGATCCCAGCTCGGGACCGTGAGTTTAAGCTGTTTACTGGGGAGGACACTACTGTAGTTTGGCACCTCAGGGGGTGGGGGTTCTTGTTGCCCGGCTGATGTTTAGGTGAACACGTATTCTGATGAAACTGGATTTTGAAACCAGACACCTTTAACCTTTTATCTTGTAGTTTGGGTTGGCATATGTGGTTAATATGCAAAGCAACGGGTACATATGACTACAGGGATCCATCGATAATCGACACACACACATACACACACACACACACACACACACATATATATATATATATATATATATATATATATATATATATATATATATATATATATATATATATATATATATATATATATATATATATATATATATGTATGTATGTATGTATGTATGTATGTGTGTGTTTGTGTGTGTGTAAATACGATAACTGTTCTGAAATATTTATACCGTTTTCTTTAAGCAATATAACCCATTATGGCGTACTGTATTGTGCTGCAATGGATCTTGGAAACATAGTAACAACAATGAAATGAGTTGCCATAGTCTAATATTTGTAAAACCGAAGCTATTGAATGCACGTGTTAGGTATCACCATATCACAATTACAAGTACTTAATATCGCGCTATACAATTAAGTATAATACTATGCATGGTCACGTATATATGGCATCCACTCCCAAAGCAATCAGGCCAATCAGATGTCAAATATCATCATGTCAGATTATACATTATATTTTGTAACGTTACTTTTGATGCTGAAAATTACGAGATAGGTCTGTGGTACCTTAGCATCATGAACATAAAAAAAAATGATAAATTATAGGGCATTGAGATAGTTTCGTCTTGTGGGAACAATGGAGGATGAAAGATTTGCAAAAGGAAGTTGTAAAAGTTTTTTTTTTCTCACTATCCTTTGCATATTTTCTTTATGTTACATCAAGATCATATAATGTATCAAATCATTAAAAGGGGTTGCAGCTTGGATGGTGAGGGCATTAAAATTGTGGTCCAAAAAGATTTTCCATAAATCAATATCAAATTCATTGGATATGCGTATAGAAGAAATATAAAATGAAAGTAATTTAACACGAGATTTAACTCTACAATATCTCTTCGAGTATAGCTCAAGATAAGGTCTAAAAACGATATCAAATTGATGTAATATGTAAATAGGAAAAATATAAAATCAAAATAATTTAACACGAGATTTAACTTTAAAAAATCTCCTCGAGAGTAGGTAAAGATGACGTTAATAAAGTCAGAAAATCTCTTTATTAAGGAGTTAAATCTTTCACTTCCACTACTGACCATCGATGGAAAACAAGTCTTTTATATTACAGCTCACTAATTGCGAGAGTTTTTATCATCTTTTCAATCAGTGCAAAGAGGGATCTGGATTTTAATTAGGAAAGACGAATCCATATCTATGAAACATTATCACTCGAGATTAGATCATTAAAAAGGCGTTGTGAGTTACCAATTAGGATTTCCATAAAAAGTCTAAACGTATTTTATTATGAAACTTAACAATTACTAACCTTCTTTTGAAATATCATTCGAACCATATAGTTAGGTTAGTAGCATAGCAACGATTTGTATGTAGTTTCAACAATTGGTTATTAAAACTATTTATATATATCAATAAAGACGTCATTTAAAAAGATATCATTTAGTAAAGTATGAAAAAAAAAAAACACCTCAGGATAGCCAACATAATCTCACTAAACATCCATTGACCTCAGTAATGCATACATAAGAACTTTACACATACAAACACACACACACATCTCTCTCTCTCTCTCTCTCTCTCTCTCTCTCTCTCTCTCTCTCTCTCTCTCTCTCTCTCTCTCTCTCTCTCTCTATATATATATATATATATATATATGTATGTATATATATATATATATATATATATATATATATATATATATATATATATATATATATATGTATATATATATATGTATGTATATATATACACACATATACAGTATATATATATATATATATATATATATATATATATATATATATATATATATATATATATATATATATATATATATATATATATATATATATATATATATAATCAGAGAGAGGGAGAGAGGAACAATGCCACTAATATTTATACCTTGGAATATGATGACTAGGGTTTCCAAAGTTATCGTCTTACTCATATCAAATCTTATTTTGATATAGATACAGACAATATATATTTCTAAAGAAACAGAGAATTACAACCTTGAAAATGAATTAATGGTGAAGCCACTTTCCTCTTGGTAAGGGTAGTAGAGACTTTAGCTATGGTAAGCAGCTCTTCTAGGAGAAGGACACTCGAAAATCAAACCATTGTTCTCTAGTCTTGGGTAGTGCCATAACATCTGTACCATGGTCTTCCACTATCTTGAGTTAGAGTTCTCTTGCTTG
>NC_090725.1:319718153-319720653 GCF_036898095.1 Palaemon carinicauda | reverse complement strand
ATGTTACTTTTATAATTGTTTTTGGAGAATGAGATTTAATACCCTTCCCTTTCCATATAAAACATATTTCTTCCAAGACATATATATATATATATATATATATATATATATATATATATATATATATATATATATATATATATATATATATATATATATATATATATATATATATATGTATATATATATATGTATATATATACATATATATATATATATATATATATATATATATATATATATATATATATATATATATAAATACACATATGTATATAGTTTCTGTGTATAAAGCGTATGTGGGTGTAGAATACTGAACTTATATAGATCAAATATTTGCATGTACTATGAAATATGCTCTAAAGAAGATCTACATTTCCTTAACCGTGGTCTTATTTGTCTCTGTTATTTGCAACTCTGATAGAAAGTAACATCAGACGTCAAGGTGTCGGCCTCTACAGACGACTATAGCAAATTACAGAAAGTACTACAAAAGTTCATATATAGCCTACTGTATGTGGAATTCTCTTTAATTGCTGATGAGACGCATTGTTTACCTATTGGTATTACAAGAAAAAAAATAGTAAGATATAAAAGCCTGAAGTCTGTATATTATATTATCATAGGTAGTAGGTTGGCCAGGGCACCAGAAGCCAGTTGAGATACTACAGCTAGAGTTATGGCGTCCTTTGGCTGGCCAGACAGTACTACATAGGACCCTTCTCTCTGGTTACGGTTTTTTTCCCTTTGACTACACAGACACCGAATAGTCTGGCCTATTCTATACAGATTCTCCTCTGTCCTCATACACGTGACAACACTGAGATTGCCAAATAATTCTTCTTCACCCAAGGGGTTAACTTCTGCACTGTAATTGTCCAGTGGCTACTTTCCTCTTGGTAAGGGTAGAAGAGACTCTTCAGCTATAGTAAGCAGCTCTTCTAGAAGGACACTCCAAAATCAAACCAATGTTCTCTAGTCTTGGGTAGTGCCATAGCCTCTTTACCATGGTCTTCCACTGTCTTGGGGTAAAGTTCTCTTGAAGGTACACTGGGCCACACTGTTCTATCTAGTTTCTCTTCCTCTTGTTTTGTTAAAGTTTTTATAGTTTATATAGAAATATTTATTTTGATGTTACTATTCTTAATATATTTTATTTCTCTTATTTCCCTTCCTCACTGGGCTAATTTCCCTGTTGGGGCCCCTAGGCTTATAGCATCCTGCTTTTCCAACTAGGGTTGTTGCTTAGCATTTAATAATAATTATAATATTAATCTCATTAACAACATTACCAATTCCAACTTGAAACTTAGTTGAGAGAATATGGTTATTGGATATTTAATTGCAACTTGAATCAAATAGCTCAAAAAAGATGGTTATCGGATAATTAACTACAATATAAATCGAATTTTTATTCAAATAAAAAAACATCAGGGAATTAAAAAAGAATAAAAATAATCTTGGTTATAAAGAAATCACTATAAAACTATATTTCTTGAGGGTACACTCAGCACACTATTCTATCTTATTTCTCTTCCTCGTATTTGGTAAGGTTTTTATAGTTTATAAAGAAGATATTTCTGTTAATGTTGTTACTATTTTTAAAATGAAAGATTTTTTCTTATTTCCTTTCCTCACGGAGTTATTTTCCCTGCTGGAGTCCTTGGGCTTACAGCATCCTGTTTTTTCCAACTGGGGTTGTAGCTTAGCAAGTAATAATAATAATAATAATAATAATAATAATAATAATAATAATAATAATAATAATAATAATAATAATAATAATAATAATGTATATCCTGCGCAGGTCTCTATGCTAGCATAGTTAAAACCGATGACCCAACAATTGCTTTAATGATTAACGAAATGTATAACGAATTAATGTATTGAGAAATTTTCAGCTTGTACGTTCGTGCCCTTCCCCGAAGGATTAATGCTTGCAATAACTGGTTGATATTTTTAACCTTCATCGCGTTCGAATGCAAAATGCCTGAAAAAACAACATATGAGCTCAGTGAACAGGGGAACGGTGTTTACCCTTTCACGTTGAGGAATAAAAAAAAATATTTCAGGTGTTCACCCTTTCATTTCCCAGAGGAAACCACACTGGAAATAATACTACTGATATTGCTACAAACATTTTACTCACATTACAATAAAAATTTCTGCTGCTGCTGATATAAATCTTTCTTTATTATTATTATTATTATTATTATTATTATTATTATTATTATTATTATTATTATTATTATCTAATCTAGAACCCTAGTTGGAAAAGCAAGATGCTATACGCCCAAGGGCTCCAACAGGGAAAAATGGTCCAGTGAGGAAAAGAAAGAAGGAAATGAATAAACAATATAAGAAGTAATTAAAAATCAAAATAGAATATTTTAAAAACATTAACCATAAAACTATAAAAGGATTTATGTAATAATATCAGATGATGATAACCTTCACATACGAAAAACCATGAAAAAAATATATAACTAAAACAGAAAAG
>NC_090725.1:319710653-319713153 GCF_036898095.1 Palaemon carinicauda | reverse complement strand
TTTGCACCGACTCGCGGCGGTGCCCTTGTAGCTCGGAAAAGTTTCCTGATCGCTGATTGGAGATGCATATTTGCACCGACTCGCGGCGGTGCCCTTTTTAGCTCGGAAAAGTTTCCTGATCGCTGATTGGAGATGCATATTTGCACCGACTCGCGGCGGTGCCCTTTTTAGCTCGGAAAAGTTTCCTGATCGCTGATTGGAGATGCATATTTGCACCGACTCGCGGCGGTGCCCTTTTAGCTTGGAAAAGTTTCCTGATCGCTGATTGGAGATGCATATTTGCACCGACTAGCGGCGGTGCCCTTTTAGCTCGGAAAAGTTTCCTGATCGCTGATTGGATAGAATTATCTTGTCCAACCAATCAGCGATCCGGAAACTTTTCCGATCTAAAAGGGCACCGCTGTGAGTCGGTGCAAATATGCATCGCTAAAAGAAATGGACTACAGTTCAAAAATTATCGTATCCGACTTATATTAGAAAAGATGTATTGGTGCAAGATAGCTAGCAGAAAAGTAGTCGAATTGTTGCACAAAAAAGTTTACAAGGACTATCATTACAAGACGGGAATAATTTTATGCTAAACACAATTGCTACCTCAGAAGCATTAACCGTGTATTCGATCCCCACAATAACTCTGATTATCTTCTTCTAAAAATGACTGCAATCCGTCAGTAATTTAGCAAAAGTTATTCTTCATTGTGGAAAGACGAAATCAGCATAAGTCACGAATCTAGGATTTAATATAAAGTTTGCAATTCTAGTACTTGCAAATCAAGTAAAAAGAAACAGTATACAGCTAAGCGTTTCGAGAGGTTTCCCTCCCTTCCGCAGGCTGGAACGGCTGAAGCGATGCTGGCAACTGGAAGTAAGTTAGAATTACAATTCCTGCCAAGTGCCTTAATTCACGAATTGAAGAGTCTTAAAGGCTTTGCGAATAATGGACACTGAGGATTAGTGAAGAATAAGGCTTAAGGTATCTTCACATTACAATCTTTCAAAGAAACCACAGCCAAAACCAATTGGAAAATAACTATCAATCAAACAATTAATCAATTTACATTTTACATTATTTTAATTTTAGTATTATTATTATTTACTAAGCTACAACCCCTAGTTGAAAAGCAGGATGATATAAAGCCAAGTGCCCCAACAGGAAAAAAATAGGCGAGTGAGGAAAGGAAACAAGGAAATACATAAACTACAAAAGACGTAAATTCACGTAATGAATAATTCAAATAAGATATTTTAAAAACAGTAAAAACATCGAAATAGATTTATATGTATAAACTACAAAAACTTCAAAATACAAGATGAAGGGAAATAAGATAGAAAAGTGTGCGCGAGTATACCATCAAGCAAGATAACTTTACCACAAGACAGTGAAAGAACATGGTACAGAAGTTATGGCACTAAATAAGTAAGTCTCAGCCTGTTGGCATAGGGTAGTAGTGGCCAAATCAATTATCATACGATAAGATATTAACCAAAGAGCATTTGCAATCATGGAGATAACTTCAAACAAAGAGCAACTGCAATCATGAAGATAACTTCAAACAAAGAGCATCTGCAATCATGGAGATAACTTCAAACAAAGAGCAACTGCAATCATGAAGATAACTTCAAACAAAGAGCATCTGCAATCATGGAGATAACTTCAAACAAAGAGCATTTGTAATCATGGAGATAACTTCAAACAAAGAGCATCTGCAATCATGAAGATAACTTCAAACAAAGAGCATCTGCAATCATGGAGATAACTTCAAACAAAGACCATCTGCAATCATGAAGATAACTTCAAACAAAGAGCATCTGAAATCATGGAGATAACTTCAAACAAAGAGCATCTGCAATCATGAAGATAACTTCAAACAAAGAGCATCTGCAATCATGGAGATAACTTCAAACAAAGAGCATCTGCAATCATGGAGATAACTTCAAACAAAGAGCATCTGAAATCATGAAGATAACTTCAAACAAAGAGCATCTGCAATCATGGAGATAACTTCAAACAAAGACCATCTGCAATCATGGAGATAACTTCAAACAAAGAGCATCTGCAATCATGGAGATAACTTCAAACAAAGAGCATTTGCAATCATGGAGATAACTTCAAACAAAGAGCATCTGCAATCATGAAGATAACTTCAAACAAAGAGCATCTGCGATCATGGAGATAACTTCAAATCGTAAAAGTATATATCAAGATATCCTAAGTAACAAGAAGAAATTGGCATCTATAGCAATGGTATTCAAAAAGGCGTTGGGTACCAGATAATTCGTTTCACTTCACTACTGTAAAGGTGAGGGTATTAAGTATCAGAAATTGTAATGGAGCCACTTATGGTAGAAAGTAATCATTTCCCCTGTGTGAAACTATTAGTATCAGAAAAAAAAAATCTAAAAAAAAAGGGCACTTGGATTATAATCAATGCCAGTAACCATTCCTTAAAATTATCGTAGAATAATTCGAAATATGATAAATTTTCACAGAAGATTATTA
>NC_090725.1:319700653-319705653 GCF_036898095.1 Palaemon carinicauda | reverse complement strand
TGCATTCATGTCTAGTCATAAGATACTCCTCGTGATATATAATGCTATATCCCCGAATGTCTATTCAAGGACTCTAAAACTTTACATTCCCAAAAAGGTTACGAAAATGGACATTGATTTTGTAAAGCCTTTCGCCTCCTTACCATTGGAATTTAGGTAATTTTGCTTTCCAGTGTATATCTATCCGCCTATCTGTCTTAGTACCATATACTGTAAGTACTGTAAGTACAATTTTGCAAGTTATAATAACATAATATCCTTAAATTATCAACACATGGTTCGAATACCAATACTAAGATTAAGCTGACCAATAGAAAAAGTTCAGAGAATTAGAAAGCGAGAGAAGGCGAAGGATGACATGGAGAGAAGAGGTTTGGTGGAAGAGGATGCCTTTGATAGAAACCATTGGAGAGGGTGCATCACGCACCCGACCCTTTAATTGGGAAAGAAGGAAGAAGAGTTATCAAAAAAAAAAAAAAAAAAAAAAAAAAAAAAAAAAAAATAGAAAAAAAAATAAAAATCCACCTAACATATGGTATTTTTAACAATCATTGAAAACCCCATACAGAACAGAACACATTCTCTTGAACGTTTAGAAAAACCACAGTGATGTAATTCCAGTATTCTTAATCATATGATATAGGAATCTAGTATTCTTACTAATAAATACATTGGCACTAGAGCTCAACTGAAAACTTTTGTGAATGAAATACCACAAAGAACCACCCAATCTGAACTATAGCAACCTGTTGCGATTAATATAAATGTAACATGATTATGCACTTAAAAAGTCTGGGAAATGTAATAGATGGATTAGGTTTGAAAGTGGAATATAAATTGTTGGGAGTTCTTCAGTAATGTTTTTATGAGTGATAGATTAATAAGCTTCAAAGTCTCAGTAGAACATATTTATACACGATAAATTGTGTTTTCATTAAATTTCAGAGAGAATTTATGGAAATAAAAAAAAATCCACGTGCAACTAATGAATAAAACACTATTAAATGCATACCCTCTTGAATCCTACTCAAATTTATTGGATTTCCGATCAACAACTGAAAGTCTCTTAAAGATGCCTAGATTTTCAGTGACATTCATTGGCCTTCATATTAAAAAAAAAAAAAAAAAAAAAAAAAAAAAAAATTATGTTCGAGGGAGTTGTGATACTGTTTGAGACAAATAGATCTAGATCTTATCACAAATCCCTTTCATGCACATTGGTATCCAAAACAAATGAACCTAAATATATTGCAAGATATAAAATCTAATCACTATTCAGACTTTCAATGACTTATTGCGAGTTCATGTCTAGAATTATGTAATTGGATGGTCTGAATATGCTTGGGTCCTTTGATAGAGAGTAATATTGATGACACTTCCATTATGAGCTCATAAGTGAAATCGCAGCCTTCCCATAGAGTCATAGACTTGAAGAACGTACTAGTAAAATCTGACTGTGCTTATAACTAACCTGGTAGCCTTAGCTTCTGTCCACTGGAAATACACAGTGGACTTATAAATCTGAAATTGAGCATATTACAGCCTATGTTGATATTATGATACATTCTGAAACATCTGAAGTGTGTTTAAACAAGGAATGAGCAATTTATTTACTGAAGTAGCCATTGCATCCTCCAAGAAATTCACATTGCTTGCTCAACCTTGACTCATAGGTCATAACAGATATCAGAATGGCTGAACAGCAGTTTCATATTTTTAGAATTTGAAATCAATTCCATATACCTTAAAGTATGAAAGACTTGCAAACTTCAATAAAAATGAGATTTCATTGGCAATGCTACTCGACGAGCTACTTTCCATGGCACTATATATTCATATGATATATGATATATATATATATATATATATATATATATATATATATATATATATATATTTTTATATATATATATATATATATATATATATATATATATATATATATATACATATATATATATATATATATATATATATATATATATATATATATGTATATATATATATATATATATATATATATATATATATATATATATATATATATATATATATATATATACATATATATATATATGTATATATATATATATATATATATATATATATATATATATATATATATATATATATATATATATATATATATATATATATATATATACATATATATATATATATACATACATATATATATATATATATATATATATATATATATATATATATATATATGTATATATATATATATATATATATATATATATATATATATATATATATATATATATATATATATATATATATATATATATATATATTATTTGATTAGAGGAGTTTGAAACATGATTTCAGAAGCACATTATATCTTTTTATTGTATTTTACCAACGCAAATGTATACAACTCATTCATCCGCTGAAACGTATTTTATTAAACTATAGTATCTTTTCTTATTCAGGATATTCAATAAGCTTTACTCTTACACAATAATCAAAAAGCCCCTGTCTTGGAGAGAAGCTCCGGGGAATCTTAAGAAGAAGAAGCTTACACAATTAGGACTATAAAATGTATATTTGAATAAAATATAAAAAAAAGGCTGCTAATAAGTTTAGTTTATAATCATTATGTGCCTTAGATTGGGATAATCTATGCTAAGAATTGATGGAAAATATATTTAGAAAATAAATGCAGCAATTACCTTATCTCCTGCAAATAAGATATGTATTGAAAAGTCCTGCTGTATAATGACAGGAATAAATTCCTATAATATAAACCGGTGGAAAATGAATTACTAAAGTTGGTTTCCGACATGAATGATATTAAACTTTATTCGGAAGGAGATTTACATAACCTGATGGGCCTATTAACACTGCAACCCCATTTCCAGGCTGAATAATGCAATATATGCACGACATGATTAGAATTGCAAATGACCAGTTAGTCTGTGAGTATGACTTTTATCTATATCGGAAATGAGTGAGACTGGAAAGTATGTAGATGTGTTGGGGTATTATAACTCTTCATACAGCTGATACCAGTTTCTATTTTTGAATTAACAAGAGGATTATACATGTTAGGATATAATTCAGAGTGAATAAATGAATTTTTTTATACATGTACCAGTTTTTAAATACTAAATTAACAGGGGGATTAGACCTTTTAGGATATAATTCAAATTGAATAATACAAAATGTACCAGTTTTTAAATACTAAATTGACAAGGGGATTAGACGTTTTGGGATATCATTCAAAGTGAATAATACAAAATGTACCGGTTTTTAAATACTAAATTAACAAGGGGATTAGACGTTTTGGGATATAATTCAAATTGAATAATACAAAATGTACCAGTTTTTAAATACTAAATTGACAAGGGGATTAGACGTTTTGGGATATAATTCAAATTGAATAATACAAAATGTACCAGTTTTTAAATACTAAATTGACAAGGGGATTAGACGTTTTGGGATATAATTCAAATTGAATAATACAAAATGTACCTTTTTTATATTACTAAATTAACAAGGGGATTGGACGTTTTGAGATATAATTCAAACTGAAAAATACAAAATGTACCTTTTTTATGTTACTAAATTAACAAAGGGATTGGACGTGTTGGGATATAATTCAAAGTGAATAAATAAACTCTTTATACAACAGATACCGAAGTTTGATTACTAAATTGAAAAATGGATTTTACGTGTTGGGGTATAATTCAAAGTGAATCGGTAAACTCTTAATGCAACAGATACCAAAGTTTAATTACTAAATTAAAAATGGGATTATACATGTTAGGATATAATTCCAATTGAGTAAATACACTCTTTAAACAACATGTTCCAATTTTCAATTACTAAATTAACAAGGGGATATAACTCAAAGTGAATAAAGAAACTCTTTATACAATAGGTAAGTATTTTCAATCACTAAATTAAAGAGTGGATTAGACATGCTAGGATATAATTCAAAGTGAATATATAAAATCTTTATAAGAACAGATGAAACAACTGTTATCACAAAATTAACAAGTGGATAGCGTGTTAGGATATGATTCAAATTAAACAAATAAACTCTTCATAGAACAGTTACAAATTTTGAATCACTAAATTAAAAAGTAGAAAAAAACCTTCTCTCCATTTGCGTTGTGAAAACGAAAAATAAAAAGGCTGTCATTTATCAAATTCTCTGATCTTTAAAAAAAAATCATATCTTGTGAAACGGCCCATCCTTTGAATATTTAAAAAAACTTGTATAAAGTATTTGTCTATATACAATCGATGCGTATGTTTATAATTCGACAATTCGTAATCACTGTACGCACCAAAATTTAATAAGAAAATATGCGAGAAGTCTTTATATAAAATATATTATAAAAAGAACCTATGATACCTGACAGAAAAAAAAAAAACCACCTAATTAATCTTCCATAACAATTTCTTTCTTCCAGCAACCCATTTCGATTTTACGTTATTATTATTATTATTATTATTATTATTATTATTATTATTATTATTATTATTATTATTATTATTATTATTATTATTATTATTATTATTATTATTATTACACCAGTTACTTTGTAAGGAGGTAAAAACTCTTTTGATTCATTTCCAAACGTGTTCAAGAAATCTCTGTTGATGAATTATTATTATTATTATTATTATTATTATTATTATTATTATTATTATTATTATTATTATTATTATTATTATTATTATTATTATTATTATTACACCAGTTACTTTGTGAGGGGACAAAAACTCTTTTGATTCATTTCCAAACGTCTTCAAGAAATCTCCCTTGATGAAAAAAGACTGCGATCTCAACTGGCCTTCGAAACCCATTCCTTGCTAAACATAAAGTATAATAACACACATCTGAGGAGCTGCTCAATCTTTTAGATTTTATCTCATGAACATCAAAAGGTGGTTTGGTACTCAAGGAGTCTCGCTTGCATTTTATGTGCCCCTTTCTATGTTTCTATAGATGCAGTGTGTTT
>NC_090725.1:319588153-319695653 GCF_036898095.1 Palaemon carinicauda | reverse complement strand
GTCCTGTAAGCTTCGTTTCTCTTCAAAAAGATGACGTGATAAAGGAACAACTGAACAGTAAGTATTGGCATTTTTTTTATCAATTGTGCCACCTTGTGTGAGACACATGCTCTTATATATTTGATAAAACTAACCAACCTACATATATTGTACAGTGGACGTGAATGTGGCCATGAATATTGACAGGCTGACAAGACAGATGACTGGGTTAGCAGCCAGTTAATTGTCAGCAATAAACTGACCTTGGGGAATATAATACCTTAATGTTTAGCAACATGGAACTTCCCTCAGAAATTATTGGATGTTTGTCGTTGGTTTCGTCTGTTTTAACACTGGAGTAATAACAGGTTAGTAATAGCTATAAAAAGTACTATTGTCAGTAGATTATTGACAGGATGCATTGAGAGCACCGAAAGCTATTCCGTATTTATTTGTTAGCTGCACATTGGCTGCTTTATAGACTAGAAGTTTACTTAGAACTGATCTAAAAAAAATAGTACATGTATGTACAAAAATTCATTTTTATAGACTCTAACACATGCCTTTTTTATGTTGTAGAACAGATTGGAAGTCAATTTTACCAACTTTACCAACTTTAATGGCTGTTTAACTCGATTTTTATGACAAAGAAATACAAGGTTTCTTTGGTCAGATACATTCCTAGGTATTTAGCGTATCATAATACGAAATGCGAGTTAATTGTCAAATTCACAGTATCAAATTATTTTGTAAGAAAGTTTACAATTTCTTCTTGAAAGTCTTATCATCGTAATTCGTTTTTCTATTGGAACCTTGTTATAATATCTTGGGATAGCTTATTTGAAATCTTAGAACCCTACTGTATAGGTACATCTTGCTACCAATAGATTAAAACCCTCGACACCTATTCTCGCGTTGACACGAATTGCTTGGTTTCACGATGTGTAGTGTGATGGCCGAGAGAAGGTTATGACTCAAAGGCGGGAATCAGAAGGCTGGGTGTTCGTGTCACTCCGGGGTCACCAATGTGACGGCCGAGAGATGGTTATGACTCAAAGGCGGGAATCAGAAGGCTGGGTGTTCGTGTCACTCCGGGCTCACCAATGTGACGGCCGAGAGAAGGTTATGACTCAAAGGCGGGAATCAGTAGGCTGGGTGTTCGTGTCACTCCGGGCTCACCAATGTGACGGCCGAGAGAAGGTTATGACTCAAAGGCGGGAATCAGAAGGCTGGGTGTTCGTGTCACTCCGGGGTCACCAATGTGACGGCCGAGAGAAGGTTATGACTCAAAGGCGGGAATCAGAAGGCTGGGTGTTCGTGTCACTCCGGGGTCACCAATGTGACGGCCGAGAGAAGGTTATGACTCAAAGGCGAGAATCAGAAGGCTGGGTGTTCGTGTCACTCCGGGGTCACCAATGTAACGGCCGAGAGAAGGTTATGACTCAAAGACGGGAATCAGAAGGCTGGGTGTTCGTGTCACTCCGGGGTCACCAATGTGACGGCCGAGAGAAGGTTATGACTCAAAGGCGAGAATCAGAAGGCTGGGTGTTCGTGTCACTCCGGGGTCACCAATGTGACGGCCGAGAGAAGGTTATGACTCAAAGACGGGAATCAGAGGGCTGGGTGTTCGTGTCACTCCGGGGTCACCAATGTGACGGCCGAGAGAAGGTTATGACTCAAAGGCGGGAATCAGAAGGCTGGGTGTTCGTGTCACTCCGGGGTCACCAATGTGACGGCCGAGAGAAGGTTATGACTCAAAGGCGGGAATCAGAAGGCTGGGTGTTCGTGTCACTCCGGGGTCACCAATGTGACGGCCGAGAGAAGGTTATGACTCAAAGGCGGGAATCAGAAGGCTGGGTGTTCGTGTCACTCCGGGGTCACCAATGTGACGGCCGAGAGAAGGTTATGACTCAAAGGCGGGAATCAGAAGGCTGGGTGTTCGTGTCACTCCGGGGTCACCAATGTGACGGCCGAGAGAAGGTTATGACTCAAAGGCGAGAATCAGAAGGCTGGGTGTTCGTGTCACTCCGGGGTCACCAATGTGACGGCCGAGAGAAGGTTATGACTCAAGGGCGGGAATCAGAAGGCTGGGTGTTCGTGTCACTCCGGGGGCGGGGTCACCAATGTGACGGCCGAGAGAAGGTTATGACTCAAAGGCGGGATGCAATCAACTGAGTCACTTTATTAAAGAACACTCTCCTCTATATACAAAACCTCAAGGCAACAGGAATTTTCATGTTCGAGAAACAGACAATGTTAGAGAGGAAAAACGCAGACATGTTCATTCTGGTTCTTTTTAGTACGAGGGAAGAGCGCAGATACAAGCATAATATATACAAAATAATTTATGTACGATCGTGTGACACACGGTTAGTACAGTAGCAATTCTCATGATAAATATATTTGATGTTCGGTTCTGGTAACATGATGAGTCATTGCACATATCTCTAAATATATTCTACCTTTAAAAAGAAAGTCGGTGTAGCTAAATGAATCCAAGAATTATTCTGTCTAGGGGTGGAACACCTTTTATCAACATTGCTCCTCATTTACGTGATGTAACTTATTAAGTAGCAATTTGGCTAGGTCGTAATAGATAGTTATAGTAGTCAATCATTTTAATAACACATTTAATCACAAGTATCCTAATAGAGAATTCCTTCGGATATTTCATTACAAGCACAATGCTTCTAAGGTGATATCGAATTACTCTTGCGACATTATTCAATTGAGCAGTGAATGACAAATTACAGTTCAGTGTTACCCCTAGGTCATGATCTACAAGATAACAAGGGTAATTTTTCATTAATATTTATTTTAGTTTGCGGTGGCCTATTGGAAACGTCCCTGGCAGGTGATCACCAGACTGGGGTTCGAGTCCTGCTCAAACTCGTTGGTTCATTTAATGTTTGCAACCTTGCCATCCTTGTGAGCTAGGATTAGGGGGATTGGGGGAGTCTATAGGTCTATTTGCTTATTCATCAGCAGCCATTTCCTGGCCCTCACTGGTCCTAGTTTGGATGGAGTGGAAGCTTTGTTACTGATAATATATAAATATGATCAGTCTCTAAGGCATTATCCTGCTGACCAGGGCAATGTCATTGTCCTTGCCTCTGCCATTCATGAGCAGCCTTTAAAACATTTAAAATCAAAGTTTCTGAAATTGTTTTTTCCCACCGTCATATTTTTCATCCATTCCCTATAACTACTAAGAACGTTATTCATATTCTCAGTTTTATCCTCGATGTCAGTTATGGAGGAGTAAAATTGTGTATTATCCTCAAAGAGCTTAATTTTCACTCCATGTCTCTGTGATACGTTTGATAGTGCAATTGCATAGATACAAAGTACGATTGGGCCTGTTACGCTTCCCTTAGGCAGTCATTTACTTTATTATTATTATTATTATTATTATTATTATTATTATTATTACTACTACTACTACTACTACTACTACTACTACTACTACTACTAAAAGCTAATTTATAACCCTAGTTGGCAAAGGAAGATGCTATACTCCCAAAGGCTCCTACAAAGAAAAATAGCCCAAATTAAAATATTAACAGTAATCTAAAGGATTTTTGGAGTTACACCCATTATATATGAACGGAGATCAATTTTAAATATTATCTATCTTGACCTTTTGCAAGTTTAAAAAGGAATAATCTATGTATCACTGAAAGGCAATTACTAAAACCCTTTCTTAGAATAAATACTACACAGTATTCTAGAAGTTTTATTCCAGCTGTGATCTTCCTAATCGGGTAGCTATGCCAGTAGAACTTCAAAAGTTCACACTTGCAGCAAATGTTTATATGTTGAACAGGCTATCATAAATCTTTTTATAATTTATATATGGCATATCTGTTTTGATGTCGTTGCTGTTTTCAAAATATTTTATTGTTATTTTTTTATTTCATTATTTCCTTTCCTCACTAGGCTATATTTTCTTGTTGGAGCCCTTGGGCCTATAGCATTTTCCTTTTCCAACTAGGGTTGTAGCTTGGCTAATAATAATAATAATAATAATAATAATAATAATAATAATAATAATAATAATAATAATAATAATAATGCTCTTACTTTAATGGCAAATATTTTCATTGCAAAGTAAGAAAATATTTAATTCATACTATATTTAACTAATCATTTTAAAATTCTATTTACGTAATTCTTTGATTTTGAAATATTTCAATAAATTATTGCAAATATGCTTTAAATTACACCAATGTTGGCGCCCTAACATAAAAATAACATAGTGCCATAGCCTCTGTACCATGGTCTTCCACTGTTTTAGGTTAGAGTTCTCTTGCTTGAGGGTACACTCGGGCACACTTTTCTATCTAATTTCTCTTCCTCTTGTTTTGTTAGGATTTTTATAGTTTACATAGGATATATTTATTTTAATGTTGTTCCCGTTCTTAAAATATTTTATTTTTCCTCGTTTCCTTTCCTCAATGGGCTGCTTTCCCTGTTGTGGCCCCTAGGCTTATACCGTCCTGCTTTTCCAACTAGGGTTGTAGCTTAGCTAATAATAATAATAATAATGATAATAATAATAATAATAATAAACTAAAAATATATTACTAAGGATATTTTCTGCCGTGGAATATGGAAATTTTGGAAGGTAGCTTATCATAACTTTGCATTAAAAGTTTATATCTCTCGCAAGCCAATATTTCCATTTTATATTTCTGTGGTTCAGCGAAAATTTCTTATTTGAGCAAGTCATCGTCTTGGTCTTTACTTAGCCAGGTAAAAGAATGTTCATATTTTGAAAGGTAGCTTATCATAATTTTGCATTAAAAATTTATATCTGTCCAAAACCAATATTTAAATTTTGTTTCTATGGTCTAGTGAAAATTTCTTATTTGAGCAAGTCATCATTATAGTCTTCAACTAGCCAGATAAGAGAATGTTCATATTTTGAAAAATATATAACCATAATTTTGCATTAAAAATCAATATATCTCATAAAACAAATATTTCAATTAAATATTTTTATGGTTTAATGGAGATATGTTGTTTGAACAAGTCATTATCATAGTCTTTAACTAGACAGATAAGAGAATGATCATATTTTGGAGGGTAGATAATCATATCTTTGCATTGAAAATAGATATCTCTCTCTCTCTCTCTCTCTCAAAAAAAAAAAAAAAAAATTCATTGAATATTTCTATGGTCTAATGGAGATGTGTTTTGGAAGAAGTCATCGCCATAGTCTTTAACTAGCCAAATAAGAGAATGTTCATATTTTGGAAAGTAGATGATACTAATTTTGCTTTAAGAATCGATATCTGGCAATGGAAAATATTTCCATTCAATATTCCTGTGGTCTAATGGAGCTGTGCTTTGGAAGAACTCATCACCAGTCTTCAACTTGCCAGATAAGAGAATATTAATGGAACGACTCAAATGTCCTTATATGTTCTTTAGAAAGATGAGATAATGTGTTTTCGCTTGTCAAGAATAAAACCTTTTTGAAAACCATGTTAATGATGTTCGCTGCGGGGGGCTGAAAAGGCTAAAAAGAAGGTGTAACTCTCTCTCTCTCTCTCTCTCTCTCTCTCTCTCTCTCTCTCTCTCTCTCTCTCTCTCTCTCTCTGGAAGAACAATCCTGATCCACTAGAGTCTCGTTTAGCTGAACTGAATTAAGAGGAATTTACATCAAATTTAAGCAGAAACAAAATTGCAGCAAATTATTTTTCAAAAAAAAAAAAAAAAATAAAAAAAAAATAATATGGTGTAGTTACCTTGGGAATTTTTCCAGTTCTTGTAATATCTTCTTATCTTCAACCTATTTTATTTCTTTTGATGGCGTTTTTGGCTGATTTTCCTACGTTCAATGATTGATTTCAAGTATTATCTAAAATTTAAATTCAGTTTAATTCCACTTTTGATGGTTACAGTTACATTTTTTTTTATATTATGGCTTCCCTTAGTATTTCCCCTTTACATTCCTGTTGATCAAGTATTGAATAAGCATTTCATTAGTGATAACACACCTTATATCAATTGTATATTGACTTTGATTATTTAGGTGTTCTTATAGTGCAATCTATAGTAATTTAGAGACCATCATTTTCATACTTAGTCTGTAGCCACCACAATCTGCCCCAATCAATGGCTGAGAATGAAGGACTTAATCGTAACTAATCATAGCCTTTATATTTATAGAAGGAAATTGGTTCCTAGTACTGTTGAAGAGATCTGAGAAAGTGGTAAGAAAACGCTGACATTTTTGGATTTTCAATTTCACACCTTTCAAGCAACTGGCAGATGCCCTTTCAAGTTTGGCATTTAAAGTTTAGAAACTATGGCTTACTTGTTGTTATTTAAACACCAATACCTCTTGCTTCGACTTTAGAATCAAAGGTGCCTATAGAAAATGTATAGCTTCAAAGCTTGTTTCATATTTATGTGGATTTTAGTGGAAGGGCCTTTAGTTTGCAAAACTGTAGATGGATTAACGTAAAGCACTTTTAAGTTAGACCTGCTCTTTTCGAGGAAATGATAACCACAATTTGAATTGTATATATATCCTAATCCTTGTAGGAAAAATATGTAGAATATGTGTTTTATACAGTGAGAGTAATGACCTTTTCCAGAGTACTATGACTGTCATAAATTGTTTTGCATGATTACTGACCTCTGTTGTAGGTGACTCGAGTTAAGTCTCATAGGTAACGTATTGTATGCCAATTGGTGAGAGTATAATCCCACAAAATCTAACAATTCAGCATATTTACAGAGCAACATTGCATTTACTTGCTCGAGGGCTAAGCAGTAGTACTCGAGCGATCATAAGAAGAAGTAGGTACTCCTCTGAAGAGTATTGGGCTGAGTAAAGTTTATTTCCGAATCTTTTTATAATAAAGTGAAAAAAACACATGTTCCGATGTCTCATTATCTGTTGACATGGGAAATATATGCATCAAACAATAGGCAATATATATTACAATAGAGATAACGCTCACTCTTTTGCAACTCTCTCTCCTACCGTCGCTAATATCACCTTCTGTCAACAGATAATTTGCGAAAGTTTTGTTGCCTTTTTTTTCTACCATTTTTGTATTTTTCCACGTCCTCTAATTTTGTTTGTGCACCAAAATGGACTCCTTCAATCTGTCTTTTTAGATATTTTTTTCCTACATTTCTTTTCCAAGTCCTCCAATTTTGCTTTTGTACCACAGGGGATTCATTCAACCTGTATTAATAAAATATTGTTTTTTTTTTTCTTACCCTTTTTGTATGTTTCCATGTCCTCCAATTCTGTTTGTGTACCAAAGGGGACTCTTTCAACCTGTAATTTAAGATATTATTTTTTACATTTTTTTTTTATTTTCCCAAGTTTTCCCATTTGGCTTGAGTAATACAGAGGACTCCTTCAACCTGTATTATAAAATCATTATTTTTCCATTATTTCTATGTTTCCACGTCCTCCAGTTTTGCTTGAGTACCAAAGATGACTCCTTCAGCCTGTATTTGTATTTTTCCACGTCCTCCAGTTTTGCTTGTGTACCAAAGATGATTCCTTCTGCCTGTATTTTAATATATTTTTTCCTATATTTTTTTTTTTTTGCTTGAGTAGTACAGAGGACTCCTTCAACTTGTATTATATTTTTTTTCCTACCATTTTTGTATTTTTCCACGTCCTCCAGTTTTGCTTGTGTACCAAAGATGATTCCTTCAGCCTGTATTTTAATATATTTTTTCCTACATTTTTTTTTTTTTTTGCTTGAGTAGTACAGAGGACTCCTTCAACTTGTATTATATTTTTTTTCCTACCATTTTTGTATTTTTCCACGTCCTCCAGTTTTGCTTGTGTACCAAAGATGATTCCTTCAGCCTGTATTTTAATATATTTTTTCCTACATTTTTTTTTTTTTTTTGCTTGAGTAGTACAGAGGACTCCTTCAACTTGTATTATATTTTTTTTCCTACCATTTTTGTATTTTTCCACGTCCTCCAGTTTTGCTTGTGTACCAAAGATGATTCCTTCAGCCTGTATTTTAATATATTTTTTCCTACATTTTTTTTTTTTTTTTGCTTGAGTAGTACAGAGGACTCCTTCAACTTGTATTATATTTTTTTCCTACCATTTTTGTATTTTTCCACGTCCTCCAGTTTTGCTTGTGTACCAAAGATGATTCCTTCAGCCTGTATTTTAATATATTTTTTCCTACATTTTTTTTTTTTTTTGCTTGAGTAGTACAGAGGACTCCTTCAACTTGTATTATATTTTTTTCTTACCATTTTTGTATGTATCCACGTCCTCCAGTTTTGCTTGTGTACCAAAGAGGACTCCTTCAGCCTGTATTTTAATATATTTTTCCTACTTTTTTTTTTTTTTTGCTTGAGTAGTACAGAGGACTCCTTCAACTTGTATTATATTTTTTTCCTACCATTTTTGTATTTTTCCACGTCCTCCAGTTTTGCTTGTGTACCAAAGAGGACTCCTTCAGCCTGTATTTTAATATATTTTTTCCTACTTTTTTTTTTTTGCTTGAGTAGTACAGAGGACTCCTTCAACTTGTATAATATTTTTTTCCTACCATTTTTGTATGTTTCCACGTCCTCCAGTTTTGCTTGTGTACCAAAGATGACTTCTTCAGCCTGTATTTTAAGATATTTTTTCTACATTATTTTTTTTTTTTTTGCTTGAGTAGTACAGAGGACTCCTTCAACCTGTATTATATTTTTTTTTCTATCATTTTTGTATTTTTCCACGTTCTCCAATTTTGCTTATGTATCACAAGGGACTCCTTCAACCTTTATTTTAAGCTAATGTATCGAGGGTGAGTTGGTTGTGGTAGGGTAGAGTCTAGGTCTATACATTCCTTAGGAACATATAGGGAACAGAGTAACGCAGTTAATAGACAATAACCCTTCTTTTGAAACATTCATCATCGACAAATAGACAGAAACTGTTCTGGTTAGTTTCGTTTGATATCTTCCTCCAAACAATGGATTGAGAGAGATTCAGATTGGATTGAACTTATAAATTCTAGTCATATATCCAAGTCCTGGGGTCTGGTTGCCATTTAGTAGTCAGGTGCAACGAAGGGGAGACCTCATGAATGCAATATGAAGTAAAAGTTAACAGTGGCTGGAGAAGAAGAAGGAAGAAAGATAGCGGTAACGGAAGTGAAGTAAAAGGCAAAAAAATGAGTGGAACTAGGGGCTGAAGGGTCCTGTAATGATCCTCAAGTTTTATATAGAGTACATCGCACAGGACACACTGACGGCACTACCACATTACAGACTAGGAAATATTTCATTATCGTCATCGCCTCCTACTCCTATTGGCGCAAAGGGCCTCGATTAGATTTCACCAGTTATCTCTATCTTGATCTGTTAATTCAATACTTCTAAATTCATCATCTCCTACTTCACACTTCATAATCCTCTGCCATGTAGGCGTGGGCTTTCCAACTCTTCTAGTGTCTTGTGAAGCTCCGTTAAACGTTTGGTGAAGTAATCTCTCTTGGGATGTGCAAAAAGCATACCCAAACCATCTCCATCTACCCCTCTCCATGATCTCATCCATATATGACACTCGAGTAGTCTCTCTTATAGTTTCATTTCTATAAGAGAAATATTTAGATAAAGAAAAAAGAAGAAAAATAATAATTTTGTTTATCGGACCATTAAGGTAAAAATTCTTTAGCAGATTTCCGATTTGATGCATAAGACCCTTTTTTCTTCTTAGATTTCTTTCATTCTACCCTTTTTAGTATTGCTTTCCTGTCTGGTCTTCAGCTTCTGAATCATAATTTGTTGGACAAAAACTTACGGTCTACTAAATTTCTTATTCCTGATTTGGATATAAATCTGTGGCCCCCGTTGCTCAGCTAGTCTTTTTTACGTGCTCCATAAGATACTTCATCATTTGAACCATCCTTGGAATTCAGATCTTCCAAGACATGGCAATCCTGTATTTAGTTCTAGGTATTCAGTTAATTCTAACAGTCTCATCTTCTCCATCCTAAGGCTCGACAATACTGAGTGTTCTAGCAGTTGTATTCCAACTGTGACCAGATTTTGGAATGATCTTCCCTATCAAGCAGTTGAGTTAGTAGAACTTCTGAGTGTAAAACTTGCAGCGAATGCATGTGACTTTAGACGAAATTTAAAATATTCAAGCTCTCTACATCCAAAGAATGCAGATATTACTTAAAAGAGTCATAGACATTGGACTGTAATAAAAGAAAAGTAAAATGATGAAATAAAGTGGAGGCATGAATAAAATGGGGTAGCAAAAAGAGTATAAAGAGACATTTTGAGTTAAACTGGTATATAAGAATAATTGACCCCAGATCGAGAACCTTCTTGTTCGTCAGAAAGCATGGAACAAATTAATCCACGCTGAAGATGTGCAACTTCATCAAAGAATTCTTTCATTGAGCGGCAATGGTAGAACAAAAAATGGGAATAAAAACTTTTCATTCAAGATTTGCAGATTATATGCGGCAACTTTATGTTTTGATAGAGGTGTATTCATTTTCATATTTTTGTATGTTTGTTTATTTGTTTTATATTCGAATAACTCGAAAAATGCTTAACCAAATCTCATGCCATTTGGTGGGATGATTAGCCATGATCCAAGAACATCTTAATTAGATTTTGTAAATGATTGGGTCGAAAGGTAATGAAAAAGGTCAAAAACATCTTTTTGCAATATCGTGGCCAAATCTTATCTGATTTGCATAAAACTGGTGTTAGAATGTGCATAATTTAATTGCCTACCTTGTGTTATGCAGCATGATATAGTGATGTCATTACCCTTGTTAGCAGATGGGGGTCAAAGTTCAATGGGGTTAATGAACTTGCAGAAAATACGAGTTTTGTCATTACGCGGCCATTGCAATCCGACTTGGCTGTGGTGAAGGTATGCGCTCTACCCAGTGCCCTTTCTAGTTTAATGTGATGATGATAATTTAGACATTGAGCTAACTATATACGAACATTTCTAATATTTTCATTCGTTTAATATATGAACTTTTTTTTAGAAACTCTACGCTTCTTGAAAGATAAGTAGGTTTATAAATAGCAAATTCTCAACAAATCCCCCGCACCATTAGTGTAGCTTTTAATTTTTTACCCACATGCTTCTTATCACTTGTCTGAAAGAAAAACCCCTTCAATAACACTTCTATACATTCAAGTATACTAGCATGAATATTATTCATGTTAGCGTATATAGTTTTACCATAAGTATTCTTCTGCAATCTCTGTGTGGATGAGTGAGTTCAAGTTTAGTTTAGACTTTGTTTATCCAAACTTCAAAACAATCAAGAGAGAGAGAGAGAGAGAGAGAGAGAGAGAGAGAGAGAGAGAGAGAGAGAGAGAGAGAGAGAGAGAGAGAGAGAGAGAGAGAGAGAGAGCGGGGGGGGGGGCGGCAGCAGGGTGGATACTACTTCATACCAAAGATGATTATAATCTTGATGGAGTCCAAAGTCATGCTTTAGATCCTCAATAAACGAACCTTGGGGCATCGGGATCTCCTAACCTTAGCTTCCCTTTGAGGTGAGGTTTCTGGAACACTAGTCAATATTGAGCAGATGTTTCTTGGATCCCGAGGGAAAAGGGGGAGAGGGATGAGGGGGAAAAGGCTAGAGCTAAGATAAAGTTAGGGAACAGACGGAGTAAGGATCAAATGGTAGTAAACAAATCTAAGGGTAAATCTTTAACAATAATAAAAATTAAAGGCAATGTAGTATATTTAGAAATAGTTTTTATGGTATAATAATTCCAATAAATCAAATCTTTTAGTTAGTCTTTAAGATACCTAAAACAATTACACACACACACACACACACACACACACACACACACATATATATATATATATATATATTATATATATATATATATATATATATATATATATATATATATATATATGTATATATATATATATATATATATATATATATATATATATATATATATATACGTAGTATATATGTATATATACATATATATATGTATATATATATATATATATATATATATATATATATATATATATATATATATATATATATATATGTATATATATATTCATATATATATATATATATATATATATATATATATATATATATATATATAATATATATAATATCATTACCAAAGAGTTTATCAGAGGAAAGTTTCGTCATAAATACATTAATGGTTACCAATGCATTAAATTTTGCTTTAGATATGTGTGACCTTTGTCGTTGATTTTTAAACACCATGAAAAAATAAATCAACAATTACAATGATTTCTTATTCACCTGATGTAAAACGATTCATATCGTAGTGAGTGGTTTAGGAATGAAAATTATGGTTCAACAAAATGTTGATATGATTCCTATGTTTTAACATTTCCAGCATTTTTTTTTTTTTTTTTTTTTTTTGCATGCTGTTTTGTGTTATCTTTTCAAATGGTGATTAACGCACACACACACACACACACACACACACACACACACACACACACGTTATTTAGTGAACGATGATTGCGAGAAATATCATTCCCAATTCCTTATATACTCGTATCAGGTGATCCCTTTCTGTGCCTCCATGAGGTCATCAAACTATCTAAGTATCTCATATATCATAAGTTAATCTTTGGTCAAATGAGTTTTAAGGAATTATATAAGGACGTTAGGCTATTTTTTGCCTTTGCGTGAGATATAAAGTGAGCACAAACTAATTTTTTAGCTTGTAATTTCATTCCAGCGCTAATATTCCTGCACTTGTTGATTTCTTAGCGAAACAAATATTTTAACTGGGATGATATGAGTTACCAAAGAGATTTCATTTCACCACACACCCCTGTTCATGCTAAACGTTTTTATCTTTGATTAAATATCTTATTCTATACCATGGTATGTAGTAGCTAAAATTAGTGGGAATATTACTAAAGAAAATTTTAACTCATTGTTTTGTGATATATATAAATATATATATATATATATATATATATATATATATATATATATATATATATATATATATATGAATATATATATATATATATATATATATATATATATATATATATATATATATATATATATATATATATATATATACATATATATATAATATATATATATATATATATATATATATATATATATATATATATATATATATATATATATATATATATATATATATATATATATATATATATATATATATATATATATATATATATATATATATATTTATATAGTCAGTAAAAATCTTATACACAAGCCACTCTACTCATTGATCACATAAATATTACATTTGCACATTCATTCATACTATTTCAGTGCTCTGGTGTAGATTGTATTATAAACGATTCTATCATAAACGATGAATATAAAATAAAATGGCCTTTCAGAGAGTAAGTGAAGAGTAATAAGTATTCCAAGAAAAGTGACGTCTGACGGTGAGAGAGAAGATCAAAACTTCGAGGACTCATAAATGGTGGGCTTAATTTGAGCAAAAATTTTCTTCGGGGCCGCAAGCCAGAAAGAAAATCCAGATGGTTACAGGATGGATAGGAGACTTCTCCTACCCCGTCCCCATCCCTTTCTCTCGTCTATTCTTCTTTCTTCTCCCTCTCCCTTCCTAATTACTGTCTTTCATGACAAGTGGTTGTTTTGAAGCGATTGTTTTTCTGATGAGAAGGACGAAGAATTGTCCAAGTGGCAGCATAGGAAATTAAAGCAGTTTTAGAAATAGAAATGAATTTTTCTGTAGTGCATTTGCGTGATATGAAGATGGATGTTAATTATACTGAAACCATTGAGTCTTTTGATAAAATTCTCTTATTGCAACAGATCTAGGAACAATCGGATTTGATTAATGGAATAGTAGTAATCTCATTTTTCAATGGGTACTTTGATGAACGAATAACTAGCGTGCTTAATTTCTCTCTCTCTCTCTCTCTCTCTCTCTCTCTCTCTCTCTCTCTCTCTCTCTCTCTCTCTCTCTCTCTCTCTCTCTCTCTCTTTATAAGTAGGAAATAGGTAAATGTGTCATTTTACATACTAGTGAATTTATGATATAAACCTCTCTCTCTCTCTCTCTCTCTCTCTCTCTCCTCATCTCTCTCTCTCTCTCTCTCTCTCTCTCTCTCAGCACTAGTTATAAGTAGGAAATAGGTAAATGTGTCATTTTACATACTAGTGAAGTTATAATATGTTATAATATAAACTCTCTCTCTCTCTCTCTCTCTCTCTCTCTTCTCTCTCTCTCTCTCTCTCTCTCTCTCTCTCTCTCAGTCCTAGTTATAGGTAAAATTTAAGTAAATTTGTCATTTTACATACTAGTAAAGTTATAATATATAAACTACAGTAAATCATGAGATTGCTTAATAATGAGTAAAAAAACGTTGAAATAACTAAAGACTCACTCAGGAATGGACCTATATCGGTCATCATGAATGAGCCTTGTTTACCCCTTTCAGTGTTGATAGCAAGACTGATGGGAACATTACATCAGCGCCTCCAACTGTAACGAGGATGTTCTTTGGCAATAAACGTTGAAGACCTTTGGCAATAAACGTTGCAGACATTTGGGAATAAACGTTGCAGACCTTTGGCAATAAACGTTGCAGACCTTTGGCAACAAACGTTGCAGACTTTTGGCAGTAAACGTTGCAGACCTTTGGCAACAAACGCTGCAGACTTTTGGCAATAAACGTTGCAGACCTTTGGCAATAAACGTTGCAGACTTTTGGCAACAAACGTTGCAGACCTTTGGCAACAAACGTTGCAGACCTTTGGCAATAAACGTTGCAGACCTTTGGCAACCAACGTTGCAGACTTTTGGCAACAAACGTTCCAGACTTTTGGCAATAAACGTTGCAGGGGTAGTTACAAAGCGGGGATGCCAGGTGACCTCAAACGTTCAAGAGGTAAACCAATCATAATTAGGGGAACTTGAATTGGTAACGGGCTAACTTCATGGGAACGTAGATAAGGTCAAGAGATACAAGAAGGAAATGATGTAAAAAATAGAATTGATTTGGAAAGGTGGACACGGAATTAGATAATAAAGAATTGATTACCAAGGTGAAAAGAGAGGTATAGCATATCTAAAATATAGGGCACATGCAAGTAAAATATAGACATAGATTTAAAATTGAAATATGTGCGATAAGAATATACAACATAAGTAAGAGGGAAGATATTTGCGGTAGGCAGGAAAAGTTTAAATAGAAACTGTTAAGACAACTTGTATTTTTAACATGGTATTTCAATACTTTGGAAAACAAACAGAAAAAATGCTTAGAATCCTGAGTAAATCATGATCTTATCCTTGAAAAATTAATCTCTCTTACTAAGAAAATAACTTGAAGTCACTTGACTTTCACACAGAGTCCTGTTGAAGCCCTTGGCCTTATAGCTTAGCTAATAATAATAATAATAATAATAATAATAATAATAATAATAATAATAATAATAATAATAATAATAATAATAATAATAATACATGTTTTACCTCTCTTTCATTTCAACTCTGGGGTCCCATGGTACTGCGACATCAATGAGTGACACTTTCTTCTTGATTTTGTCAATCAACGTCACGCCCAAATAGACCCGACTCCAGAGATGAAGAGAAAAAGAGGAAAAAATGCATAAGTATCAATACCTGAAAATAGAAATAAGAAGGATATGGGATATGCCAGTGAAAATTGTACCCATAATCATAGGAGCACTAGGCACGGCCCCGAGATCCCTGAAAAGGAATCTAGAAAAACTAGAGGATAAAGTAGCTCCAGGACGCATGCAGAAGAGTGATCCTAGAAGCGGAGTACATAATAAGAAAAGTGATGGACTCCTAAAGAGGTAGGATGCAACCCGGAACCCTGCACTATAAATACCACCCAGTTGAAAAGACTCTGATAGAGAGAAGGAAAATAAAATTGATAATAATAATAATAATAATAATATGTCAGTGAGTAAATGCATATGCTTTAATTGAAAATTCAATTGAAACAATTTCTATTACTTTCTTAACTGACAAAATATAACATACAGCTATCATGTGCCACGAAGCTGACAAAGATTTATGAAAGAATATAAAATATACATTGTGAAAGTGAAATATACTACATATGATCTAGAGATTCATATTAATTTCGTCTTTGCATCTTAATTACAGTATATTTTTCCTAATTACTGAAACCAGACAGAAAGTAGTGATTGTATGCAGAAGGATCAAATACTTTGCGCATACCTTCGTAATTAACAGGGAAAAGTTGCATCTCATTTACCCTCAACCTTTTTAGTCTTATCCTTTATGCATTAGCGAGGAATTCACATCAACGGCAGTCCATCTTAATCAGCTTCATGACCCAATACGTGATTTTAGTTCATTAGTTTCGACTTTGCATAGAAACTTTCTGAACAATAGAATCAAAATCTCTTGCATCTCTTCATTAATTCGACATTTTCAGAGAATTTGGAATTATAAAAGGATGATATGGCTCAGTAGCATGCCCTTCCCCCTGCCTCTCTCTCTCTCTCTCTCTCTCTCTCTCTCTCTCTCTCTCTCTCTCTCTCTCTCTCTCTCTCTCCAATTTTATATTTTGTCCTTTCTTGACAGATTTTAATGCAAGTCAATTCATCCGACCTGAGAACACTACTTCTCTCTCTCTCTCTTCTCTCTCTCTCTCTCTCTCTCTCTCTCTCTCTCTCTCTCTCTCTCTCTCTCTCTCTCCGATTTCATATTGTTTCCTCTAATAGGATTTAATGTAAGTTAATTCATCCGATCTGAGAACACTACTCTCTCTCTCTCTCTCTCTCTCTCTCTCTCTCTCTCTCTCTCTCTCTGTATATGTGTATGTATATACATTGTATGTATGTATGAAATTGAACACAATATACTTATTAAATCTCTCTCTCTCTCTCTCTCTCTCTCTCTCTCTCTCTCTCTCTCTCTCTCTCTCTCTCTCTCTCTCTCTCTCTGTATATGTGTATGTATATACATTGTATGTATGTATGAAATTGAACACAATATACTTATTAAATCTTTCTCTCTCTCTCTCTCTCTCTCTCTCTCTCTCTCTCTCTCTCTCTCTCTCTCTCTCTCTCTCTCTCTCTGACTTCATATTGTTTCCTTTCTTGACAGGATGTAATGTAAGTCAATTCATCTGACCTGGGAGCACTACTCTCTCTCTCTCTCTCTCTCTCTCTCTCTCTCTCTCTCTCTCTCTCTCTCTCTCTCTCTCTCTCTCTCTCCAATTTTATATTTTGTCCTTTCTTGACAGATTTTAATGCAAGTCAATTCATCCGACCTGAGAACACTACTCTCTCTCTCTCTCTCTCTCTCTCTCTCTCTCTCTCTCTCTCTCTCTCTCCGATTTCATATTGTTTCCTCTAATAGGATTTAATGTAAGTTAATTCATCCGATCTGAGAACACTACTTCTCTCTCTCTCTCTCTCTCTCTCTCTCTCTCTCTCTCTCTCTCTCTCTCTCTCTCTCTCTCTCTCTCTCTCTGTATATGTGTATGTATATACATTGTATGTATGTATGAAATTGAACACAATATACTTATTAAATCTTTCCTCTCTCTCTCTCTCTCTCTCTCTCTCTCTCTCTCTCTCTCTCTCTCTCTCTCTCTCTCTCTCTGACTTCATATTGTTTCCTTTCTTGACAGGATGTAATGTAAGTCAATTCATCTGACCTGGGAGCACTACTCTCTCTCTCTCTCTCTCTCTCTCTCTCTCTCTCTCTCTCTCTCTCTCTCTCTCTCTCTCTCTTTTCGACTTTATATTGTTTCCTTTCTTGACAGGATTTAATGCAAGTCAATTCACCTGACCTGAGAACAAACACACACTCTCTCTCTCTCTCTCTCTCTCTCTCTCTCTCTCTCTCTCTCTCTCTCTCTCTCTCTCTCTCTCTCTGCTGTCATATGCAAACAGAAAACTTCATAATATTTTTATTCTGCTTTTGAGAAATATAATTATGAATATTTTTGTGTATGGATGAAAATCATGATTTTATGATCGTAAATACAATCTTACTGCCTCTAGTTTTGTAGATCTCACCAACAATAAGCTGCAGAAAAAAAGAAAAAAAAATTATATAGGTGACGTATAAGAAGTCCAGCAATTTCTTTATCTCACTAGAAAAAAAAAAGGTTTCTCCAGTTTTATGAAATGTCGAAGTCAAGCATTTAACAATAATAAATTATTTTGATTTTTAAAACATTACCCCAAAATTATTGTATTTCCAAATTATAATGTACCATTGTCATATTTAGTAATTAGAAAAAATTAAAATAATTTCATTAAAATTAATCCTTTATTACAGTTACCCAACAATGGCATACATATCAATATGTTTTCCTGAAATATCAGCAACATATTGTTATATACATTTTATTTTACAACATATGTAATTGAATTAGCTTTTGGCAATATATTCTAAACCATTTTTTTACTAAAATGATGATCTTTCCACCTCTGATTAGCAAAATATTGTCATATTGGTATACTCGACCCTCTGTTGATAAATATCTAATCGGACATGTGACAAAAATAGCCCTGATTCTTTTACATATTTTATTATTATTTAGAGAAGGAGACAGCCACTCTTCAAATGTTTAGAGGTTGCTCATGAATGGTAGAGGCAAGGGACAGTGACATTGCACTAGGAAGCAGGATAATGCCCTATAGACTATCCATATTATCAGTGCCCAAGCCTTCTCCCCATCCAAGCTAGGAAAAGGGAGGACAAGGCAATGACTCCTGGTGATTCACAAGGTTGACATATAGGTTCCCCAAGGATGGTAAGGTTGCAGCCATTAAGGGAGCTAACGAATTTGAGTGTGCCTGAACCCCAGTCTACCAATCATCAAGCACAGACGTTACCAGTTAAGCCATATCCTTAACATATAGGATCGAATACAATTTTCTTTTTTTATGAGAGGGTTTTTATTTGTGAATGATATCAAAATATTGATATTTCAGGAGTATATTTTTTGAAAATCTTGTTCAACAATATTTCTCAGTTTCTAGCTTTTCATAGAGGTGGATTCAACTCTCCTCGGATACTGCAGATACAATTCCTCCCTTCAGAAATCACGGGGTAATTCACTATCATCCACATGAATGCTTTCAGAAGGCAAAGTTATAAATGCACCAGTGCATAATTCTAGGCAAATATTTTTCAAATAATCTAGTTCTCCAAATTTTGTTTAGACGTTTAAAATTATGTATTTTGCAACGTGCTTAAGCTTTTAACTGCACAGAGAATCATTATAGAGCCTTAATCATGACCTCTTACTCCTACTAAAACCAAAAATAAAATCTACAACATATATAAGATTTCTAGGACTTAAATCTTAGGACATCTGTGTGACTAGCCAATGGAAAGCTACAGTGCAACATTATGACCTAATTTACTTTTTCTTTTCATAAGATAAAAGAATTTATATATATATATATATATATATATATATATATATATATATATATATATATATATATATATATATATATATATATATATATATATATATATATAAAGTGTGAACTACTACAGCATGTCTACTAAATTATATAACCATAGTCTTAGATGTAAAATATTTAAAACTATTATCGTCTGCCCTTTTACTTATTAGAGTGATAAACGTTTTGTTAATTCTTTAGGGCTCTTTTGGTGTTCAATGTCATCATCATCATCATCTCCTCCTACCCCTATTGACGCAAAGGGTCTCGGTTAGATTTCACCCGTCGTCTCTATCTTGAGCTTTTAAATCAATGCTTCTCCATTCATCATCTCCCACCTCTCCCACTGGTAATTAGGTTTGTATCAAGTAATATTATTAAATAGAATTATTATTCGCATTAATTTCGTATAGGTTTAATTGTGGTCTACTTAAAAATATATTACTGAGCTTTCTGTATACAACAATCTTCTTCTCTCTCTTATTACGAGATCTTGCTATATGTCTTTCCATAGCAATTATTAATTCTGATACTATCAACCTCACTATAGCTAGTTCAATTTCCAGTTTAAACCAACATTCCAGTGCCGATTTTAATGAAATGGAATGGATAACATGATCGAGAGTAAAGAATAAGTGAGAAAGCGTAAGATTTTTCTGCTCATTGTTGGAACTTTATGCGGTCCGAGCCATTACTCAATGTTCGGAACAGTATCTCTCCCGACCATCATTTCTTATTCCTCCCTGACAACAAAAAACGTCGATATATATTGGACTGTGTCGTGAATTTCTTCTTTTTCCCATTACTCTGAAGGTAATTTGTAATAACTTTATTGATATTCAGTGATTATATTGTTAAAATGGTATTTTACAGGTAAAGTGGTCTCATGTTTTACTCTGAAAGAAGCCTAGGCCTATGTTATTTTTTTTTTTTTTTTTTTTTGAGATCTAGCATCTTCATGTTAGATTAGGCCTTCCTTCAGAGGAGGCTTTGAAGCAGGCCTACAGATTCAAGTAGGGCGTATCGTGGAATTTTTTATTAGATATTATTAAACAAGATAATAAAGCAGACCTTAACGAAATGACGAACACAAGATTGACCAAATAAACTTATTAATTTTGTAGTTACCTAACCTCAATTTACCTACCTTTATCTTACCTGCTCTTACCTTACCTGTTCTTACCTTACCCAGGCAAATCCTTACCTTCTCTTACTGTACCTACGCTTATTTACGTATTCTTAAATTATTTACACATACCTTGCCTACCATCATTCAATTAACCTTACCTTAACTAACCTCACGTTATGTATACTTACCTTACCTAACCCAACCTTACATACCCCTACCTTACCTAACCTCACCATACCTTACCTTAACTTCCTTTGCCTTACATAACCTCACATTACCTTACCTAACCTTACCTCACCTGCCTTTACCTAACTAATTCTTACATTGCCTATCCTTACCTTAACAAATACTTTACCTACCCATATCATTCCTATACATAATTTTACCTACCCTTGCCTTTCCTACACATACTTTAATTACATATATTTCACCTAACCTTACCTCACCTAATCTTATTTTACTAAGCCTTACCATACCTACCCTCACCTTACCTGCTTTTACCTCACATACTCATAATATATCATATATCTACTCATATCATACCTACTAATACCTGCCTACTAATATCTTGCCTAATAATACTTTATTTACTCTCAACTTACCTGCTCTTACCATGCCTAAATTTACTAAAGCTACCCTTACTTTACCTACTCATAAATTCCATACCCTTACCAACTATTACTTTATCTCACATCTGTCCTTATCTATTCTTACCACATCTCTTAACTAACCTAGCCTTACTTTACCTTACCTTAACCTGCCCTACCCTACCCTACCACACCCTAACCAACTCTACCACACTCTACCATACCCTACCCTACTCTACCATACCCTATCTTACCCTACCCTCCCTTACTTAATCTTACTTTACCTTATTTGTTCCGTAACTGAAATACAAACCACGCTATTTACATTGGGTAATTACTTCGGCGTAGCTGATGACGAGCCATAAAAGTTTTAATGATCGTTTACCACCCCGCCGCTAGTTAGCACGGGGTAGGGAGGGGTAGCTAGCTACACCCCCCCCCCCACACACACACGGGTGAATGCTTCACTTTACTTTTGGCTCGGCTGGCGAGCGGACGTGTCTGCTCCCATCCTTGCTTGACAGCCATTAATGCTTTGTCTATTACTTACTTTTTCTTATACTTAATATATTAAACATTCTTGGTGTTTATATATATTTCTGTGTATAGAATATAGTAAGTTTTTCTTTTCAGTGTTTGTGCGGTGTGTGTAGTGTACGACAACGAGAGAGTCTTGAACGGCATAGCGCTAGGCCACCACCGTTCCCTTCGGTTTCTCGTTACGCTGACCCTTCGGGGTCTCGTAACTTTAGTTACGCAGAACCCTTGGGCTCTCGTAACTTGTGTCACAGTTTAGTGACAGGGAAACTTCGGTTTCTCTTTGCGCTGACCCTGCGTTGTCTCGTACGGTAGTTATGCAGAACCCCCCGGCTCTCGTAACTTTAGTCACTCCTACAATTCGGTGTTTAGTGACAGGGAAACTTCGGTTTCTCGTTGCACTGACCCTTCGGGATCTCACAACTCAGGCTATGTTAGGCCTTTTGGTCTCTCGTTCCCTTAGCCAAGACCTGCTGTCCTGCCGTCTCCGTTCCTGGCTGCTGACGCGCTGTGGGCGCCCACGACTAAAACTTGCCATTGCGCATAAGGGACTTGAGCGCAAACTGCGCCTCTAATCCTTCAGCTCCAGATTTTTACCTGCGCCCCCTCATGCTGCTGCTGTTCTAGACATAGCGCCTCAGCGCTCATCTGCGCGCACCTGTTCCTGTTATGCTCCAGGGTTCCCCTGCGCCCCCACACTGCACTCCAGCTCCCACCAGCAGTTCCTGATTAGCGCGCCAGCGTTCTCCTGCGCAGTACTTCCAGTGTTGATCGTCGGCTCTGTGCTGAAACAGACCTGCCTTGGTCTTCTTCAGGGGATGCCCTCCCTTTAGGGACACATCCCAGTTCCTGTTTGACCTGTCAGCTGATCCTTCGACCCAGAGCACAAGCACACGCGTGCAAGTGCTAACGCCGACAATCTTCTAATGCGCACAACGGCGACGATCACACCTGCGAGGACGATCTTCATACGCGTGTAACGCCGACGATCACACCTGCGCGGACGATCTTCATACGCGCGTAACGCCGACGATCGTCCGCGCGCGGGCACCAATGGGCACCCGCGCGCATTCGGCGCGCCCACACACCTGCGCGCCCGTGCGCCCGCGTCGCGCGCAGGCACCAATGCGCTCCCACACGCATTCAGCGCGCCCACACACCCGCCCTCCCGCATGCTCGTGCGCCCGTGCGCTTGCGCGCCCACGAACACTCCTACATTCTTCTCCAGGCACAGGCACCAGTGGTTTCCAGCGCGCATTCGGCGCCCCCGTGCGCCCGGCGCGCCCTCGCGCCCGCATGCGCAAGCATTTCTTTAATTTGCGTGCCCATCGCAGCATCGCACACCTGTGCTCCCGCACCCTGTTGCATGCCCATAGAGGCAGTTCCTGATATAGCGCACAAGCGCTTGCCAACGCCCCAGCGCGCTCCTACAATTCACCGCGCAGTCCAGGATGTGCCTAAGTTAGCGCACGGGCGCTCACAGGTACCTCTGGACTCTCCACCCAATTTGCGCAATCCTGTACGCACGCTTCCAGTTGCGCACAAAGTTCCGGTTGCGCGCAATTTGCCAGTTGCGCGCGATGTTCCAGTTGCGCGCGATGTTCCAGTTGCGTGCGATGTTCCAGTTGCACGTGATATTCCAGTTGCGCCCCCATCGCAACAGCGCACACCTGTGCGCCCGAATCCGATTGCGCCGCACATCGTTGGAGTCTTTTTTTTTCCGGAAAGATCGCAAGCGCTCACCAGTGGTTCAGCCTGCGGGGTCTCCAAGTCTCTTCTACGAAGGGCACCTCTCCCATTCGCGGGAGAGGTCTCTCTTAGTGACCACTCCTCGGAGTATCAAGTCTCCTGCGCTTCAAGCGCACCCATGAGATCCTCAGGGTAAGATGAATGTGCAGACTGCGCAGCGCTCACCTGCTCGCCATCGCGCTAACTCGCGGTACTGCACTCTCGCCCCCAACAGTCTTGCATCAAGTTGCTGCGCTCCCGCGTACACGCGATCATTTGATTGCGCCCATCCAACCTTCAACCACCTCCTACGTGCACCCGCGCCATCTCCCGCGCGCGCTCACGCTATCAATCTCGCAAGCCTGCGTCCTTACACGCCTGCGCGATCGTGAACACAAATTACTGCTGCGCACGATCCCTTCCAGGAATCATTGCGCCACCTCCAGCTCGATCTGCGCCCCGATCGCAAGCGTGATCACGCACAAATCTTACGGGACTGCAGGTGGACAAGCCATCGTCCCGTTCCCCTCCCAGCAGTCGCAAAACAGCGCGCTCGCCGGAGGAGGAGAGGTTTCCGGACAGGTCTAAGGCCCCCCCTTTTGTCTCAGCTTCGTTCAGGCGAACCCTCCTTTGTCAAACTCCTCCAAGGGATCGAACGATCCCCTTCCCTCCAGAGGGAGTATCTGACAGCTCGACTGTCAGCCAGCTACCCTAGTTTGGGATCATAGTCAGAGCCCTTATGCAGGCTATGAAGCCTGTGCTCTCTGACCTCTGTCACATATCAGGGGCAGCTCCCTCCCCTCCTGAAGAGGAAGAGGGGAGTCCCCTCCAGGGTGTCTTCTCCAAAGGCTAAACTGTCTCCTCGCAAATCCTTGCTCAAGGCTCTTTCCTTACCCCAGACTTTCTCCCCCTCCGCTGCGGATGAGGATTACCTATCCTCGGGGGAGTCGGACGAGCCGGGCCGTTCCCCCATCACACCATGGGGGGAAACTCCGCCTCTTCCTGAGAGGTCTTGTCAGGGATAGAGAAGTGCCTGCATCCATTGTTACTGGAGTCCCATATCCCTCCCAGGAGGGAACCGAAGGACTCGAAGACTGTTTCTAAGTCTTCGGCAAGGATCAGACAGGAGTCAGCTAGACATTCGGAGAACGTTCACAAATTCCCCGAGGAAGAACACTGGGGTCAAGAGACTTTGCTGCTAGCTCATGAGGAGGAGAACACCAAGAGTCAGAACATGCGTGCTGGCAAGTTCTGCCCCCCAGGAGGAACCTCAACAGGTTCCCAAACCCAGAGGCCCCTCCTAGTGAGGGTAAGGACTCGGTCTTGGACCAAGTCTATGGCACCCAGGAACCCTCTAGGACCAGTGCAGCTTTGCCCTGGTCACAAGGGATGCAGAGCGCCAGAGACAAGGTTAAAGGCCAGCTCTGAGCGTGCCTCCCCCAGCAGATCCAGCGCCGATAACAAGCTCCTCCCTCCTCCTCGAGTCCATCAGAGGAGGTATTTCGAGATCCTAGAGGAGACTTGTTTGGGCCTTACGGTTCACCACTCCGTGGAAGAACTCACTGGGGGAGCCCCTCTGAAGAGACACTCCATCCAACACGTGTCCTTTTCTCCTACTCAGATCCTAGGCCAGGAGAATGTAGCGAAGTGTGCCATGCAGGCAACTTCTTGGTCTGTCATCTGGCTGGGGTCTCTGGGCATCCTACGGGAAAGAATAGAGCTCCTCGTTCCTTTCCTTGAATTGGAGGCTGTTTACGGACACCTCAAGGAACGGGTGGGGGGGGGAGACCACGTTCGGTAAAAGGGCCTCAGGCCTGTGGTCAGAATCGGAAAAGTGCCTCCATATAAATCTGCTAGTGATGAAGGCCGCTCTCCCTGGCCCTTCTTCAGTGCCAACAAAGATCTAGCGGATCACGCTGAGGGGTTATGACCAACAACACCTCAGTAGTGGCTTACATCAACAAGCAAGGAGGTACCTTTTCAAAGCGGCTATCCCATCTCTCAATAGGGATACTGAGACAGCCCTGAAGCCCACTCGATCCCTCCATCGACTCGCTTCATTCCAGACAAAGGGAATGTGCTCACTGACAGACGGAGCAGGGCATCTCAGATAATGAGTATTAAGTAGCCCTTGGATCATCCAGTAGCTAACAAAGTTCTGACTTTGTGGGGTTATCTGACTATGGATTGGTTCGCTACAGCGCTGAACTTCAAGCTCCCGATGTGTTGCCCCCAGGCCCAGATCCCGAAGCACTCTGACAAGATGCCTTCCAACAACAGTGAGACAGCACCAACGTGTGCGCTTTTTCCCCGTTCTGTGTGATGAGGAGAGTGCTCAACAAGACCAGAATATCGGTCAATCGCTCTCGGCGTCACAAGCAAACAACCACATGCCAACAGCTCCCTCAAAGCCGTAGCTTCGCTTCGACTTACCGCCTGGAAGATTATCCAGCATCTCCTCACCAAGAGAGGATTGTCGCAACAAGTTGCGAACGGGATGTCTGGACACCTGCGCAGGTCATCCACAGGGGCCTACCAGGCAAAGTGCCGAGTGTGTTTGTGGTTGGAATCGTGAAGGAGTATCTCTTCACTCGATACCACTGTTCCAGCACGAGCGAAGTTCTTCGTTTATTTGAGGGAAGAATGCGCCTTTCAGTCTTGGCAATGAAAGGCTAGCCTTCAGGCTCTAAGGAGCGGAACATTCCTTCCTCGCTGGAACTTTCCCTACTCATATGAAGATACGATCTTACCTGCCCTCAGTCAGAAGGGAGACCTCCTCCAGAGCACTTGGTTCGAATTCTCAGGCCTCGTAGAGAGGCCTCCCTACGAACCATGTCGCCAGGCTTCAAATCGACACCTAGCTCGATAGGCAGTGTTCCTGCTAGCTTTGGTCTTGGCCAAGCGAGTCAGTGAACTTCATGGTCTCTCGTATGACATCGCCCATGAAAGGGGATGAGGGTAGGTAACGTTCGTAATCGTCTCTGAGTTTGTGGCTAAGACACAGAATCTGAGAGTGCCGGATACTCGATTAGACTCTTTCTGGATTTCGAGTCTTCGTTCTGTAACAGATGACCCAGACCATCTACTGTGTCCAGTAAGGAGTCTGAGGTTACATCTCAAAGAACGGCTGCTTTCGTCCCCAAGTGTAAGCTTTGTTTGTGAACACGAGGAGAACAAGAGGAGGGTCACCAAGAATACCAATCTCCGCATGGATTCATAGGGTGATCCATCTGTCCCCGAATCCTAACCCTCCTCCGTCATGTCGCCTTAGAGCGCATGATGTATGGGGCGCAGCAACGTCCCTGACCTTCAAGAAGAGCTTCTCAGCGACGCAGGTTCTACAAGCAGTGGTGGAAGCGTCAGATGACCTTCACAGCCCACTACCTGCAATACGTGACACACAGGAGACTCGATACGTTCTCTATCGGCCCTGTGATGGATACACAATAGCTGGTCATACCTCAGGCTCCTTAATGGACAGGTAGCAGAGGGTTGAGGGCATTGTTACCCGGTCTTAGTCTGCGTGAATGAAAAGATTTGTCTGGCTCTTATTCTTTTCTTCATCCGCTCCTTCCTTGGAGAAAGCAGCATCCTGGGTTCTTTGCTTAGCTGACCTCAAACCACTGCAGGTAAACCATGCTTCCTTGTGTTCCTAGTATTAAGAGTAATACTGTCATGTCCCCATACCCTGACGAGATGGTATTGGGAGAGTTCTAGCCTAGATTTCCATCTGATGAACTCCAGGTCAACTTCCTAGGATGAGTCGCTTCTCACCTTCACACACAGCTTATGTAGGCCGCAGCAGTTTCACAGCTGCCAGCGAGGTGCAGGGACCCCTTATTTCTTGAGTACTTAAACTCTCGAATTTGGGGTCCCCGGGCAAGCCAAAGCCATTATGGCAGGGGACTTACCGCCCTTCCTAAGGGTTGAGTCACCCCATGTAAATAGCGTGGTTTGTATTTCAGTTACGGAACAAATGACAAATTCGTAGATAATTTGTATTTTTCCTACCAATACAAACCTTAGCTATTTACACATATGTGGCCGCCAGCCCTGTCCTCCGACATAAGTCCTACCTCTAAGCAAAGTGAAGCATTCACCGGTGTGTGTGTGTGAGGGGGGTGGGGGTTAGCTAGCTACCCCTCCCTATCCCCCGCTAACTAGCGGCGGGGTAGTAAACCCTCGTTAAAACTTTTATGGCTTGTCATCAGCTACGCCGAAGTAATTACCCCATGTAAATAGCTAAGGTTTGTATAGTTAGGAAAAATACAAATTATCTACGAATTTGTCATATTTGACCCTTAACCTTTTGCAATAGATATAAAATGAAAGTAACGGATGTGCTTTAGCCCTTTATTTCTGAAACTCTCCTACAAGGTTCTCCTATTCCAAAACTCTCCTACAAGGTTCTCCTATTCCTTAAACTTAAAAGCTTCTATAATTCCTCATACTTACCTATAAGCTCCTCTAATTCCTTAAACTCGACTAAAAGCTCCTTTAATTCCTTAACCCTGGATAGGTACGGTCCTCGGACACCCCTTTAAGGGTATACTCGGACGCGAACGACCCCGACGCCAAAAAAAATTCTTGAAAAATCAGTTTTTGCAGTAACCTCCTTTTTTCTTTTGCCAAAAAAAACTTCAATGAATGCTTAAAACAACTGTAAAGATAAATACTACTCATCTGCAGAAAAACTATTTATTATAAATATTTTAAAAAATTAAGTAGAAAAAAAAAGACCTGACATAAAAATTCATAAAAAAAAGTTTATACATATATACACAAATCCTTTTAGGAATTGATTCTTGAATGTTTAGGACACATCTTGATGTATTTTGGATGAAGTCAGACCCATGGAGGTGAAGATCTGAAATGAGAAAAAAAGGGTAACTTTTTTTGGCCAAAAAAAATTGTCCAAATTTCATGAATTTTTTTGGGTACCCAAATGAAATAGGAAGTGGCAAATTTTTTTAGGGAATAAACATATGTTATCCTAAAATAGAAATATGTAAAAAAATCTTCATTATTTTGTAAATTACATTTATATCAGGGGCCATATCTAAAGGTAATTTTTTGAGTACTTGGAAATTTCGTAAAAAAATACATATATTTAATATATAATATGATATTTATGCAGGTAAAAATATACCAAAATATCACAAATTCTATAGGGAACAAGAATATATATAGATAGGGCAGCTTACGCTTCGGATATGTCCACAAAATGGCCGCCAACCACACTGACTCAGACTCCCTAATCTGCCACTTGAAATGTAGGAAGGGTATGTCAATTTCAAGGTGTTATTTACTAATCTAATTATTATTGGATATGCATAAAAATTGTATGGTGGGTTGCTGGATAATTGTCGATTATTTTACGACTATAAAATTAAAATTCTGACCCAAAAAATTTTTTTTGAAGGGAAATAAAATCGAAAAAAAAAATGTAAAACAATATTTTAGCTAAAAAAATTTGATGATATTCAATCAAAAAAAAAGTAAACAAAATTTTCCGACAAATAAACATCTAGAGGAATCATTACTCTGTGATAGTTCCTTAGTACGTAGTAATTTTGAAAGAATTGGGAAAAAACGAAAAAATGGCAATCACAGGAAAATCGAACACATACCTATATATACGCCATATCTGGCTAAAAAAAAGATAGGCATGGGTAGCCAGATCATCTAGAAACACTTTCCAACACTATAAAAATATAAGTTTTGCGACACTACTTGCCAATTCCTTACGGTAACATGACTAAGCAAAAAAATGCAAAACAAATAAAAAGGGGCACTCGTGGAAAAATGGCCATTCTAATATACGGCATTTCAGAAAAAAAAAATTTCAGCCACGTGCTAGGCAAACCATCAAGGCATATTTTCCGACAAATAAACATATAAATGAAATATTACTCTGTGATAGTTCCTTAGTACGTAGTAATTTTGAAAGAAATGGGAAAAAACGAAAAAATGGCAATCACAGGAAAATCGAACACATACTTATATATACGCCATATCTGGCTAAAAAAAAAAATAGGCATGGGTAGCCAGATCATCTAGAAACACTTTCCAACACTATAAAAATATAAGTTTTGCGACACTACTTGCCAATTCCTTACGGTAACATGACTAAGCTAAAAAATGCAAAACAAATAAAAAGGGGCACTCGCGGAAAAATGCCCAACATTCTAATATACGGCATCTCAGATAAAAAAAAAAGACATGCACGTGTTAGCCCAACCATCAAGGCACACTTTCTAACACATAAACATGAAAAAAAAATCAATAATATACGGCAATTCCTTACTACGTAGTAAATTTTTACAAATATTGAAAAAAAAACAGAAATTGGCAACCGCAGTTAAATACCCAATATACCAATAACTACGTCGTATCTGACAAAAACAAAATCACGCATGGGTAGCCAGATCATCTAGACGCACTTTCCAACATTAAAAAAGCAAAAGTTTTACGACACTATTTCGCAATATCTTACGGAAAAATGACTTGGCAAAAAAATTAAAAAAAATTTAAAAGGGACACTCGCGGTAAAATGCCCGACATTCTAATATACGACATCTCAGATAAAAAAAAAGACATGCACGTGTTAGCCCAACCATCAAGGCACACTTTCTAACACATAAACATGAAAAAAAAAATGAATAATATACGGCAATTCCTTACTACGTAGTAATTTTTACAAATATTGAAAAAAAAACAGAAATTGGTAACCGCAGTTAAATACCCAATATACCAATAACTACGTCGTATCTGACAAAAACAAAGTCATGCATGGGTAGCCAGATCATCTAGACACACTTTCCAACACTAAACAAGCAAAAGTTTTACGACACTATTTGGCAATATCTTACGGAAAAATGACTTGGCAAAAAAATGAAAAAAAATGAAAAAGGGCCACTCGCGGTAAAATGGTCCTCGTGGTGATGAACGACATTTTAACTAAAAAAAAAAAACATGCACATGGTAGCCAAACAATCCACCAAGACTTTCCACAACTGATAACCTATACAAGTTGCACCATTCTACGACAATTTCATAATACGTAATAACTTTGATAATTATGCAAACTACCTCAGAAGGGTAAACTCGGACGCGAACGACCCCGACGCGTCTCAGAAATCGGGGAAGGAGTACAGCTACAGCAATGCACATCTGGACACTACTAGAGCGTGTAGGGGAGACACCTCCTGCAGGTCGATCACCCACAAATTCAGTCACAGGGGTGAGTCACGTGAGAAAAACCTGTTTTTTTTTGACGCTCGGGGTCGCAAACGACCCACCGTACCTATCCAGGGTTAAACTTGCTTACAAGCTCCTCTAATTCCTTAAACTTGCTTACAAGCTCCTCTAATTCCTTAAACTCACCTACAAACCCCTCTAATTCCTTAAACTTACCTACAAGCCCCTCTAATTCCTTAAACTCACCTACAAACTCCTCTAATTCCTTAAACTTACCTAAAAGCTATCCTCTAATTGCTTAAACTAACTTACAAACCCAACTAACTCCTTAGACGAACCTACAAGCTCCCCTAATTCCTTTGATGAGCCTACAATATCCTCTATTTTAATGAACTAGATTACAAGCCCCACTAATGCCTTAAACACACATACAAGCCTCTCAAATTCCTTAAACGCTAAATATATGAAACTTTCACTACCAGTGAAACTGGAATTTGCTATAAGAAATGGACTAGTGCTGACTAGTTTGGTATTTTTCTCTATATGTTTAGAGGGGCTGGGGCATAATAATTTACGTATCGTCTATTAAAATGTAAAGTATGTTTTTCACTCTAAATCCATTGTTCACATCTGAGAAACTGAAGTTAACTTATTGCGCATGCATGTTTTCCATTGGTTTGGAGAACTTTCTATGCATTTACAACGACGTATTTGTCAGGTGGAATTTTTAAACCAATTAACAGCTTACAAGTATTTCTACATACGTTCCCGAATGTTGTTCTACAACAGTCCTTTTTTTTTTTTACCTTCCCCTTCAGTTTCAACTTAACCACCATCACATAAAGACGTCTCCAAGAAGAAACTTAAGGGAAATACATCAATATGTTTTAATATTTAAAGTAATTTCATTGATGTCGGCAATGGATTATGACGGAAATGCTTGCCGTTCAATGTAAACCATATTTTTCAATATTTGACTTAGCCGGTGATTATATAGCTGCAACTCTGTTGCCTGACAGACAACTCTAAGGTAAAAAACTCGCCAGTGATCGCTACACAGGTTGCGGGTGTGCCCAACAGCGCCATCTGTCGTCCAGATACCCAGTACTCAATGTAAACAAAGACTCAATTTTCTCTCTGTCGTGCTATCGACAAGACGTACTTACTCGCTGTTGCTAAACTGGAGTTTTTTCACAACTAATTGGTGAAGTACTTTATTCTAGTTTTGAGCTTTCGCTGTGCAGGGTTTCTCTTCACACAAATCCTTGAACTCTTTTTGATAACGGATTCTTTGTTGATGACTTTTTGATAGTTTTTTGAATTTCCCTTTGACCAATTCAAAATGGCTGACCCTTCACAAGTCCCAAAATTTAGGAAGTGCAATGCTAGGGACTGTTCAAGGCGTCTTCCGAAGGCTTCTATCGACCCTCACACTGTTTGTTCCAATTGTCGGGATAAAACCTGTCAATTGGAAGATCGGTGTGAGGAGTGCGTTGGGCTTTCGGAATTCGATTTTATCGAATTCCAAAAGTATACACGTAGGCTAGAGAGAGATAGAGTTAGGAGAAGTTCTTCTCGTTCTATTGATATATCCTCTCCTCATGCCCCACAACCTATTCCTTCCCCTGTAGTGGTTGCTCCTAACCCCCCTCCTGGCACTCAGGAACCTTCGATGGCTGATATGATGCGTGCCATCCAGGCTCTGGGTGAGAGAGTTGAGTCCCTTGCTAGTGACCGTAATCAGCTCATGGCGGATGTGAAGGAGCTTAAGTGCAAAAGTGCAGTGGGAAGTGCTAAAGTGCCGAGTGATAGTGTTGTGGATAGTGTTGCGCTTGAGGGTTCGTCTGTTCGTGCCTGTCGTCCTCCTAGTCCGGGACCTCTTGCAAGCTCCCAAGTCCAGGGGAGAAGCAATGTCGTACGACAAATGGGTTCGAGAGGCTTTAATCAGCGAACAGACGTTCCCTCCGTGGTATCGGGCGTATCTACCCAAGATCGCCCCTGCCTAACTAAGACGAGAGAGCCCATTTATACCTCGTCTTCGGAAGGTGTTTCTCGCAAGAAACCCTGGACCAAGGTCTCACGACCGTTAAAACGCAAGTCGGTCCCTTCCGCGCAAGTCCAACGGCCCAGTTGTAGCCACTGGGTCAGTTCGGACTCGCTGCCGTCATCCGATGACTGCTCAAAGCCTAAGAGAGGCAAAGCGGTACCGCTTCAGACAGTAACACCGTCTGTCGCCGCACCTGCTCCCGTAGACCCTAAGTGGTCTCTTCTGCAAGACATGCAGTCTAAACTGACGTCTCTAATGCAGGACTTTCGTGCGTAGAAGGTTGCTGCCGCACCAGCTAGTGCAGTACCTAGCCCACAACCTTCCATACGATCGGTTGTGCGTCCTGTGGACGCTGAGGTAACCTTCTCACGCACACCAGTTGAGAGAGTTCCGCCACCCATGCGTTCCAGTGTGATCTGCCAGCCGCATGTTGACGTTAAGCGACGCACGGAGGTCTCCGTTGACGTTCGAGAGGTTCAACAACCGTCAGAGTTGTTTTGTTTTGACGCGGTGCGTCAACCTCCGCAACCCAGTGTGGTTGCCACTGCGCACCCACATCAGTCCAGACAGTCTGGAGTAGACGCTGTGCGTCCCCTATGGTTGTTGCCAGCTCACAGACTGGGCAGCAGTTCCATGACGTTGCGTCCGGCTCAGTCACGCATGCACCCGTGCGACCGGACTCAGCGAACCAGCCGTTACCCACTCCGTTGTCGTTTCCTCATCAGTTATCGGATGAGGGACTTTCTGATGATGATGTCGCTGTACACATAGATGAACCACAATCAGAATTGGACGAGCCTAAGTCTACGCAACCCTCTTTGGACTTTAGGAAAGTTTTGGCCATTTTCAAAGAGATGTTTCCGGACCAGTTTGTTTCTGTGGCTCCTCGTTCTCCTCCGTCAGAGTTTGCGTTAGGCATGCTGTCTACCACTCCTGCCTTTACTAGACTCGTCCTCGCACGCTCGTCCAAGAGAGCTTTGCGGGTAATAGGAGAATGGTTGCAGTCCAAAAAGAGTTTAGGGAAGACAGCCTTTACGTTTCCCCCTGCTAGACTCTCTTCTAGATCGAGCGTCTGGTATGCCACGGGAGAAGTTCTCGGCTTGGGAGTTCCTGCTTCTGCCCAGGGCGACTTCTCAAGCCTCGTAGACTCTCCCCGCCGCCTTGCCATGAGACGCTCAAAGATATGTTGGTCATCTTCGGACCTGGACCACCTTTTGAAAGGTATCTTTAGGGCCTTCGAAGTTTTTAACTTCTTAGACTGGTGTCTAGGAGCCCTAAGCAGAAAGATCTCTCCAACAGAGAAAGAGACTTCCTTGCTCATTATGTCCTGCATGGACAAGGCCATACGTGATGGGTCTAATGAGCTTGCTGCATCTTTTGTGTCCGGAGTCCTTAAAAAGCGTGAAAACCTATGCTCATTCCTTTCAGCTGGAGTTACACCGTGCCAGAGATTCGAGCTTCTTTTTGCTCCTCTCTCCAAGTGCCTTTTTCCAGAAGACCTTATTAAGGAAATAGCCGCTTCATTGATACAGAAGGACACTCACGATCTTGTTGCGTCCTCCGCTCGCAAAGCTTCCCCTTTGCCTACCTTGTCAGCTAGACCAAGGATGGACACTCCAGCGTCCCGTTTTATTCCGCCCTTTCGTGGCAGAACCTCCAGCAGAGGAGGTGCTCGTGCCGAAGGGAAACGAGGAAAGAAGAAAGGAACCAAGTCCTTTAAGGGCAGAGTCTGACTGCCAGCTTCTTCAGACAGCAGTGGGAGCCAGACTCAAGAACTTCTGGCAGCCCTGGGAAAAGAGAGGCGCAGATGCACAATCTGTGAAGTTGCTCAGAGAGGGGTACAAGATCCCGTTTGTACGGAAACCCCCTCTAGCAACGTCTCCCATCGATCTCTCTCCCAGGTACAGAGAGGAAGACAAGAGACGAGCCTTGAAACAGGAAGTGTCTCTTTTACTAGAGAAGGGAGCGGTGGTCAAAGTCTCAGACCATCAAACCCCGGGATTCTATAACCGACTCTTCTTGGTGTCAAAGAAGACAGGAGGGTGGAGGCCGGTGCTAGACGTCAGTGCTCTGAATGTCTTTGTCACAAAGCAGACCTTCTCCATGGAGACCACAAAGTCGGTTCTAGCAGCGGTCAGAAGGGAAGACTGGATGGTCTCTTTAGACCTAAGGGACGCCTACTTCCACGTCCCCATCCACCCGGACTCCCAACCTTTTCTGAGATTCGTTTTCGAAAAGGTTGTCTACCAGTTTCAAGCCCTGTGCTTTGGCCTAAGCACAGCTCCTCTTGTGTTTACGAGGCTGATGAGGAATGTAGCCAAATTCCTTCATTTAGCGGACATCCAAGCCTCCCTCTATTTGGACGACTGGCTTCTCAGAGCTTCTTCCAGTCGTCGCTGTCTGAAGGATCTAAAGTGGACTCTAGATCTGACCAAGGAATTGGGTCTCCTTGTCAATATGGAAAAGTCACAAGTGGTCCCATCCCAAACTATTGTGTATTTAGGGGTGGAGATTCACAGTCTAGCTTTTCGGGCTTTTCCGTCGGCCCCCAGAACAAGCCAAGCCCAGTTATGCATCCAGAACATGCTGAAGAAGGAACAATGTTCAGTCAGGAAGTGGATGAGTCTGGTAGGGACGCTATCATCCCTGGAACAGTTTGTGTCATTAGGAAGACTACACCTCCGTCCTCTTCAATATCACCTAGCATTTCACTGGAAAAAGGACAAGACGCTAGAAGCGGTCTCGATCCCCATTTCCGAGAAGATGAAGTCTTGCCTGACTTGGTGGAAGGACAGTATCAGCCTAAGAGAGGGTCTTCCCCTGGCTGTTCAGACTCCCAACCACGTTCTCTTCTCGGACGCATCGGACGTAAGCTGGGGCGCGACATTAGACGGTCGGGAATGTTCGGGACTATGGAACTCGAGTCAAAGGATAATGCATATCAACTGCAAGGAGATACTGGCAGTACATCTGGCCTTGAAAAGCTTCGTCTCTCCTTCAAGGCAAAGTGGTAGAAGTGAACTCGGACAACACCACTGCCTTGGCGTACATCTCCAAGCAAGGAGGGACCCACTCACTGACGTTGTACGAGATCGCAAGGGAACTGCTCATCTGGTCAAAAGGTCAAAACATAGCACTAGTTACGAGGTTCATCCAAGGCAACTTGAATGTCATGGCAGATTGTCTCAGTCGGAAGGGACAAGTAATTCCAACAGAATGGACCCTCCACAAGGATGTATGCAAGAGACTTTGGGCCACTTGGGGCCAACCAACCATAGATCTCTTTGCAACCTCGATGACCAAGAGGCTCCCAATATATTGCTCACCAATCCCGGACCCAGCAGCAGTTCATATAGATGCCTTTCTCCTAGATTGGTCGCATCTAGATCTATACGCATTCCCACCGTTCAAGATCGTCAACAAGGTACTGCAGAAGTTCGCCTCTCACGAAGGGACAAGGTTGACGCTAGTTGCTCCCCTCTGGCCCGTGAGAGAATGGTTCACCGAGGTACTTCGATGGCTAGTAGACGTTCCCAGAAGTCTTCTTCTAAGGGTGGACCTTCTACGTCAGCCACACGTAAAGAAGGTACACCAAAGCCTCCACGCTCTTCGTCTGACTGCCTTCAGACTATCGAAAGACTCTCGAGAGCTAGAGGCTTTTCGAAGGAGGCAGCCAGTGCGATTGCTAGAGCAAGGAGAACATCCACCCTTAGAGTCTACCAATCGAAGTGGGAAGTATTCCGAAACTGGTGCAAGTCAGTATCTGTATCCTCGACCACTACCTCTGTAGCTCAAATAGCTGACTTTCTCTTATACCTGAGAAAAGAACGATCTCTTTCAGCTCCCACTATCAAGGGCTACAGAAGCATGTTGGCATCGGTCTTCCGGCATAGAGGCTTGGATCTTTCCAACAATAAAGATCTACAGGACCTCCTTAAGTCTTTTGAGACCACGAAGGAGCGTCGTTTGGTTACACCTGGTTGGAATTTAGACGTGGTACTAAGATTCCTCATGTCAGACAGGTTTGAGCCGCTACAATCAGCCTCCCTGAAAGATCTCACCTTAAAGACACTTTTCCTGGTATGCTTAGCCACAGCTAAATGAGTCAGTGAGATTCATGCCTTCAGCAAGAACATCGGATTTTCGTCAGACAAAGCTACATGTTCACTACAGCTTGGTTTTCTAGCTAAAAATGAGCTACCTTCTCGACCTTGGCCGAAATCGTTCGATATTCCCAGCTTATCGAATATGGTAGGCAATGAACTAGAAAGAGTCTTATGCCCTGTGAGAGCTCTTAAGTTCTATTTAAAACGAACTAAACCTTTACGAGGCCTATCTAAAGCTTTATGGTGTTCAGTTAAGAAACCATCTTTGCCTATGTCAAAGAATGCTTTATCCTATTTTATCAGACTGTTAATACGAGAAGCTCATTCCCATCTGAGTGAGGAAGACCAAGCATTGCTGAAGGTAAGGACACACGAAGTTAGAGCTGTCGCAACTTCCATGGCCTTTAAGCAAAATAGATCTCTGCGAAGTATAATGGACGCAACCTATTGGAGAAGCAAGTCAGTGTTTGCGTCTTTTTATCTAAAGGATGTCTAGTCTCTTTACGAGGACTGCTACACACTGGGACCATTCGTAGCAGCGAGTGCAGTAGTGGGTGAGGGCTCAACCACTACAATTCCCTAATTCCATACCCTTTTAATCTCTCTCTTGAAATGTTTTTATTGTTGTTTTTTGGGTTGTCCGGAAGGCTAAGAAGCCTTTCGCATCCTGGTTAATTTGGCGGGTGGTCAAAGTCATTTCTTGAGAGCGCCTAGATTAGGGGTTTTGATGAGGTCCTGTTGTATGGGTAGCAACCCTTGATACTTCAGATCCTAGGGGTCGATCAGCATCCTAAGAGGATCGCGAGGCTCCGTAAGGAAGACGTACTTAAAAGGCAGAGTAATTGTTCAAGTCGACTTCCTTACCAGGTACCTATTTATTTTGTTTTTGTTATTTTGATAACTTCTAAAATGAAATAAAAACTCTTAGCTCATTAAAATGTAAACATATATTGCTGGTCTCTACCCACCCCCCTGGGTGTGAGTCAGCTATATAATCACCGGCTAAATTAAATATTGAAAAATGTTATTTTGATAATAAAATAAATTTTTGAATATACTTACCCGGTGATTATAAATTAAAGGACCCTCCCTTCCTCCCCAATAGAGACGCAGTGGAACGAGGAGAAAATTGAGTCTTTGTTTACATTGAGTACTGGGTATCTGGACGACAGATGGCGCTGTTGGGCACACCCGCAACCTGTGTAGCGATCGCTGGCGAGTTTTTACCTTAGAGTTGTCTGTCGGGCAGCAGAGTTGCAGCTATATAATCACCGGGTAAGTATATTCAAAAATTTATTTTATTATCAAAATAACATATTTTTCCAACTGGTTATCTTATGCTTATTTTGCATTTCTGACTCTTATTACTGGTGCAAATCACTCTTTATGACATTTCCACACTCAAAAAAACCCCAGTTTCCCACTGGGGTTCCCCATAATTGTCTCTATATAAGGGGGTACAAAAACTCATGAACGGGGTGTTTGCACCAATAATCATGGTCAGAAATGCATAGAAGACAAGATAGTGAGTAGGAAAAATATATGGCTCATGTATTTGGATAGAAATTAAAGTATCATATATTTGCCCCTTTCACTAACCTAGAGGCTCATCTCATTATTTTAAATATAAGCTCCTCTAATCCTTCATACCAACACACAAGCTGCTCTAATCCCTTAAACTAACCTACAGCTCATCTAATTCCTTTAACTTACAAGCTCCTCTAATTCCCTAAACAAAATGACAATCTCCTCTAACTCTATAAACTAACCTACAACCTCCTCTAATTCCTCAAATTAACCAAAACACTCCTCGAATTCATGCCTTTACATTGTGTGATCTCAACCTAAGCTGATCTACATGTTTTGGCAAAACCAAGTAAAAGTAAACCCTCAGACTAAATTAAATAAGAAGCTTGGTCTTATTTTATGGATGGTGCAAACAGTTCCAACTTAACTTATATTTGTTCCGTAACCGAAATACAAACCACGCTATTTAAATAGGGTATTACTTTCGGCGTAGCTGAAATGGCGAGCCATTAGATTTTTAACGAGGGTTTACTAGCCCCTCGCTAGTTAGCGAGGGGGTAGGGAAGGACTAGCTAGCTACCCCTCCCCCCTCACACACCGGTGAACTAGTTCACTTTGCTTTTGGCTTGGGTGATGAACAGACTTGTCTGCTCTCACCCTCGCGTATTGACAGCCTTAATCTTTTATGCTTTTTCTTTCAGTTGTGTGTTTGGAAGTTGGCCTCTCTCTTTATCATGTGGAAGTGCCCCGGGTTACCAGACCGCCCTTGTGGGACATATATATCGGCGGTCGAGACGGATCCTCACACCTTGTGTCCGTTCTGCAGGGGCCAATGGTGTGATAAGGATAAAGTTTGTTGTGAGTGCAGGGAGTGGTCTACCTCCCAGTGGGAGAGGTTTTTCTGGCGCCGAAAGAAGAAGTCCAAGTGGGATCTTTCTCCTTCAAGGATCTCCTTGAAGATGGAAATCTCCAAGGACTCTTCTTTCGTTGCCCAAACCTCCTCTGAAGCTCCCACTCGATTGGTCTCTCCCGAGAGTCTGTCGAGTGGTAGTGTAGGCCGTACTTTTGTTGACCGACCTCGGGGTTTGGGAGAGGGAGTTGCCTCCTATAGCGAGGCAGATCCTCCTCCTCCTCCGGGGGAGGATTTATCTATGAATGTTGCTAACGATGATTTATAGCAGCTTTGGGCTTCCTTGGGGCTTAAGGGTTCGTCCTCCAGGGAAGCCCTGTTTCACCTTATCCAGTTGGGAGCAGCTGTCAAACAGTCGCCGGTGACGGCGGAAGTTGACCCTCTGTCTATCGTCGACGTTGTTGTGGCAGAGGCTTCCGGCGAGTTGGGTCAAACCTTGCCTTGGGTGCTGATGTTGCTGAAGGCTTGGTTCCCCCCTCCGAACATCCTTCGAGGGAGAGGTCAAGTCCAACGGTCTCTCCTGCAGGTGTTTGTTCCCCTCGGGGGAGTTCACTAACAGAGACTCGTCTTCGGAGGACTGACAATGGTATCCTGATGCCCGCAGAGAACGTATCCGACGCAAGGCTCGTCTTCCTCTTCGCCGTAAAAGCCTTCCTTCTCCCCACAAGGGAGTTAGGAGGCGCGTTTTCAGCTCCTCGCCTTCACAGTCCCCCGCAGAGGATCCTCCTCACTGTGCTTTGACCATTGCAGCTGCATCACTGGACCTCCCTGCAGGTCATTTGCGATCTTCTCCGCCTGCCAGACCTGCTGACCTTCCTTCTCCGTTCATGGCAACTGACGCACTGTGGGCGCCCACGCACCCCGTTTTCAAATGGGCACCGGTCCCTTTGGGGCAAAAGGGGCTTGCTCACAATGTGGTTAAGTCCCTTAAGTGCCAGGTATCCCCTGCGTGCCCACGCTCTCCTGCGCGCTTGTGCGCAATTGCGCGCAAGCGCTCGCCTGTTCCTGATGTTCCTGAGACAAGGACCCAGAGACATCCTATGCGAGGGACAACGCGCCAGCGAGCTCCTGCTGCAGAATCGACGTGCCAGCGCTCATACCGATATCCTGCTCGTCAGCGCTCTTCTGTGCGCCAGCGATCTCCTGTATGCCAGCTACCTCCTACTCGCCAGTGCACAGCTGCACGCCCTGATCCTGCTACGCGCTACGTGCCACGCGCGCACACGATCTCCTGCGCGCCCACAATCTCCAGCTCGTCAGCGCTCTTCACCTGCTCGGCAGCGCGGCCCCCGTCAGCCCTCGCCTGCGCACCATCACGCGCAGTCACCTTCGCGCACACAGGTTCCAGTCCCTACCGTGCGCCCTTCCAGAGGCTTCCCACGAGCAGTCCTTCTGCGCGCCCTCTGTCTTCACCAGACCGCGCACCTGCGCGCCATCGATCTCCTGCGTGCACACGCGCACCATCTCCTGCGCGCCATCACTCCCCAGCACGCAATCGTGCCCACGAGCCTGCTCGGCGTAGATCACCTATGCGCCCACGCGCACCGTCACCTGTGCGCAGTCGCACACCTGCATGCCCAGCGCGCCATCGCTCGCCTGCGCGACATCGCTCGCCTGCGCGACATCGCTCGCCTGCGCGCCATCGCTCGCCTGCGCGCCATCGCTCGCCTGCGCGCCATCGCTCGCCTGCGCGGCATCGCTCGCCTGCGCGCCATCGCTCGCGTGCGCGCCATCATTCTCCTGCTCGCCAGCACTCGCCCGCGCACCCACCCGCTCCCTCGCCCAAGCGCCCCCGTGCCTTCATCTTCATGCGCCCGCACGCACGCACACGTGCGAGAACGTTCGCCCGCGCGCGAACCTAGGATTATTCCCTCGCGCGAGCCCAAGCGCGATTCCCACTGGGTTTCGCAATGCAAGCTACTGAACGAGTCGTCAGGAACGAGTGCAGCTAGTTCGTCTTTATGCTCCCCCCCCCCCCCGCAAGCGCAAACCAGCGCGCTCGCAGGAGGAGGGGAGATCTTCAGATAGGTCCAGGCACCCATCTTCTTCCCTTTCTTTCCAGGCAGGCCATGTTGTAGTCTCTACTCCAAAGGACCGCCCGATTCCCTTACCTCCAGAGGGAGTCTCTGACACTACGTCTGTCAGTAAGCAGCCATGGTTTGAGTCCCTTATCAGAGCTGTCGTCCAGGCTGTTAAGCCTGCCTTCTCTGATTTGGGCACCAAACCAAGGGCAGCTCCGACCCCACTGAATAGGAAGAGAGGAGTAGAGGTCGTGGTGACTTCTCCTCGGGTCAAGCAGGCTCCTAAGAAGTCCGTCAGGAAGGCCCCTTCCCCCCCCCGCAGACGTTTTCTACATCCCCTGTGGACGAGGATTTTCCGTCCTCAGGGGAGTCTTCCGAGGTGAGACATTCTCGCACCGCACCAATGGGAGCAACCCCACCTCGAGCAGGCGGAGAATAGCCCTCAGACTTCGTTGCTGTAGTCCTGTATCTCTCCTAGGAGGGAACCGAAGGACTCGAAGACCATCCCGAAGTCTTCTCCCAGTATTCGACCAGAGCCAACGAGACCCGCGCAGAACGTCCACATGTCCCCCCAAGAAGAGCCTTTGGGGATGGGAGACTTCGCTGCCGGTTCTCCAGGGGGAGAGCCGCAAGAGTCAGAGCATGCCTTCTGGCAGGTCTTGACTCTGATAAGGAATCTCAACAAGTTTCCGGACCCGGAGATTCTTCCTCGTGAGGGCAAGGACACGGTCCTGGACCGAGTCTTTGGCACTCAGAAACCTACTAAGGCCAGTGCGGCTCTGCCCTGGTCCCAAGGGGTTAAGAGTGCCAGGGATAAGGTTGAGGGCCAGCTTTCCGAGCTCGCCTCCTCCAGCCGTTCCACTGCTGGCAACAAGCTCCTCCCGCCTCCTCGTGCCCACCAGAGAAGGTATTTTGAGATCATGGAGGAGCCTTGTTTAGCTCTTCTATTGCACCACTCTGTGGAAGAGCTTACCAAGGGAGTTCCTCTTGATAGACTCTCTAGCCGGCAAGTGACATTCTCGGGGACAGAGATCCTAAACCAGGAGAAGGTCGCGAAGTGTGCCATGCAGGCTACTTCGTGGCTGGATGTCTGGTTGGGGTCTCTGGGCATCCTTTTGCGATCCGAGGATCTGTCCAAGGAAAGCACTAGGAAGGCCCTGGAGACCTTCCTCCTCTCGGGCACCCGCACCATTGAGTTTCTGGCCCACCAAGTCTCGAACTTGTGGGCCAATTCGATCTTGAAACGACGTGATGCGGTGGTAGAGAGGTTCCATTCGAAGGTCTCAACCGTCGAAGTCAGCAAGCTCAGACACTCTTCCCTTACGGGAAAGAGCCTGTTTGAGCCCAAGGATGTGGAACAGGCAGCTGAGAGGTGGAGGAAATCCAATCAGGATTCTCTCCTCCAAAGGGCTCTCACATCGAAGCCCTACAAACCTCCAGCACCTCAACAACAACCTCGCCAGTCCCAGACGACGAAACCGGCAGCGGCAACGAAGACAACGGTGTCCAAACAGCAGCCCTTTCCTGTCAAAGACAGGAGAGGCAAGAAGTCCTGCAGGGCAGGCAAGAATCCTAGGGGGAGCGGCCGAGGCCGCAAACGCTAGGATTGGTAATCCCCCTGCATGTCCACCAGTGGGGGATGCCTACAAAGTTGCGCAATCAGGTGGCAGCAACTCGGAGCCGATTCCTGGACGGTTTCTGTAATCAGTCAAGGATATCGCGTCCCGTTCATAGCATCTCTTCCTCCCCTGACAGCGAATCCAGTGTCGTTGAGCTCCTATGACATGGTATCGGCAAAGGGGCTAGCCCTACGGGCAGAAGTCGAGACCATGCTAAAGAAGGATGCTCTCCAAGAGGTCGTCGACGAGTCTCCAGGCTTCTTCAGTCGACTCTTTCTTGTAATAAAGCGTCTGGAGGCTGGAGACCAGGTATCGGCAAAGGGGCTAGCCCTATGGGCAGAAGTCGAGACCATGCTAAAGAAGGATGCTCTCCAAGAGGTCGTCGACGAGTCTCCAGGCTTCTTCAGTCGACTCTTTCTTGTAATAAAGGCGTCTGGAGGCTGGAGACCAGTCATCGACCTCTCAGCTCTGGACAGGTTTGTCAAACAAACTCCGTTCAGCATGGAGACAGCAGACACAGTCAGACTTGCAGTGAGACTACAAGACTTCATGTGTACACTGGATCTGAAGGACGCGTACTTCCAGATCCTAATCCATCCGTCTTCAAGGAAGTATTTAAGATTCAGCCTGGATAACAAGATCTACCAGTTCAAGGTGCTGTATTTCGGTCTCTCCACAGCACCTCAAGTTTTCACCAAAGTGTTCACCCTGATCTCTTCGTGGGCACACAGGATAGACATTCGTCTACTCCGTTATCTGGACGACTGGCTGATCCTGGCAGACTCGGAATCGACCCTTCTTCGACAACGAGACAAGCTTCTGGGACTTTGCCAAGATCTAGGGATCATGGTAAATCTCGAGAAGTCTTCTCGCTTCCATCTTAATGACTGGTATATCTAGGCATGATCTTGGACACCAATCTCCACAAAGCCTTTCCATCAGACAACAGGATAGCAAGGATGAGGTGGGTCGCAGATCCTTTCCTCAGACGAGAAGAACTCCCAGCCCAATCGTGGTTATGTCTCCTCGGTCACTTTTCCTCTCTGGCCCGTCTAGTTCCAAATGGGCGCCTTAGGATGAGATCCTTGCAATGGCGGCTCAAGTCTCGGTGGAATCAAGGTCATGATTCCCCGGACATTTTGGTCCCTGTAGGTCCTGCGGAACGGACGGACCTTCAATGGTGGGTGACAGACGAAAACCTCCGAAAGGGAGTGGATCTTCTCGTCCTCCCCCGGATTTGATGCTGTTCTCGGACGCCTCAAAAGAAGGGTGGGGAGCCCACGTTCTGAACCACAGGATCTCAGGCCTATGATCAGAATCAGAAAAGTGCCTCCACATAAACCTGCTAGAGATGAAGGCCGTCTATCTGGCTCTTCAACAGTTCCGACAGTACCTGGTGGGTCACTCCGTGGTGGTGATGAGTGACAACACCACAGTAGTGGCTTACATCAACAAGCAGGGAGGTACCTTTTCACAACAGCTATCCCATCTTGCAGTAGAGATACTGAGATGGACCGAAGTCCACTCGATTCCACTATGGGCTCGCTTCCGGGCAAAAGGAATGTGCTTGCCGAAAGTCTGAGCAGAGCATTCCAGATAGTGAGTACCAAGTGATCTTTGGATCCTCTAGAAGCCAACAAAGTCCTGACTTTGTGGGGTTCCCTGACGGTGGATCTGTTCGCGACAGCCTTGAATTTCAAGCTCCCGCTGTACTGCTGCCCAGTCCTGCTCCACAAAGCCATAGCATCGCTACGGCTTCACGCCTGGAGACTATCCAGCATCTCCTCACAGAGAGAGGCTTTTCGCAACAAGTTGCGGAAAGGATGTCTTGACACCTGCGAAAGTCATCCGCAGGAGTCTACAAGGCGAAGTGCAGAGCATTCTGTGGTTGGTGTCGTGGAAGGGGTATCTCTCCTCTCGATGCCACTATTCCAGCAATAGCGGAGTTTCTTGTGTATTTGCGGGAAGAAATACGCCTTTCAGTCTCGGCAGTAAAAGGCTATCGCTCAGCCTTAAGTCTTGCCTTCAGGCTAAAAGGAATGGACATTTCCTCCTCGCTAGAACTTTCTCTACTCATACGAAGTTATGAACTTCCCTGCCCTCAGTCGGAAGTGAGACCTCCTCCATGGAACGTGGTTCGAGTCCTCAGGGCTCTTAAGAGACCTCCGTTCGAACCATTACGCCAGGCTTCTGATCGCCACCTGACTTGGAAGACGGTGTTCCTACTTGCTTTGGCCTCGGCCAAGCGAGTCAGCGAACTTCATGGTCTCTTGTATGACATCATCCATTCAAGGGGATAGGGGGAGGTAACGTTCAGGTTCGTCCCTGAGTTTGTAGCTAAGACTCAAAATCCAGGAGTGCCGGACCCCCGGTTCGACTCCTTCCAGATTTCGAGTCTCCGTTCTGTAACAGATGACCCAGACCATCTCCTACTGTGCCCAGTAAGGAGTCTGAGGCTCTATTTTAAAAGAACAGCTGCAGTTCGTCCTCGAGTGCAAGCATTGTTTGTGATCACAGGAAGGACGAAGAGGAGGGTCACTAAGAATACTATCTCAGCGTGGATTCGCACGGTCATCCACCACTCCCTGAATCCAGACCCTCCTCTGTCACGTCGCCCTAGAGCACATGATGTCGGGCATCGCTACGTCCCTGACGTTCAAGAGAAACTACTCAGTGATGCAGGTTCTACAAGCAGGTGTTTGGAAGCATCAAACGACCTTCACAGCTCACTACCTGCAAGACGTGACCTACAGGAGGCTCGATACATTCTCTATCGGCCCTGTGGTGGCTGCACAACAGCTGGTCTAAACCTCAGGCTCCTTAATGGACAAGTAGCAGAAGGTTGAGGGCATTGTTACCCGGTTTTATTCTGCATGAATGAAAAGATATGCCTGGCCCTTATTCTTTTCTTCATCCTCCCCTCTCTTGGGGAAAGCAGCATCCTGGGTTCTCTGCACAGCTGACCTCAAACCACTGCAGGTAAACCATGCTTCCTTGTGTTCCTATTATTAAGATAATACTGTCGCGTCCCCCATACCCTTACGAGGTGGTATTGGGAACGTCCTAACCTAGAATTCCATCTAAAGGACTCCAGGTCAACATCCTAGGACGAGTCACACTTCATTCCTTCACACACAATCTTACGTAGACTGCGATCCTTGCAGAGCAAGGTACTTGCGAGGTGCAGGGACTCCTTATCTTGAGTTTTACTTACTCAGATACTGAGTCCTAGGGCAAAAAGCCAAAGCCAGTACGGCTGGGACTTACCTCCCTTCCTAAGGGTTAAGTCACCCTCTTTAAATAGCGTGGTTTGTATTTCGGTTACGGAACAAATGACAAATTCGTATATAATTTGTATTTTTCCTAACCATACAAACCTTGGCTATTTAATCAAACTTGCCCGCCAGCCCTGTCCCCCGGGATAGGTCCTACCTCTAAGCAAAGTGAACTAGTTCACCGGTGTGTGAGGGGGGAGGGGTAGCTAGCTACTCCTCCCCTACCCCCTCGCTAACAAGCGAGGGGGTAGTAAGCCATCGTTAAAAATCTAATGGCTCATCATTTCAGCTATGCCAAAAGTAATACCCTATTTAAATAGCTAAGGTTTGTATGGTTAGGAAAAATACAAAATATCTACGAATTTGTCATACTGCTCAATTTTGTAAGTAAGGTTTAATATGTTATGAAAATGTATAGTAAACTGGTATTATATAGTGAAGGTAATAACAAAGTAATACAAGAAGTCTTTCCAACCATAATTGTTACATGTGCAGAATATCTGCTTAATGCAAACAAAACAGTTAAGATAATGATTTTGATCTGGCACAATATACAAGCCATCTTGCTCTTTACAGTGGATATATATTTTGGTGACATCTGAAACCATCCATAATACTTTTAACGATGTATAACTACACACCACTAGTTAACAAGGTAGGGGAAGCAGGTGGTAGCTAGACTGGCCACCCTGTTCACATCAGCACTGGTATCAATACGTCACTTTCATTTCGGCTTGGTAGGGAACAGACATGCTGGTGTTCTCTCCCTCAAACTGACCTACTCTGTTACGATTAATGCACAACTAGATTACAGCTTAAAAACTTTCCCTCTGTCTTTCAGAGTGTGTGCACGTAAGGAGCTAGAATACAGGTTTATCCTGGCATATAAAGGTACCATTGTGGTACCTTTATGCAGCGGTGGTAACAGATTCCCACAGTCTTTGCCATTCCTGCAGGGGTCACACCTGTTCACAGGCATCACCATGTGATGAGTGTAGGAAGAAACCTCCCTCCAAGTGGCAGCAATACGGTAGGCGTCAGAAGAAGGCAAAGAGGCATGTGCACCCTTGAGACGGCCCCCACCTGCTGTGTATATGACATGTCAGGGCTGCTGGTGTTCACGGTAGGACACCTGTGAAGAGAGTAGGGAGTAGTCTGCCTCCCAGTAGGAGAGGTTCGGGCGGCGGAAGAAGAAGAAGTCCATGAGTGATTCTTCGCCTTTGGGGTCTTCCTTGAATTTGAAGAAACACCAGTCTTCTTCTTCTACCCACCAATCTCTTCCCGAAGCTCCTCCGCTGGTTCTTTCCGAAGAATTGCCGAGTAGCAAAGCAACCCGTTACTCCAGGTCAACCTTGCTGTGCGGGGGATGATGTTGACTTCCCTAGTGAGTCGGCCCAGCCCCTTAAGCAGGGGACGCCTGTAATATGTCTGACTTTGTATCTTTTTAGCCATCACTGGGCGTTGGTGGCCTCCCCTCAAAGGAGGTTCTCTTCGACATATTTCAGAGGGGAGTGGAGAGTACACTGTCGTCTCCTTCCTCCGAGGAGGTTCCTCCTCCTGTGGACACAGGTGCTCCTACACATCAGTCAGATTTTTAGTCGCCAATTGCCAACGTAGAGGATGTTGCTGGTCAACGAGAGGTAGCGGCAGCTAGTTCTCCGAGTGTTTCCTGCTGGGGAATATATCTCTCCTTCGCTAGAGAGAGCCGCCAAAGGGCAACGGCGGCTCAGAGACTCTTGCTTCTCTTCCAAGGGCAGAGTTAGAAGCTGTTGTTGAGCCTTTCTCCTGCGGGGGAACAAGTCTCTCCCACCCCTAAGGGAGACAACTTTTGAACTGACGCAGACTCCCCCTCTGGAGGAGCCTGTTGGACTTTTTTCTCTGGAGGTTTGCCGTTTGGAGATCTTTGTGAACCCTCTCCATCCTCGACTTTTTCCTCCTAGAGCTGTTAGATTTTTTTTTCTAACCCCAGGGGTCTGGCCACGTTGATCCTACGGTGTTTCGTGACCAACTCACAGTTGTTCTGCGTGAGCAGGACCCTTCGGACTCCTGTTACCAAGAGTATGTGAGGTCTCGCAGCCTGGGACTTTCAGGTTCTTGTCATGTTGAGCCTTCGGGCTCTCGTGACTCCGGACGACTTTTGGGTCCTCACCATGCTGTACCTTCAGGTTCTTATGATACGGAGCCCTTGGGTTCTAGTTGCGATGAGCTTTCAAGCTCTCGCAACGGAGGTAACGTTGTACCGGTTGGCATTCCTTACCCCAGTCACGCTAAAGCGCTGGTTCACGTCAAAGGGAGGTTTCAGTCTACCTTTGCGCTGCTCCTTTTGGGACTGCAACACAGGTTATGCTGAGCCTTCAGGCTCTCATGCTTCCTACTACGCCAAACCTTCGAGTTCTCGTAGCAGGAAAACCTCGGTTTCACGTTGCGTGGATACCTCTGGATTGCGCAACCCCAGTTTTGTCGAGCCCTCGGGCTCTCGGACCAGCCCTTACAATGAGTCTTCGGGCTCTCTTAACCAGGAGACTTCAGTCCCCCGTCACATGAAACCTTCCGGTTTGCACGACAATGGTTACGCTGTACCTTCGGGTGCTGGTGACCAACGTTACTTGGTACTTTTTGGTTCTTGGGACTATAGTCTTGATGAGTCTGTGAGCTCTCTTGACAATGAGTCTTCGGACTCTCTCCACGTCAAACCTTCGCGCTAGCGGGACCTGTGTTACAATAAGCCTTCAGGTTTTCGCTTCCCTGCGGACCGTTTCCTTGTGGTGCTATTTCTGACAGATAACATCTCTCCTTAGGAATCGGTAACAGATTTCCTTAAGGTTCTCATCAAGACAGCCTCTCTGGGTCGTATGAATTCGTTTCATGCGCCAATTTAGCTCCTCCCCTTGGCTTTCCACCCTTTGCTCGGTCTCTCTCCTTGTCGCGTGGAAGACTAGGGTCGTGTGACGTGAATGCTTTGCAGGATGGAGTAATGTCTTGAGGTGTGGCAGCGTCACGTGATGTATCTCCATGTGTCGTGGCAGAGACACACAGAGAAAGTTCGCATGAATTATCAACCTCGTGAAAACCATCTCATCCAGCTCCAGAGGTACTCTCCTCCCCAAATGAAATTCCATCTCCTTTTTTGGCTACAGGAGAGTTCCCTTCCAACAGGGTAAACCCCCCGCTCAGAGAGAGATGCGCCAACTTCTCGGTCCTCCACCTGCCCAGAAGCATCTGTCACCTGCACGACAACGCCAAGTTTCTCTCCCGATGGGAAGGCTTGTACCGATCTTACCCTTAGGTAAGAAGGATAATGTACCTGTAGAGGTACCTGAACCTGGAGATGTTCACCTCTCTAAGGACCTGCCTCCCAGGTCCCTGGGAGCCTGCGACCCACCATGGCTTAAGGAATTATTTAATGTAATGCGGCAAGCTGTGACAGTTCCTCGCTTTCAGTTCGTAGTTGGCACTTCTAGGATTCCCCTGTTGCCTCCTCTAGTCCCAAGCTCCTCTCCCCTATTTGATCCCAGGGGGAACACGAAAGACACTGCTACAGTGGTTCCTTCAAGCAAGAAAGAGATCGTCCCTCCTTGTAAGAGAGCCAGGGAATAGAGGGTTCCAGAACCTCAGGGGAGTCTCCTACAGTTTAAGTCCACACAGGCAAGACTCTTCCAAGGAGGACCGGACAATTTCCTATATGGAATAGTTCTGCTTAACTCCAGCTATTGGACAATGTAAGGCACAAAGCATATCCATCAGACAAAAGGATTCGGAGGCTAAGGAAGGTAGCAGGGCCCTTCCTCAGATGGGAAGAGCTCCCAGCGCAGAGTTGGATATGACTGCTTAGTCACCTTTTTTCTTTGGCACCTCTAGCTCCAAACAGCCACCTCAGGATGCAATCCTTCCAGTGTACATTCTAGTCCACATAGGACCAGAGGAACAGATGGACCTCAGATGGTGGCTGATGGACCTAAACCTCTGCAAAGGGGTCAATCTTCTTGTTCTCCCACCAGATTTGATGCTCTTTTCAGATGCATCAGAAGAGGGTTGGTGGGCCCACATGCTGCACCTTTGGCCAGTGGTCTGAATCCGAAAGGTATCAACATATAATCCTGTCAGAAATGAGGGTAGCCTTCCTCACCCTCAAACAGTTCCTCCAGTTCCTGGCTGGCCACACTGTAGTGTTAAAGAATGACAGCACTACAGTATTTGCTTACCTAAACAAACAAGGTGGTACCTTTTTGCAGCCGCTGTACCATCTAGCAATAGAGATACTCAGATGGGTAGAAGACAACTCGGTTTCCCTATCAGCTCGTTTCATTCCGGGCAAACGAAATGTGTTAACGGGCAGTCTGATAAGAACGACTCAGATAGTGGACTCCGAGTGGTCTTTAAATCCTCTAGTAGCCAACGAAGTCCTGACTTTGTGGGCTACACCGACTGTGAATCTATTAGCAATGGCCCTGAACTTAGAGCTTCTGTTGTACTTCTCCTCAGTTCCAGACCCCAAGGCTCCCTGGCAAGATGCGTTCCAACAACGGTAGGACAACATCAACGTTTATGTATTCCCACCATTCTGTCTTATGAGAAGAAAACTCAACAAGACCAGAACGTCGATCAATCTTTCAATGACCCTCATAGCTCTGTTATGACATCACACAAAATGGTTTCCATACCTTCTGATTCTCCTGACAGAGCTGCCAAGAGAACTTCTTCCATGACACAATCTACTCAGATAGCCACAAGTCAACATTTACCACAAGGCAGTATCTTCGCTACGTCTTCACGCCTGGAGACTATTCAGCATCTCCTCACTCAGATAGGATTTTTTAAACAAGTTGCAAAGAGGATGTCTGGATATTTTCGAATGTCATCAGCTTCAGTCTACCAGGCTAAGTGTAACGTCTTCTATGATTGGTGTCGTAGAAGGGGCCTCAATCCACTCGATGGCACTATTCCAGCAAATGCAGAGTTCCTTGTCTATTTGCAGGAAGAAATGCGTCTTTCTTTTGCAGCGATTAAAGGTTACTGCTCAGCCTTGAGTCTCACCTTTAAACTAAAAGGAATCGACATTTCCTCATCGCCAAAACTTTCCCTCCTAATACGGAGTTATGAACTTACCTATTCTCAGATGGAAATGAGACTTACCCCATGGAAGGTGGTTAGAGTTCTTCGGTCCCTAAAAGGACCTCCGTACAAACTATTTCACCAGGCAACAGATCGCCACCTAACTTGATAGACGGAGTTCCTACTCCCCCTGGCCTTGGCCAAACGGGTTAACAAACTTCATGGTCTCTTGTAGGACGTCGTCCATTCAAGGGCATGGGCATGGGTAAGCTTCAGCTTTGTCCTTGAGTTTGTTACCAAGACTCAGAATCCGGGGATTTCTGATCCTCAATTCTACTCTTTCTGGATAATGAGTCCCCGCTCTGTTCAACGAACCAGATCATCTGTGACTTTGTCCAGTGAGGTGCTTGAGAACAGCAGCAGCTCGGCCCAGAGTGCCCTCACTTTTCATCAGTACAGGCAGAGACAAGAGGAGGATCACATAAAACACAATCTCTGCATGGATTCGCAGGGTCATTGACCTTGCTCTGAATCCTGATCCTCCTACATCACACCATCCCAAAGCCCACAATTTCAGAGACGTAGCAATCAAAGTGGTTTGTTGGGGATGTTGCTTCCTCCGCTACCAACTGATAACTACTGGTCCGTTGTTTCCACTTTGCTATGATATTTTATTTCCTGTGTACTCTAGCTTTGCTGTTAAATATCCAATTTAAAGGACTCTGTTTTTTATAGCTAAGGAAAATACAAATTATTTCAAGTTTGTCACATTTTTTACATGAGCCAGTATGTATTATGATAGATTTGTATGTTAAACAGGTTTGTGTTTGGATGGGCTATTCCAGGTAATTTAAACCCATCGGTAATTAAAGAGAAAGGACTGGAGTCCTAGGATAGGTAATGTGAATGGGGTTATGCTGGCTAAAGTCTTCAGAGAGGGGTGGCTTGAGGGTAAATGTGGGTAAGATTAAACTTATAGTGAGCAGTAAGGAAGGTAGGGACACTAGTCATACATGAAAGTAGAGTCTAGGATGTAAAACAAGTGGAACAATTTAGATACTTGATATATTCTATAAGTCAGTAGGTAGGATGTGAGGATGAAGTTGAGAATAGGTTCCATATCACTGCTTGAAAGATTGAAAAAAAAAAACATTAAATAATAAGAATAAGAGGAATAGTAACAATTACGAGGCGATAAGAGTGTCACAATTGAGATGGTGTTGGCACATGTTGAGCATGAGTAGTGGGGAGGGAGGAGCCTGTTTGAAGTTGAAAGTCGTAAGGAAGGCAGATAATTAGATGGCGAGAAGAGATGAAGTATGGTATGGAGAGAAGGGATTTGGTGAAAGAGGATGTCTTTGATATTAATAACAATGGGAAAATAATAGCTTTGAAGTGTGGTTTGGATATATAGGTTCTATTCCAATAGATCAACAGTTTTTGGTATCTGGTTAGGGAGGGGAAAGGATTTTCATTCCATGGGAATAACATGCATTACATAATTATTTTTTTAAATCATTGCCTAGCATTCATGGAATGCAAGGTACACAAACCATTTGGATTTATGAAATTAATGCATATATTAGGTGGATATGAAGGTGGAGGAAATGAAGAGATAAGACTGTTGAAGTAGAAGGTTAAGAAGTGCTTTCAGTTGTGAGACAAAAGGGTTCTACAAAACTTTACATCAACAATACATCAGTTGAGATACATTCATGACTGTAGCCCTCGTCCCCCTACTGTGATGCATATAGTATATTTCTCCTCAAATTTAAATATAAACAGCATTTCTAATTGTTTTAGCATAAAAATATTAGATTCCTATACTTTGACTACTCAGTTTCTCGCTCTAATCATTAGTTCTTAAAGGTTAGTCATTTCTCATTTAGCCTAGGTAACTGAAAAATTCAAATTGTTGGTGACTATTTTTTCATCAACGGATTAACTATTGGGAACAATATTTTTGTATTCAGTATTATGTCCTTATTCTAATACTGTGAAGATGAGTTTATTAAAATATGAACTCAGCCTTTTTTAAGCGATTGCTGCTATACAGTAGAAGTTAAACAGCCGAGTTTTTGTGGGCGGGGAAACATGAGGTTATATATGTGGGATATTTAGTTCAAAGGTTGTTATGGAATTGGGATGTTGCTATTCTTTCTGTTCTCTTCTTATATGAATATTCTTTAAGTTTCCTAACTCCTAAATGATTTAAGATTAAAACTGCCAGTTTCACACTTGGTACCTTGAGGAAAAAAGAAAGCATACTTCACAGCATTATAAAGTTTGTAGCTCAAAAGTGGCTGTTGCTTTCTAAAGATTAAGTTGATGTGACAGGTATTTCAACAGATAATCCTCAAAATTCACATTTTGTATCTAACTATCAGGAGTCAGGTTATCAGTTGAAGATGGCGAATATTTGTGATAAAGATATTTTATTTTCTTCCAGGATCGTTTATTTACCTGCACGTTTGAGATCCAAAAGCAGAGGCCAACAGAGAAATCAATTCCTAGCTGGAAACTCGATTCTCCTGGAAGCTGAAAGGATACTGATGGCACAAGATTAAATCATTCGTACCTAAATCAAAGCTGATGACAGGGATGGAGGCTGTAATATTAAACCAACACCAGTTTAAAGATAAGTTAAAATTGCCATTAATTAAGTTTTCTTTAGAAGCTTACACCTCAGTCAGGTTTACAGAGTAGGTGATAATTATCAATGGAAGTGTACAATATAGTGTTGAATATTTTGCTATCAGAAAAAATTCTAGTATTGAAGAAATTCCCTTGAAGGTGATATAGTTATTAAGTTATTTTTTAGTGAGATGGTCATAGATTTTGTCATTCATTACTATACATTATTAGTTTTGTTTTCATGCTATTGGGTCATTCTATATATATATTAATATTTTTCAAAAGTTAATCTCTCAAAAAAAGTCTTATCAATGATGAAGTAGCTAAAGTGGGGTTAGATGGAATACTTTCTAAATTGCAAAATTAATTATTCATAGTTTTTTTTTTTTTTTAGGATATAGTTGGTCGCATACTTGAGGCTAAGTAACTGACGGCAGATATAATTGTGATTTCCAGTATCACAAGAAGACTTCTCAAGAAAACATCTGTTTTACTGTGCAAGTGGAATATCTGATCTCTGACTTCATGGGAAAAAATAAGTGCCATGGTTTTGGGTATGGGGAGAAACGGTACATATATTGAAGTGAGGCTCCAAACACCCTGATATTGCCTAAATAATTTTTTAAAGTTAACTTTTTAAATATAACTGCATAACTATTTTTCTATAAATCTTAAAATCTGTTGCTTGCCGTGCAATATAGTTTAAATTTTACATTATAATGAGTACGCCTTAACTATCGAAAACATTACTGTCAATTTTTTCTTATTCAAAAATTTCAACAAAGAACAAAGCGTAGGGTAAGTTTGACTTTCTATTCAACTTGAAATATCACTGACTCACCAATTCAACAACTAATCACCAACTCAGTCTTTTGCTATCTTGTGTCATAATTAATTTACTATAAGCCTCAACATTCAATCTCCAACTCGCTAAACCATTGTCATCAATTGAAAATATTATTTTTTTTATACGAGGAATAGGAATGTTGGCAATATCTTGTTTTATCAGGACTTTAGAAAAAGGTTATACGATTTTAAGTTGTATGCCACTCAATTCTGATTAGATATGACCACAAGGCTTGTATGTTGGCAATTCTTCCAAGCACATTTGGTATAACGGTTTTATGGTACCTGAATTTCTACTTCTGTAGAATTTATAGTTATAATTTCTTTTATGTTTGAAGTGACAAAAACCCTTGATTGTTTATAAATAGGAAAACATATCTAGCTAAAACTTTTTGGTAATAATAGTAAATGAACTTTTTCACTAACAAGCATTGTGGTCCCTATAGCTATTTTTTTTTTTTTTTTTTTTTTTTTTTTCAGAAAATACGTATATAATCAATTCTATTATATGGTATAATGTAGGGCCAGACGTGTCCCCTTAATTTTCATTTATACATTCTAATAACCTTAGGTGTAACTGATGATCAGTTTCTCAAACTGGTGAGGTCATACAGTGATTTATGTTGTCCATTGCATTTCTATAACATTTTCTTGGTGGCATTTGTGGATATTGGACTCAGACTGTTGATAGCCTTGAAAGCTACTTAACATTTCCATGTTTTTACCCTATGTTTTAGCTAATGAAATGATAAGGTTTTGCTTCTATCCTTACTTGCCTTTAGGCCTTCCGATTCAGTAAATATTTGTAGGTTCTTCAGCTTTGCCTTTAATTAGAACGCCTGATACTATAGGTAGTAGGTTAGCAAAGGTACCTGCCACCCGTTGAGATAATACCTCTAAAAATCTATTGGGTTCTTTGACTTGCCAGATAATACTACATTGGATCCCTTTCTGGTTACAGCTAATTTTTTTCTTTGCCCTGTTCTTTGCATATTCTACTCATTCCTCATGCAACTGACAACACTAAGATGAACCGAAAAACTCTTCATTCAAGATGTCAACTCGGTATCTGTGTATCTACCATGACACTTCCCCTAATTTTAGTAAGAGTAGAAAAGACTCTTTAGGTATGGTTAGCAGCCTTTTAAAGAGAGGTGCGCTCCAAATCCAACTATTGTTCTCTAATGTCTGATAGTGCTATAGCCTCTTTACATGGTCTTCCACTGTCTTGAGTTAGAGTTCTCTTGCTTGAAGGTACACTCAAGCCCATTATTCTCTCCGTTTCCACATTTCCAATTCTCACTTGGGTATTTTTCATATAGGACTACTTCGTCTGTTCTAATTGATACGAAGCATGTTCATGATATTGAACAATCTGAATAATTGGAAATGAACTACATTATTTTATTAGATCATAGTACTTCCTTTATGGTTAACGACTGGTTTTTGCGCACCGTGGTAAATTTTGCTGATCTAACAAGAGTCTAAGTTGTTAGTAAGTGATTATATATGAAGGTTCTGTTCAGAAAGTTAAATCTCTCGGAGAATCTGTTGCTGGACACTTCAACACAAGTCTTCTGAAGATTTTTCTAGGATCTCGCTGAAGGCTGATATTATTTCATCAGTTGATTATTGATGGTTTGATAAGTTAGAAATGCTAGCATTTTTAAAGAGTTAAAATTTTGTACACAGTTCAAAGGTAGAAATGAATAGATTTTTAACGAGTTACAGTTTTCTGCAAAATTCAGAGGTTATCTATCGTCAAAATTTATTCCTAATCCAGGTCTGAAACATGATTTTGATTGTATTTATTTCTCTTATCATGATAGGTTTACTGTGCTTTCTTATATAGAAAAAATAGATCTCATTCGGGGACGTAATAATGATTTCACAGCTTTACTTTGTTTAAATCTCATGTTTTCTGAATACTTCTAATTTGTCTCCTATTCAGTGAATACTGAAAATTCTTTTTTGTTCTAATGGTTACCAGAGGAAAATATTGAAAGTGAATTTGAATTTCAAATACTTCTTTATATATCCAGAGAATTAAGTGGTTTGATAAAGCAATAGCAACCATTAACTACTTAATAATGATCATAATTTTCACGTTGGTTTCCAGGAATAATTCATCCTAAGGACACCGTTAAATATGTTTTTCTTCTTTGGGATTCTTATTATTAGGTGTAAACATTTCAAAAGAAATTATGTAAATGGTTATGATCTTCTCCTATCTATTCTGACCATTTTCCTTTATACTTATGTATGCAAAGTTTTATAAAGCTTTTCTAGGTTTCAGGAATATGCTCGCCTTTAAGGATATTTTTAGCCCATTCCAGCTGACAGTTGATAGGGCTAGTTTGATTTCAAGAGATTTAAATTCTCTCCTTGCCCTTTTTTAAAGGGGCAATACTGTCTTTAGCGTAAATCATGATATCCTGTGTATGCTCTTTGGTCTGCTGAGTTACTTTGGACATTCCTTGCTGTATAGAGTTGTTTGTTAACTTTCTTTGTTTACAGATTTTTCTGTTTTAGAGCTCTATTTTCCTTCTCTTCCGGTATAAAGGGCTTTATTTATTATTCAGTTTTTTTTCTGGCACTTTGTTTGAAAATGTCTTGCTGGGTTTCCCTTGTTTTATGATTTTTCTCTGGATGAACGTTGGCTATTCGGTAATGCCTTAATTTACTAAGTGTTTGTGATTTATTTAAAACTTCTTCCTTAACAATGCTTGTCCTATGGAGTTATTTCAGGAATTCGGTAGCTTTGAATTATGGAGAAATTCAGTCTCCCTCCGATTTTTTAGGTTATTTTGGATACTCATCAATCTATGCAGTAACATTAGAATCACATATCTTTTGAGTTTTCCGAGGAGTTTCTTGATTCAATAAGCTATCATGGTTATTCATTTGATTCCCAGTTTTGAATATTCCCTCGTTTTCAGAATCTTTTTGTAGCACACACTGGTTTACTCAGGCCACACTTTGTCTATAGAGTTATTTGGGCCTTCTTCTTTTGTTCAATTAGTTATTAATGACATATCTTTGTCTTGGAAGTTTTTCTGGATACTTGCGTCTCTAGTCTATCTATTTACCAAGGAACTTCCCCCAAATTTGTGGCGTAGCTGACATCAAACAAGGAACAAAAGGGGACCTTTTCTCTTTCCACTCCTCCCTGCCTGACGAGGGATTCAGCCGAGTTTGGCAGGTACTGCTTTAGTGTCATTTAAAATACTTCTAGGGGATGCCCTATGCATTCATTGGATGATGAAATGATCTATAAGTTATTTGGAGCATTATATTGCCTATGCAGTTATTTAGAGCAATTCTTTGTGTATGGAGTTCTCCGTTACACACCTTGGTTTAAGGAGCCATGGATAGCTTATTTCATATCACTCGTTGGTTTCTTGTTTCTATCTAAGTAATTTCTTGTTTCTTTTTTTTCAATGACTTGTTCTGAAAAGTTTCAGCTTTTCTGTCATTTTTAGACTCTAGAGTTATAACACATTGTTCTGAGATTTATGATCTAATTGGAAAATCTTTCAAATTCGTGCATTTAACATTTATATACTATTCCAATTTTCCAATAATTTATCCTATCTTTTATTTTGGGGGTATATTTTAAAGATAACTTCATTATAGAATTCAAGGTATGTTGCTTATATGTAGCACCTGAAATTTTTCTTTCTGAGTTATCTATCAAACGATCATAGAGTCTGGCAATGGATTTGTTTAATCTTCTTTGGTTCCTTAAATAAGAGAATATTGAAAATATAATATTTTAGAAATTTCACCCGTTCACAATAATTAGCTTTTGCTTTCCTTCTATCGAAAATAACGTATTCCATGTTTACAATTCGATTTTCTAAAAATGAAAACAAATACGAATATTTCTTTTGATTTATATGTTAAAGATAAAGAATAGTAAGGTATCTTTTATTCCTTGTTTTTTGTGTAAATAATTCTAAAATATCAGTCAGATTTCGCCCCATTACCCAAAGTCCTTTGATCTGTTGTATTGCTTGGCAACAGATGGCGTCTCTCTCTCTCTCTCTCTCTCTCTCTCTCTCTCTCTCTCTCTCTCTCTCTCTCTCTCTCTCTCTCTCTCTCTCTCTCTCTCTCTCTCTCTCTCTCTCTCTCTCTCTCTCTCTCTCTCTCTCTCTCTCTCCTCATCTTCGTTCCTTCTGCGAGAAATTGAGAAAATTAAAGTTAGTAAAACGTAATGGAGAGTCTTGGTAATGAAACTTGCAGATTAAATTGTAAAGGAAGTAATACAATCTAGGTGAATGAAGGTATATTGAACTAGATTATGAAACATTGATTGGATAGACTCAAGATCAAAGGATTTAATTTATCGACAGGCTAGATACGAAATTAAGTATATTATCTCCGTAGGGGATGTAATAACACCAGTTAAGGCATTGCTTGATGGTCTTTGCAGCTTTCCTTCTGATCATACCTGCACGTGTGCGTTCCTTGTGACCTTATGTGCAATTGCATGTTCCTCCTGACCCTACCTGCTCTTGCCAGTTCCTTTTGACCTTACCTGCACTTGCATGGTCCTTCTAACAATTCATGCATTTGAACATATCTTTGAACATGACTGTAACTGAACTTCCAAATGCCTTCTGATTCTACCTGCACTGGCACGTGCCTTCTGACAATAGCTGAACTTGCACATACCTACTGATCATAGCAGCACTTACACATACATACTTACTTAGCTGCACTTACACATTCCTTCTGAGCCTACCTACACTTGTACATTTCTTCTGACCCTAACTGCACTTGCACATTCCTTCTGACTCTACCTACACTTGCACGTTTCTCTGACCCTAACTGCACATACACATTCCTTCTGACTCTACCTACATTTGCACGTTCCTCCTGACCATAACTCCCCATTTACGTTTCTTCTGACCTTACCTTCACTTAGATTTTCCTTCTGACCTTATCTGCACTTGCTCGTTCCTTCTAACCTTACCTGCACTTGCACATTTCGTCTGACCTTACCTGCACTTGCACATTTCGTCTGACCTTACCTGCACTTGCATATTCCTCCTGACCTTGCCTAGACTTCATGTTCCTTCTGACACTATTTGCACTTGGACGTTTCATCTGACCCGACTTGCATTTGGATGTTCCTTCTGACCTACTTACACTTACACATTATATCCTACCCTACTTGTACTTGCACGTTCCTTGTTACCCTACCTACACTTGCACGTTCCTTGTGACCCTACCTGCACTTGCATGTCCCTTCTGACCCTATTTGTACTTTTCACGTTCCTTGTGACCCTACCTACACATCCCCATTCCTTCTATCCTACCCGAACTTGCACGTTCCTTCTGACCCTACCTGCAATTATACCCTCCATGTGACCCTTCTTGCACTTGGACGTTCCTTGTAACCCTGCCTGCACTTGGACGTTCCTTGTGACCATACCTGCACTTCTACGTTCCTTGTGACCATACCTGCACTTCTACGTTCCTTGTGACCATACCTGCACTTGTACGTTCCTTCTAACCCTACATACACTTCCACATTCCTTCTGACCCTAACTGCACTTGCACGTTCCTTGTTACCCTACCTGCACTTGCATGTCCCTTCTGACCCTATCTGTACTTTTCACGTTCCTTGTGACCCTACCTACACTTCCCCATTCCCTTCTATCCTACCTGAACTTGGCACGTTCCTTCTGACCCTACCTGCAATTATATCTTCCATGTGACCCTTCTTGCACTTGGACGTCCCTTGTAACCCTGCCTGCACTTGGACGTTCCTTGTGACCATACCTGCACTTGGACGTTCCTTGTGAACATACCCGCACTTGTACGTTCCTTGTGACCATACCTGAACTTGTACGTTCCTTGTGACCCTTATTGCACTTGCACGTTCCTTCTAACCCTACATACACTTCCACATTCCTTCTGACCCTACTTGCACTTGCACGTTCCTTGTGACCCTACCTGTACTTGCACGTTCATTCTGACCTTACCTATACTTGCACGTTCCTTTTGACCCTACCTGCACTTAAATGTTCTTTCTAACCCTACCTACTCTTCCACATTCCTTCTGACCCTACCTGCACTTCCATATTCCTTGAGACCCTACCTGCACTTCCATATTCCTTGTGACCCTACCTGCACTTCCATATTCCTTGTGACCCTACCTGCACTTCCATATTCCTTATGACCCTACCTCCTTTGAACGTTCCTTCTAACCCTATCTACACTTGTTTTATATCCTTTAACTTTTAGCTCCATTCACAACGATTACCTTACTATTTTCTGTTCAATCTCTTAACGGTTACTATAGTGTAACTACATGGGTATCCCTCAATTGCAGTTGGGCACGGAATGGCCCTGCAGGCCAAAGTGCTGAATTTTGTAGCCAAAATTCCTCAGTATTACCCAATCCTAAATGTATTATGAACTAGAGATGATTGGCGGTGCGGAACACTATTGGTGATTAAAATAACAAGCTACAGTATATAGGTTAATGGGAGTATGAAATATATGTAAGTATAAAAGAGATAAAACATGAAGTAGAGTCTAGTTAGCTCATTAGATTTTTGTAAATGGAAATTTTAAAGGTTATGAGCTCAGAGTGATGTTATGGATTTAAACGGAACAAATATTTGTGATAGTGGTCTTAATGTTTTGGTGAATAGAAATAGCAGTAACCTATGACAGGTATTAAGGTCACCTGCTAAACTTTTGGTTGTTTATTTATGAATCTATCATTGTATAGCTATTGCACTAAATAAAAGAATATAAAAGGTTTGACCGTTGACTGATATTAGAAAGTGTCTCTTGCTATTTAGTAGTTTTAGAAAGTAACCTCAGCAACCAGCTGATTGCTGGAAAAGCTTCTACAGTAATTTCATAGTTAGATGAAAATTTTAAATCTCTTAGGCCAATAAAAATTAGTGTAGAGAAATTCTGTTTAACTAATGGGAGGGAGAAGAATTTTAATCATATGGTTGTGTAGATGAATGTATATTTGTGATTAGGTATAAAATAGACGGGATATAAAATAGATGCATTTAAATCTGCACTCCAGTCTAAGGAAGTTCCTTTAATTTCCAGGTAGTATAAATAATCTAGATATAGTCTCTCTCTCTCTCTCTCTCTCTCTCTCTCTCTCTCTCTCTCTCTCTCTCTCTCTCTCTCTCTCTCTCTCTCTCTCTCTCTGGGCTACATGAATATACCTTGAAGAATAACATGCTAATTATTAAAAGTAAAGGGAGATTTTGTTTACATATTCCAATAAGGTTTATTTACGAAGAAGTTCTCTTTTATTTTAAGTTAATGTTAACCTCTAATTTCAACCTGATGTTCACATCTAATTTCAGATCTCCCACTCCCCATCCTTGATCCTCCCTTATCCCAATTTGGAAATGTTTAAAAAAAACTACTCTCGCCTCATATGGCTGATTGAGTCTCCCTCTGCCCCCTTCCTCTTTGAGCATCAGCTTTTGCCATTTTATTCCTCACCATAAAATGGGCTAAAAGGTCCATGAGATAGTTCCTGATCTTAACTAGAGTAACCACTTGTTCATTTAGACTTATTTTATTCCCCATGTACAAAACTTGTTCATTCTTTTACTGGTGTTTTGAGAGCTGTAGCTCAATGTGTTAGCTTGAATATATTGTACTTGTCAAAGGCTAACATCTTGTTTTGGTAAACGTGTTGGACTTTAGTCTGCTTATTAATCCAGCGGTATTGTTAGTGCAGTTTTTATCCTGACTGCTAAAGTCATGAAAAATGATGTCTATGTTATGCCATTATTAACTTGCTCAAAAGCCTCAAATTCTATAAGCTTGTAATGATTTATCAAATTTAAGAATATGATATAAATGATGTTATTCAAATCAGGTATTTCAGAATGTATAAGAAACTTGCATTGTAGGAAGATATAATGTCAAATGTACAGGTTTTGGTCCATCATTTTCATTTCTAGCAAATTTATATGCACTTGTGTCGATGACATATATATCAATTTTTTATGATCTGTGTAATATAAGTAGTGGGAAAGTCTATGTAATGTAAAAGGATTGTGATTCAACGTGCTCCAGACATGTTTATCCTCTTTTTGAAGTTAATGTGTAATTGATGGTAACTGTTATTTCCAAAAATAATTTCATACAAACTTCATATTCAGATATAATTGAAATGTTAAAGATTAATGATAAGTTTACTTAACGTAAGTGTATCAAGGAAATTAGTAAGTGGTCATTTTGAAGCCTTGCATTTCAGAGCTTTCTGTTATGGCGAGATACCTGGGCTCTCTGAAAAGGTGCACAGCTCGGTTCATAAATTCCATTATGTTTCTTGTCTCGTGTCGTTTGTGCCCACGACATAAAGAAGGGATAAACCACACTAGAATCATTTTTACATGAATTGTGTAATAAGTTCTTGAATATCATGTCGTTGTTGTGAAAGCTGTCCAGATTTGTGAATGTGTGTTTGTGTGAAAACTGATTTGGTATGAAGAATAGGTTTATAAATCGTTGACTAATAATATCGTTAGGTTTCTGTGTTTAAGTGGGACGTTTCCTGGATTTATGGCCAAGATTACTTTTATTTCCTTACATTATTGGTCAAGGTATGACAGTCCCATTCCCATATATTGCATTGGTTTCTGGGTAGGTTTTTTTTTTTTTTTTTTTTTTTTTTTTTGCGATACTGTTACGCAAAAAAAGTCATGTCTTAAAATAGTATCTTTCTTTGAGGAAAATTCGTAACATTGTAAGAGAGTATTGGGCATTTTACCCTTGCAAAATTCACAAGAATTGGAATATAATACTCGAAAGGTTTTTTTAATTCCCTAAACATAATTAATTCATTATCCGCCTTACCTTTTTTTAATCTCTTAAAAAAGTTTAAATTCCCTAAATATAAGTAATTCATAATCTGCTTTACTCCTTTTTCATTCTCTTAACTATTTTTTAGCGTTAGACATTTTGAGAGCGTATTAAAATATTCAGACTAATAGATTATACAATTAGATTAATACCTGACCTTTTTCTGTTTAACAATTTTAACTTATATTCGTTTGTGTGATTGCCTGGCCTTTTGCCCAGCTTTCCTTTCAATTCATGTGATAATTGGTATCAATTTACCGTATTTTAAACCAGCTTGAACTTTATGATAGGAATTGTAATGGCTAAAAGGCTTCACATTCGAAACATTGATAGTTATCAAAGTAATAACAAACCTAAATACTTATTCGTAATGAGCAATTTCCAAATTATCATAGTGGAATAGGGATCCTATATGAAATGATATCGACCAATATTGAATGTTAAGTATTTCGAAGTACCCACTACTGACGTAAGTAAATATTTATGTACCTACACCTTTAAGTGATAAGTTATTTACCCCAAAGGGGTCATCGTACAATTAAAAATATTACAGTAAAACATTAAAGGTTATGCCTTTCGATGTCTCTTGAGTACGCACTGCTGACCTTTCAAGTAATTATTTCTTAGCCCACACCCTTAAAAGGTACCATTAGTTTAATTACTTGCCCTTGAGGGGCTATCAGAGCTCACTGGGGCTAGAGGAGTTTGAGTATTAAATTGAGAATTATGAGATCAGATTATAAATCATTGTTGTAACTATAAAAGGGATGAAAACAAAATATGGGAGTTTGGATATTGCATAACCTAGGTACCTTAGTATTACTTATTTTGTTCTACGACTCTGCGAAATAGGGTAACTCACACTCTCTCTCTCTCTCTCTCTCTCTCTCTCTCTCTCTCTCTCTCTCTCTCTCTCTCTCTCTCTCTCTCTCTCTCTCTGATTTCATATTGCTTCCTTTCTTGACAGGATTTAATACAAGCCAATTCCTCTGACTTGGGGAACACTATCTCTCTCTCTCTCTCTCTCTCTCTCTCTCTCTCTCTCTCTCTCTCTCTCTCTCTCTCTCTCTCTCTCTCTCTCTCTCTCTCTCTCTCAAGTCAGAAGAGGGTAATGCCATCAGTGCACCTCACATTATTTTCTGTAGGCGATACTTAACTATCCTGACAGTGTTCCTTCAGGACGTACCGTAGCTGACCTAGCTCCACAGCCTTCAACTTTACCTCCATTTCTACTGTCGTCTTTCTTCCTTCTTGCCTTCCAAATTCTTAGAAACTTTGATTCAAAGCGTATCAGTATGATTTTCCACGGTTGCACTTAGGTGCTAAATGGACTTATAGGTCAAAGCGTTTGGCTATATTCCTAAATTCAATCCAATTCCCTTCTTTAAAAAAATAATCACAGGATCCCCCGTCGAATATTTCTTTTTATTTCTTGTTGGTAGCATTATCAATCATTTTATTAAGCCCATTTTACTCTAAAGGAAAACTTTTAAAACCTAGGACATTTTTAACTAGTACATTTTTACCCTTGATATCAGAGTCTGATTTATTAATTTGCAAATATTGAATGTTGGGACTTTGTGCTATGAGAAATATTATGACTTCCACCGCAAGGAAGGAGGGAATGGTGCGCTAGTATTGAGTGATTTGTGTGAGATTCTTATGGAGAAGTTATGTTGTTGAATTGCTTTTTTTTCCCCTCAATAGATCGTGTGCCAATGTGAAGTCAGTTTTCTTGTTAGTGGATTTTTAAGAAGTCAGAATACAGGAATTTTAGATAACTATGTAGATAAGTACGATTTAGGATCACAGGTTTATCATATAGATTTAGGGTGGGTTTTGCATTATAATTTACGTAGCGTAGCATATGTAGAAATTTTATTTAACTATGTGAAAAGTGAGAAATATCTTCATTCCATTTAGCAGGTATATCACCCGGTTAGTCAGCCCGTTCTTAAGCATCAAACTCGAGTTTCTTCGAAAATGCATTTGCAATGAGTGTAGAATCATCAGCTTCAATAAGCTGAGCATATAAAAAACGTTATTTCACGTTTTTTTTTTTTTTTTAAATAGTCCATTATCTTAAAAACGTATTACAGTAAAAAATCCCTTTTTTACATAAAATAATGTTATAGATTTTCTAAGATAACTATGTATTTAAGTTAGTTTATTTTTATATGAATTTATATAAGACATCTTTTAAATCATTATTTTCTCTATTTTAAAATTTTGAAATCCAATTTATTTTGTGATTTGCAGAAATATCTAAAGGGAAAATTTAAGCCTTCATAAAGTCACCTAGAAGTAAATGACATTATAATTTGTTTTCTTTTTTTTTTCATTTTTTTTTTCTTTTTTATCAAAGAGATTTGAGTTTGTTGCTTCGCTCTTCATAAATATATATTTTCGTAACAAGCATTAAGCCCTATAGAATTTATAATTCCTGGTCCTGTTTTTTTTTTCGATTAGGAAAGCGAATCTAGTTTTTTGTTTTAATTCCGAATTAAAATGCGTAATGAATTCATCATTATTCAGTTCCATTGTATAACTTGAATAAAACACTATGCTGTGGCTAACAATCTTTGGTATTAAAAATCCAGTTCTATATGTTGTATATTTAGAACATTCAGGAGCTTTCACCTTTTTTATGAAGTGCCTCTTCAGGGGAAGAGGCCCTTTGTAAAAACTGTGAAAGCTCCTCTATTTTTTAAATTTACAACGCATATAAATGTGGATTTTTGATACCCCCAAAATGTCACCATTTTGGTGAATTGCTGATTACTATAGATATTTAAGAAATTCATAATCTAATTATATAGTTCCTTTCGTTGATAATTATTTCATCTACCTCACATTCAAAGGTATTTGGCAGCTCAGAGACGTTTGTGTTCCTAACAATACTAAAATCATATTTGTTATTCAATATCTTTTTTTCGGTTTTCATTAGAGAATATTTGAAAAGGCACTCTGTGTCTGTCTGCCCCTTTTGTCCGGTAACTTTAAAAAATCCTTTAAAACTTAATTTCATGCTGCGTTTATCCAAAGTCTGTTAAGGGCAAATAATCCAGAAAGTATCATAATGATTCTAATTTCTAAAAATGCTTATTCCTTACAGTTTTGACCGAAACTTGTAGTGATATATATTAAGTTACACAGGACCAGCGTCAAATACGTCATAAATAATAAAGCATCATCCTCTCTGATAATTAGCTGACGATACCTTGGTGAAGGAACATATGCTCGTGATAGTTTAGTAGGAGATTATAAGATGAGGAGTGAATTATAAATAATTATAAGATGTTAGTTTATTACGGGCTTGTATTCTGAGGCTAGTATACTATAGTAAGGAATTATAAACTGAAGATAGTAAAAAATGAGGATAGTATATAGTCGGGCTGACTTTATTTAATTCTATAGGTGTTTGAGACGTACTTATATTTATAGGATATTGCATATTTGGGAGGATATTGGTTATAATCTTAGGTTTGTTATAAAGGGTTATATGAACCTAATGAAAAGTTAATGTACCTCAAAAAGTAGGTAAATATTCAATTAGAATATGTTTTATAAAACTATCTCTTTGGGAAAAGAAAGTATTTTTATAAGGTTACTCTTTTCTAGATAATGTTATTAGCTTTATAAAAGTGTTTCAGACCTCTAGGGTTTGCATTTCGAGAACTTTATTACACATCTAAAGTGATTTAGGTGTCCACGTGTAATATGAATGCGTACTTCGGTCCGATCTGACTGTCTGCTGGGGGAAGTAGCAAGGATGGTCAGGGCAGTAGTCTTGCACGGCTCTTCTCTTTTACCTGACTCAATCATGTGCATTAAATGGGGCGAGACAGGGAGGCAACTTGGCATTTGTGAATCTTGTCTGCTTTTGAGTGGGCTTCAGGTGTCTGTAGTAATGGATCGTTCTGAAATTGCATATAAGGCTTGAAAATGACTGATATTAATTTAAGGTTTTTATTTGGTTTTCCAGTCTAGGAATATTAATTATTTTGTCTTGTTCAAGTCTATCAAGTAACTCCATAATCCTTGGAATCTGCATCATAGATATGTAAATAATGAGATAAGTCTTTAACCATTTAACTTCAGAAGAACTCCAAAATATTTCTGAACTCTTTAAATTACAATCCTGATATAATTATTTGTAAAATTATTAATAAAAAAAGAAAAAAAAAGAAGGAAAAGGAAAGCATTCAAGGGCCTAGTAACATTTCATTGTCAGAAAAAATCTTTGCATTAAGTTATGGTTACTAGGTGGGAAAGGGGATGGCCTTGGTGGGCTTTCCATTTCCTTCTATTTATTAATAATTTTATCTCGATTAGATAAATCACTACTTGCCTACACAATCATGAAATATGAAACCTCAAATGCTGAGCTTCAAACGCGCCAACAGCTGTTATAAAGAAAAAGAAAGGGACATAGAGAAAAAACGAAGAAAACGGGGTTTGTCATGCAGTGCTCCTTATACGATTAAGGGTGACTCACCTAAGAGCCTTTCTTGGTCGAAATATGAGCTAGCTGCATAACAAACGTCAAGTTTTCTTTGATTCCAAGCTGTGTAAGGCTTACAGAAAATTGGGTTCCATGAATTTGATACATATATGTCATTGACTAAACAGTGCTTGTATTTCCATCATTAACTAAACTGATTACAATGAAACCTGTGTATGTTTGGCATTTAATCTTCTACAATAAAAGATTTTAACGAATTTCTAAGTTTTTCTTCCGCCATATTGTGAAAATTGGAAGCTTTAAGTAAGTTTACTTAATACTTTTTTAGGCTCCCTAGAATTTTAATTCTGTAGCTTCAACATTGAATAAGAGGCTTTTGAGGAATATTAACTAATGGATATAACCGGTCTAATTATTATCATGACTTTAGTCAGGAAAAAATACTATTTGACAGACAGCTGTATTAATTTGTGGACTTTGGTCCAAAATAAATTACCAAGATAAAGTTTGGCCATCTTGACTTTGTACTTTATATTCATAAAACACTGGTATTACTACTCTCATACCCCCAGTGGGGGAGTGAACACACTATGTGGGGGAGGGGGTCACTAACAGTCCAAATGAACAAGTGACTAGTTAAGAGAGAGGATTATTTCAGGAGTCTTTGGCTCATTTTCAATGGGAATAAGGCATTTACTGGTGCTAGAAGGGGCAGGGGGCCGTTTAGGGAGAACACTCTGCCATATGAGGTTCAATATAGGGAGAATACTCCATGTCATCCCATTTTTTTTACGTTTTCTATTTATATACCAGGGGAGACTATAGTAATGTTATCTCGTTTTCTATTCATTTACCATGGATACTAAAATAAAATTTAATATTTATATGCTTTTTATTTCGGAATTCATATGATGTTACAATATATGACTATGGTAAAAATACCTCATGAGTTTAAGGAAGTTCAACATCTTTACAAGGTATACTAAACATAAAACTTCCTTAAAAGGTCTGTTACACAAGGCAAATTTATAGGAAACTTAAGAGAATTTCTTTTCCGTGGATATCCCTGTAGGCACATAGCCAACAATCTCCTGAATAAAGTATTCAGTCGAATCAAGTGACGTGCCACATTGAACAAACAAATTTTTGCCACATTGAACAAACAAATCTTTGAAGTCAAAATTATTACAAAAAAAAAGAAAAAAAATCTTGCTAGTAATAAACGCTACTTGATAAAGTCTATTTCATAGGAATAATTGGCAAGGGCGAAAATCCTAAAGATACAAGAGTTACAGTCTTGAATGAATATTCATAGCAAAAAAGGGACATACCACTGCCAATAGTATATAGCTAAACATACCAAATAAGTAAAGTTCGAGTACCCAGTCAGTAATGTCCATATCAATGATGTATAAATCATGGGCCCTTTGCCTTTAGTTATTCAATAAATGTAGTTATACCATTATCATTGGTATGTAACTTCTTTGTCATAAAGTAAAATTCAAGACCATAGGTCTTGTATTTTCTTGTACTTTTGCCCATACCAATTATTCCTATGTGATTGAAATAGATTAAGGCCTATTATTTACAACAAAATATTTAAAATAATCATTCCAACCAATGTACATTTAGGAATTATACAAGCATCTCATAGCAAGTTTAAATGGTCAATATTTGTATCTAATGAAATTGTTTATGACAAAACAGTAATTGTATATATAAAAAAACTGGTTTTAAGCATTTCATATCTACTTAATTACCATTTTCAATTCACATCCTATACAAATGATTTTTTTTTCAGATTTGGAAAACAATTCTACCCATAAAACTAATTTTGATAGATTTAAAAGCTACATCCTACATTTATATTCCAAGTGAAAACTTCAACCCCAACGTTACCTTCTATGCCTGTACATTTTACTAGCCTTTAAGATATTCAATCAAAATTTTACGTTGACAGGAATCGCATAGTCATTCGCCAAATTCTTTCAAGAAATACATAATTCATAATTATTTTCCTCAAGCTTCCCTAAAGGTAACTATTTCTCCCATTTCCCTAAAAAAATTATCATGACCTGATTATTTTTTTCCTCCTTAATGCCTTAGGTGCCATTCCTAAATCCCTTAAAAATTTGCCTAATGAACGTATCAAGAACCAGATGTGTCTGGGCCTTCTCTTTACAAACTATTCATCTTAGAGTCTTTCATTAGATACAACTACCCCCTGAAGTGTTTCAAGAATGATTTTGAAGCTTTACATTAAGACCAATGTTAGAAAATCTACTTTAGGCAAGAAATATTCCATGAATGTTGATTTGAATCTACTTCACTGCTGCTTTACTGCTCAGAATACGATAACTCGAGCTAAATTACTTCCTTTCATAATACCTTTTGATATAAATTCAATATGCAAAATGCTCCAAATTATAACTGTTATTAACTATAAAGGCTATATTCTAGACTAGACTACGAGGCAGTTAATAGCATTTTCTGTATAAAGAATATGCAAAGTTTAAAACCAGTTGACAAGATATTTCATCCATTTAATAGCAATTTTGTCATCCTAACGACTTAAAACAAATTAAAATTGACTAGTTTAAAGAAAAATAAATAGGTTCTTCTACAGAAAACAAGCATTTGGAATGTTATACGTGACAAGAATAATTTCAATATTGATATTTTGGGAAAAACTATCAACGAAAATTAAACATATTGGATATCAAGTTTAGAAATTAAGCTTACTAAAACCCTTGAAAAAGTTTCAAAACCACCTAAATTTATTTTGAAACATGTCTGTTCTTTAATGTGGATATAACCTTAATTTCGAGAGAGAGAGAGAGAGAGAGAGAGAGAGAGAGAGAGAGAGAGAGAGAGAGAGAGAGAGAGAGAGAGAGAGACACCATATTACCCTTCTAATGTTTAGCGATACTAAGACAAATACTGTACAATGATTATTCACAATTTTAAAAAATTTTATACAGGACTTGCCTTGCTTTCTGATACCCAAGGTAAAGTACGTCACTCGCAAAATATGCAAACCTTTTTAAATGAAAATTGAAATCTATAGAGAGCATACTTGGATCTCCCTCTAACTGAAATATTTAGAAAATAATTCTAGTACTGGGGCTTTATATAAATTTTCAGTAAAGCAGAATACTTCTCATTATTGCAAGGGGGACGGAAATTCGACGGTTTAGAAAAATATAAGATAAAAAAAAAAAAAAAAAAATATTTCTTTATGTATCAAGTGGATCTATAACAACAATACTTATTGCTAAAATATGATAAGTTTTTTTCCCCAACCCAACTGAACAGCAATGGCAAGATAGCTAATTAAGATAACCAAACGGTTTTTTTTTTTTTGTCCATTAGCTACTATCTTAAGCATATCGGCTTATATCTTATAAGAGAACATACGCCTGCTATTGATTCGACATTGTGTAGAAGAAAATTCAAGGCTAGTTGAAAATAATTTGATGACAGCCCCCCAAAAAACCAGAGAGGAAATGATCAGCAGACAAAGATGAAATTATATTCATAGTTGAAATAGTTAGTTGGAGGTTATATCCACATATAATTAATGTACTTTGATACACGGATTGTACAATAAATTTGGATCAATTGTTAAACAGATAATGTAAATTGCCCTTCAGCCACGCATTTAAATAACTTGTTTACAGTACTTTACACCATTATAAATATATGTTTAGAAGTCCAGAGGATACTGACCTAACATTTAACAGCTAATTAAAGAAAATTCAAAAGATAGAGGAAATGTCATGCATAGACAAAGATGAAATTAAATTCATTGTTAAAATGATTAATTGGAGGTTATATCCACATATAATTAATGTACTTTGATATACGGATTGTAGAATAAATGTGAATCAATTGCTAAAAATATGAATGATCAATTTCCCTTGTCATGCATTTAAATAACTTGTTCACAGTATTTTACACAATTATAAAAATATATTAAGTAGTCCAGAGAAAATTGACATTAGATGTTTTAACTAATTAATGACAGACATATCAAGAAACCATCGTTATTTACCTTTGTTTGTTTAATTGGTTGTTAATAAAAAATTTCCTCACTTGAAAAAAAAAACATTTTAAATTATACATAAAACTGATCTATTTAACGTTATTTATTAACAATTCTGGTTGACAGTTTTAGTAAGCAATAGGTATCCATTTACATTTAGTATATTCTCATTTAGCAACTAGTTTTAGGCAACTACAGGAACCATTGTGTTTGTTTAATATCAAATAATAATTAGGGAAATTGCAATATGAATTTTAGAGTCAAACAAGATCATAAATGTAGTTCTAGACCTAATTTCCAAGCTATTTTGGATTTTTAACGGAAAATGCCTAAATTAAAAACTTACTTAAATTTGCTTTATATTCACTGACTTTGTGAAGATTAAGAGCGAATAATGTACTTGTTACTAGATTATGTAAAAGTTAATAGCTTAAATAACCAAATGTAGGGTTTCCAGAAATACACTTTGATAAACTTGAAATAGTCTGGTAATATATTTTTCCTATTACTTATTCAATATACCCTTTTCATTTAGTGGTTACTGTTGAACCTAATGTATGCGATACAAATGGAGTGAACATTGTAACAGATAACCTCCTAAAATCTAAATAACTCTGGACAATTGAGCATTTTAAGATATTTGTAGACTACAATGATACTTCTCACTAGGTTCAATACTTCAGAAAATTTCGATTATAGAGAGTATCCACTAGACGATTCAGTACTTGTGAAATTAAAGATTTTTATTTTCTGTAGAAAATCCCATATTCGCTGTTGGTCTTCATCTTGATATCAATAGTGGATAATTGCAGTACAATATCCTGTATTTACACAGGAGACTATAAATTTTTTGCTGGTTTGATGATTCTAGTCTGAAAAATTAATAAAAAATGTTAATCGTACAGATATATGTCTTTATTGCAATATTTTCTACGCACTTCAATATCATATATATAATTTTATTAAAACATTTTGTATGATAAACTATAGTGTATATGAAATATTTTAATGCAATAAATATAAAACAGTGGAAATAATAACAAACTAGACTTGTCCATGACATTTATAATAGCAATCGAAAATATATCTTGTAAAATGGAAAAGTACTGCATTATATTCTAAATACTAATAAGGAGTAATAGGAGCTCCAATAGTACTAATCCTTTAATTTCATTCACTGGATAGTAAATAAACCTGAATTCTCCGTAAGTTTTTCTCCTCTGATCAACATCCTTAGACTGTCTTGCTTCTTAGGTCTGCAGCATATCCCTCCTTTAATAAATTCGTGAGGAGAAGCATTTTTGGAAGAGGGTACTCCCAGGGAATTCCTTTGAGGAGATTCTTGTCCAAGAGTCACCATGCTAGAACCTCCCTTCTTAGTCAACTGGAATTAGCTGTTGAGAAGAGTCGGTGGCTGGCAACCAGTGCGCCTTCTCATACTATTGGAAGGCCTGCTGATAAACAGTCACGCCTGAGGTACTAGCTTCTCCAGGGGTGAGAGGTGTCTGAGCAATCTTTGCTCCTGTCTTGCTGGTATTAAATCGATTGAAAAGAAAGGTTTACGCTACTTTCCTGAGTCTACTGATGCTATCCACTGAAGGAAATATATTTGCTTGTTCGTATTATTATTACTAGCCAAGCTACAACCCTAGTTGGAAAAGCAAGATGCTATAAGCCCAAGGACTCCAATAGGAAAAAATACCCCAGTGAGGAAAGGAAATAAGGAAATGAATAAATGATGAGAATAAATTAACAATAAATCATACTAAAACAGTGACAACGTCAAAACAGATATGTCCTATATAAACTATTAACAACGTCAAAAACAGATATGTCATATATAAACTATAAAAACTCATATATATCAACATTTCCAGATAACTCCATCCTCTGCTTGAGCTTAAGACTGGACTTCTCCCAATATGTGACAAAAGGTAAGAAGTCTCTATCTGCTGGAGATGTGTATCAGTCATATGTGTGTCTTACAAAATTAATGACCTTGGCATGTGCACAAGCTAAAACTGGTGAGATGACTTGGGTGAATACCTATAGAGCAGTTGACTGTCCATAACACAGATGTAACAGCTTTTGCTCCGGACAAGACCAGGTAGGTAAAATTCCTTTTTTTCTCAGAGTAATTTAAGTTCTGAGAAGCCAAATATGATTCAACACTCGCCTAATGGTCCAGCCAGGAAATTGCTTGCAGAATGGTCATGGAGGTGACTTTTATAGCAGTAGTCTTGGATGAAGAGAAGATAATGCTCTTGGAGTCCATTTTCTCCACCTAGATACCACGGGTTAGTATCATGATCCCTATATCGATTGGAAAGGGAGAAGGACTCAATCCTTCAGAAACATTAGATATAAGCCCTTGACTAATATTGACAGTTTCCAGATTCTTTGCCTCTACTAGAGAGGCACCTTGGATGGAGATATAGGATCTGTAGTCTCCTTTGACCCCTCTTCCCACCAAGGAGATAGTAAATCCTTTTAACTACCGTTAAAGCCTTGGGTGACCTATTCACTGTATTGCTGAACAGCTCTGCTGTCCTCTCAGAAGGGTCCTTTGATAGATTTGATATAGTGTGGAGAACGTATAACCAGGAAGGTGACCATCAAGGAACCCTTGTGTTAACAGCAAGCCCTCCTTGCAGCAACTGTGAAGATCTCCCTCTGGTGATATCATCATTGGAGGGTGTCTTTTCAATCAAATAGTAACTACTAACACCTCATTATATATCTTAAAAGTAGAGTTCCAGTCAAGATGATGATGATGAGGATTATCATTATTATTAAATGCTAAGCTACAACCCTAGTTGGAAAAGCAAGATGCTATAAGCCCAGGGGCCCCAATAGGGAAAATAGCCCAGCGAGGAAAGGAAATAAGGAAAAATAAAATATTTTAAGAATAGTAACATCAAAATAAATATTTCCTATATGAACTATACAAACTTTAACAAAACAAGAGGAAGAAAAGCTAGATATAACAGTGTGCCTAGTGTACCCTCAAGCAACAGAACTCTAACTCAAAAAAGTGAAAGACCATGGTACAGAGGCTATGGCACTACCCAAGACTAGAGAACAATGGTTTGGTTTTCGAGTGTCCTCCTCCTAGAAGAGCGGCTTACCATAGCTGAAGTCTCTCTTCTACCCTTACCAAGAGGAAAGTAGCCACTGAACAATTAAAGTGCAATAGTTAACCCCTTGGGTGAAGATGAATTATTTGGCAATTTCAGTGTTGTCAGGTGTATGAGGACAGGAAAATCTGTAAAGAATAGGCCAGACTATTCAGTGTCTGTTTAGGCAAAGGGAAAGAACTGATATCATACTTCTATTACAGGATGAAGGTTTGTATTTGTGTAAGAATGTACTGGCAATCAAATCTCACCTCAATTCATTAGCAATCTAATACTACTTCAGTCTTAAAACAAGAGCACTTATCTTCACATCCCTTCATTTGGTAAAATCAAGAATCAGTCCGACTGACAATTGTCAAAGTAGTACAGACTGAAGATAATCCTACTATAATCCACTAACAAGAAAATTCTGCCTTGAATAACTATCATGAATCAGATTTTCTTTCAAATTAAATCTTATCAATCCATAAACTTACCTGTCCTAATGCAATCCATTAACATCATAATCTATCAAAACTATCATAGCCCATAAGAGGGCTAATCCAATTTTAACTTTCTTAAAAGTTAATTTGACCTCAATCTAATAAACATTTTATATCATTCAAACCTAACAAAAAATGTTCTATCAATCTTACCTTCCATATTCCAGATAATACAGCTAGTTGTTTTATATATATCAATTCTAAGCTCACATTGAAGAGCACGAACATTTTAAACCAACTTTCAGCCTTCCATAGCTCATAGCTAAAGATGCACCTGTGATAAAAGAAAAAAAAAGTGGAAATATTTCATAACGTATAATGTATAATCATGTAAATAAATTGAGCATGCCGTTCTTGCAATTATAATTATCTATAAAGGCCTTTCAAAAAGCAATGTTATCTATTCATTGGTAGGCCCTATTAATTCATCAACTATCAAAGTTTACAATTTTCTAAATAACTGAAATTACCTGATATTTTTCAATAAACAATAACAAATAATCCTCTACATCCTACTCTTCGTGAACAAACAGTGACTGATTCTATTATTTTTGGCACATAAAATCCAAAACTGCATAATTCCCATCATTAAAAGTGTCACACAGATATAGGCACATCCCTTAATGAAGGTGAACCTAACCAAAGAGCTAGCAGATCAGGAACTCTACTGAGTATCCCTCAGAGTAAAGTCGGGATCTGACTGGTGCACCAAGATTTTCTACTTCCCTCCGAATGGAGATGGTATTCTTAATAATTTCCTACTACCACGATGTTAGTAGGACCTTAATAAAACTTAGTGGAAACAGTCATTCGGTTGAGCTCGGTTACTCCCTTTTTGAGGAGGAAAATGGATTCTGAAGGAAGAGTATTTCTTACCCATACTAGGCTTATGGTGATAGGTCAGTGCAGGACTGCTCACCAGTAACCTATGTAACATCCATAGCTGCCAAGCAGGACCCTTCTGTACTTGATGAACCACAAGGGTACCCATGGATGGCTAATCTTCATTACTCCCTTCTAGAAGGGGCGAGCAGCTCTCCAAAGACAAGGACCATCCTCCTCTGTCACGGCAGGAATGAGGAGCATGGGTGTAAAACTTCTCTTTCACATGAGGAATAATGCTGCTGCCCAGTCTCTTGTGGAAATGTTCAGTTGCAACTGATCAAAGGCCGTAGACATCATACTTGGCTCCCGATCTGATATATTATATCTAATGATACAAAAGAGTTAATCTTTTCTAATTTTCTTTATCCTTATCTATGATTTACTTAAGTTACTCCTCTCTCACATTTTTTTCTACTCATTCTACAATACATTACCGGTTCAAATACACCATACGAGAGGAGAGGGAAAGTGGCTTTCTTTAGGGACTGAGTGTTCCTCCCATGCCACACCAGGAACAATGAAGGTTGCTGCGTAAGTTCACCCAAACATGGCCTACAATACTGCTGCCTTAACTATTATCTGAAAACTGGGCAACAGCTGTAGCTGTTGTACCAGGCTCACAATTCCTTAACTGAACCCTTTATTACTGGCAAGCTGGTGGGGTCTATCGCTCCCTCCCTTAATCGGATAACTCCCAGTATAAGTCTCAAGAAACTTTTTGTGAAATGCATACTACGAGCCTTATACTATTACTTCCTCTTCTGAAAAGTGTTCAAAGAACAGTATAGGAGAAAAAAATGGAGTACATAATCTTGCATCTTTATCCCCATCCAGCCTTTCTTTCCTGTGACCGTGTATGAATTAGGTGGTTCCTGAATAATAAGGAAGCAGTATGCTGATACAACAAAGAAAGATTTCAGATGATCAGCATTTCCAGGTACTTTGTCCTTTGTTTTTGCCTGTGATTAATTACAAGTGAAAGTTGTATGAAAAAGTACTGGCTCAACTAAAAGGGTTAACAATGTGTCCTCCATCCCGGAAATGACATTGTAAATCAGACAGGTGAGGACTGGAGAACAACCGTACCTACACTTTCAGCATGATAATGCAAGATTGTTCTCATTGTAAACATGTCCATATGGAATCTGGAAGGTAAGACTGGAATAGATTTGTACTGAAGAGTTGGTAAGGGAAATGGTGCTAGACCAAAGAGTATGTCCTATGCTGTTGCTAACTAACCACCCCTACTGATAAATGTAGAGAAATGACAGGCTGAACCAGCCCTGCTCATTTCTAACCATTATTATCACTGCAAATCATTGGTTTTGGACATTGCCCTACCCGAAAACCTCAGTATCCCACTAGGGTCCCCCATAATTGTCTTCACATAATTGGGTCCAAACACGATGGATCACAAGTAAAATTTTCACCACAGAATCTCGACGTGTAGAATCGTCACCCCAGAAAATCTCACCTGTAGCATCAACAGCCCAGGTATATGACTTATATATTTTTACCTGTAGAATCATCACTATGTTCATAACTTGCAGAAATATAAAAAAACTATGAAATTCTAGAAATATCTATACATTTCCATCGTGGGTGATTATGTGAGTTGACAATACCGAATGATACTGGGCTTCGATCCCGACTACAGTTCTAAAGAATTTTCCTCCACTGTGGCTCGCTATGCTTGCAAAATGACAAATTCGTAGATAATTTGTATTTCTCGTAACTATACAAACCTTAGCTATTTAATATGGGTAATTACTTTCGGTGTAGCTGAAATGACGAGCCATTAGATTTTCAATGAGGGTTTATTACTACCCCACTGCTAGTTAGTGGTGGGGTGGGGGGGGGGGGGGTTGGGAGGGGTAGCTTGCTCCCCCCCCCCCACCTTCAAACACACCTGTGATTTGGTTCACTTTGTTTAGAGGTAGGACTTTCACGGGGGACAGGGCTGGCGGGCAAGTTTGATTAAATAGCTAAGGTTTGTATAGTTAGGAAAAATACAAATTATCTACGAATTTTTCATTTATTCCGTAACTGAAATACAAACCACGCTATTTAGTATGGGTGACTCACCCCTTAGGAAGGGTGGTAGGTCCCGGCCATTATTGGCTTTGGCTTTTGGCTGGGGACAATATTTGAGTGTGTCAGTACTCAGTAATAAGGAGTCCCTGTACCTCGCTAGCATCTTGCTGTACAAGTGCTGCGGCCTACATAAATTGTGTGTGAAGGTATGCAGTGTGACACGTCCTAGGAAGTTGACCTGGAGTTCTTTAGATGGAACTCAAGGCTAGGACTCTCCCAATACCACCTCATCAGGGTATGGGGACGTGACAGTACTAACTTAACCCTTTTACCCAAAAAAGACATACTGGTACGTTTCACAAATGCCCTCCCTTTACCCATATGGTCGTACCGGTAAGTCCTTGCAAAAAAAAATGCTATTAAAAATATTTTTTTCATATTTTTGATAAGTTTTTGAGAAAATTCAGGCATTTCCCAAGAGAATGAGACCAACCTGACCTCTCTATGACCAAAATTAAGGCTTTTAGAGCAATTTAAAAAAAATATACTGCAAAATGTGCTGAGAAAAACATAAGCCCCTGGGGGTTAAGGGTTGGAAATTTCCAAATAGCCTGGGGGTAAAAGGGTTAATACTAGGAACACAAGGACGCATGGTTTACCGGCAGTGGTTTGAGGTCAGCTATGCAGAGAACCCAGGATGCTGCTTTCCCCATGAGAGGGGAGGATGAAGAAAAGAATAAGGGCCAGAACACAAGGAAGCATGGTTTACCAGCAGTGGTTTGAGGTCAGCTATGCAGAGAACCCAGGATTCTGCTTTCCCCATGAGAGGGGAGGATGAAGAATAAGGGCCAGACAAATCTTTTCATTCATGCAGACTAAGACCAGGTAACAATGCCCTCAACCTTCTTATACTTGTCCATTAAGGGTCCTGAGGTTTAGACCAGCTGTTGTTCAGCCACCACAGGGCCAATAGAGAACGTATAGAGTCTCCTGTGTGTCACGTCTTGCAGGTAGTGGGCTGTGAAGGTCGTCTGACGCTTCCACACCCCACCCAGCTTGCATGACCGGTGTTACTGAATAGTTCTTCTTGAAGGCCAGGGACGTAGGTACGCCCCTGACCTCATGTGCTCTAGGGCGACGTGACTGAGGAGGGTCAGGATTCAAGGACAGGTGTATTACCTTGCGAATCCAGGCAGAGATGGTATTCTTGGTAACCCTGTCTTCGGCTTCCCAGTGCTCACAAACAAAACTTGCGCCTGGGGACGAGCTGCAGCCGTTCTCTTAATATAAAGCCTCAGACTCCTTACTGGGCACAGTAGGAGATAGTCTGGGTCATCTGTTACAGAACGAAGACTCGAAACCTGGAAAGAGTTGAACCGAAGGTCCCACACTCCAGGATTCTGAGTCTTGGCAACAAACTCAGGGACGAACCTGAACGTTACCTCCCTCCCATCCCCTTGAATGAGCGACGTCGTATGAGAGACCCTGAAGTTCGCAGACTCGCTCGGCCGAGGCCAAAGCTAGCAGGACCCCGTCTTCCAAGTAAGGTGGCGATCTGAAGCTTGGCGTAATGGTTCGAAGGGAGGTTTCTTAAGAGACCTGAGAACTCGAACCACGTTCCATGGAGGAGGTCTCACTTCAAACTGAGGGCAGGTAAGTTCATAACTCCGTATGAGTAGGGAAAGTTCCAGTGAGGAAGAAATGTCCACTCCTTTGAGCCTGAAGACTGGACTTAAGGCTGAGCGATAGCCTTTCACTGCCGAGACTGAAAGGCGCATTTCCTCCCGCAAATACACGAAGAACTCCGCTATTGCTGGAATAGTGGCATCGAGTGGAGAGAGACCCCTTTCCACGACACCAACCACAGAAGACTCGCCACTTCGCCTGGTAGACCCCTGCGGATGACCTACGCAGGTGTCCAGACATCCTGTTTGCAACTTGCTGCGAAAATCCTCTCTCTGTGAGGAGATGCTGGATAGTCTCCTGGCGTGAAGTCGAAGCGAAGCTACGGCTTTGTGAAAGATGTTGGCGTGTGGTTGTTTGAGTAGCTCGTGTCATGGAGGGAGTTCCCTCGGGAGCTCCGTTAGGTGCTGCAGAAGGTCCGGAAACCATTCTGCGTGATGCCATAGCGGAGCTATTAGGGTCATCGAGAGATTGATCGATATTCTGGTCTTGTTGAGCACCCTCCTCATCAGACAGAACGGGGGAAAGTCGTAGACATCGATGTTGTCCCACCGTTGTTGGAAGGCATCTTGCCAGTGTCTCTTGGGATCCGGGACTGAGGAGCAGCACAGCAGAAGTTTGAAGTTCCGCGCTGTAGAGAGCAGATCTACAGTCGGGGAACCCCACAAAATCTGGACTTTGTTGGCTACTTGACGATCCAAAGACCACTAGGTACTCACTATCTGCGTCGCTCTGCTCAGACTGCCAGAGCACATTCCTCTTGCCTGGAATGAAGCGAGCCGAAAGTGCAATCGAGTGGACTTCGGTCCATCTCAGTATCTCTACTGCGAGATGGGATAGCTGTTCTGAAAAGGTACCTCCCTGCTTGTTGATATAAACTACTACTGTGGTGTTGTCACTCATCACCACCACAGTGGCGCCCGCCAGGTATAGTTGGAACTGTTGAAGAGCCAGGAATATTGCCTTCATCTCTAGCAGGTTTATGTGGAGGTACTTTTCTGATTCTGACAACAGGCCTGAGGTCCTGTGGTTCAGAACGTGAACCCCCCACCCTTTCTTTGAGGTGTCCGAAAACAACATCAAATCCAGGGGGAGGACGAGAAGATCCACTCCCTTTCGTAGGTTCTCGTCTGCCACCCACCACTGAAGGTCCGTCTGTTCGCAGAACCCATAGGGATCATAGTGTCCGGGGATTGATTGATTGATTCCACCAGGACTTGAGTAGCCACTGGAGAGATCTCATTCTGAGGCGACCATTGGGAACTAGACGGGCCAGGGATGAGAGGTGACCGAGGAGATGTAACCACGTTTGGGCTGTAAGTTCTTCTCGTCTGAGGAAAGGCCTCGCGACCTTCCTCAGCCTTGCTATCCTGTCATCTGATGGGAAAGCTTTGTGGAGATTGGTGTCTATGATCATGCCTAGGTATACCACTTTCTGAGTGGGCAGCAGAGAGGACTTCTCGAGATTTACCATGATCCCTAGATCTTGGCAAAGTCCCAGAAGTTTGTCCCGGTGTTGAAGAAGGGCTGCCTCCGAGTCTGCTAGGATCAGCCAGGCGTCCAGGTAACGGAGGAGACGGATACCGATCCTGTGAGCCCATGAAGATATTAGGTTGAACACCTGCGGTGCTGTGGAGAGACCGAAACACAGCACCTTGAACAGGTAGATCTTGTTGTCTAGGCAAAATCTTAATTACTTCCTTGACGGATGAACTGGGATCTGGAAGTATGCGTCCTTCAGGTCCTGTGTGCACATGAAGTCTTGCGGTCTCACTGCAAGTCTGACCGTGTCTGCCATCTCCATGCTGAACAGGGTCTGCTTGACAAACCTGTTCAGGGCTGAGAGGTCGATGACTGGTCTCCAGCCTCCAGACGCCTTCTTTACAAGAAAGAGTCGACTGAAGAAGCCTGGGGACCCGTCGACTACCTCTTGGAGAGCGTCCTTCTTCAATATGGTCTCGACTTTTGCCCAAAGGGCTTGCCCCCTTGCCCATCCCATGGCAAGGGAGCTCAATGACACTGGATCCACTGTCAGGGGAGGTAGAGATGTCGTGAACGAGACGCGATATCCCTGACTGATTACTGAAATCGTCCAGGGATCTGCCCCGAGTTGCTGCCACCTTGTCACGCAACTTTGTAGGCATCCCCCCACTGGTGGACATGCAGTGGGACTGCTAATCCTAGCGTTTGCAGCCACGGCCGTTCCCTCTAGGATTCTTTCCTCCCCTAGAGGACTTTTTGATCTTCTTGTCCTTGACAGGAAAGGGCTTGGACACTTTTGTCTTCGCTGCAGCTGCCTTCTTCGTACTCTTGACAGGACGTGGTTGCTGGGTAGCTAGAGGTTTGTAGGGCCTCGATGTTAGGGCCCTATGGAGAAGGGAATCCTGGTTGGACTTCCTCCACCTCTCAGCAGCCTGCTCCACGTCCTTTGGCTCAAACAAATTCTTACCGAGGACGGAAGAATGTCTGAGCCAGCAAATGTCAGTACTGGGGACCTTTTGATGGAATCCCTCAGCCAATGTGTCCTGTCGTTTCAAGTGTTATCCCACAAGCTCGAGATTTGGTGGGCTAGAAACTTGATGGTACGCGTGCCTGAGAGCAAAAAGGTCTCCAAGGCCTTCCTGGTGCTTTCCTTGGACAGGTCCTCAGACCACATCAGGATGCCCAGAGACCCTAACCAGATGTCCAGCCACGAAGTAGTCTGCATGGCACACTTCGCAACCTTCTCCTGGCTCAGGATCTCCGTTGCTGAATACGAGATCTGCCGGCTCAGGATCTCCGTTGCTGAATACGAGATCTGCCGGCTCAGGATCTCCGTTGCTGAATACGAGACCTGCCAGTTGGAGTCTCTCTCTAGAGGGACTCCCCCGGTAAGCTCTTTCAGAGAATAATGCAGAGGAAGAGCTAAACAAGTCTCCTACAAGATCTCAAAAGTACCTCCTCTGATGGACGCGAGGAGGCGGGAGGAGCTTGTTACCGGAGCTGGATTGGCTGGAGGAAGCTAGCTCAGAGAACTAGCCTTTGACCTTGTCTCTGGCACTCTTAACCCCCTGTGACCAGGGCAAAGCTGCACTGGCCCTTGAGGGTCTATGAGTACCATAGACTCAGTCCAAGACCGTGTCCTTGTCCTCACGAGGAGGAATCTCTGGATCCGGAAACCCATTGAGACTCATGAGGGTTAGAACTTGCCAGAATTCATGTTCGGACTCCTGTAGCTCTCCTCCTGAAGGGCAAGCAGTAAAGTCTCCTGTCCCCAGAGGCTCTTCTTGGGGGGACTCGCGGACGTTCTCCGAGGGTTTGGCTGGCTCCTGTCTAATCCTTGATGAAGACTTAGGCAAAGATTTCGAGTCCTTCGGCTCCCTCCTGGGAGGGATACACGACTCCAGCAGTGATGGTGGAAGGCTCTTCTCAACCCCTACCTGAGAAGACTTCTCGGGGCGAGGTGGGGTTTCCCCCATTGGTGCGATGGGGAAATGACCCGCCTCACCTGACTCCCCAGAGGATGGGAAATCCTCGTCCGCAGGGGAGGGAGAGAATGTCTGGGGGGGGGAGAGGGAGCCTTGCTCAAGGACTTCAGAGGAGACAGTTTCGCCCTTGGAGAAGTTACCATGGAAGGAACTCCTCTCTTCCTCTTCAGGGGAGAGGAAGCCGCCACTGTTTTGTGACCAAGTTCAGAGAATACTGGCTTAAAAGCATGCACAAGAGCTCTGACAATGGTACCAAACCAGGGCTGCTGACTGACAGTCACGCTGTCAGTCACTCCCTCTGGAGGGAAGGGAATCGTTCGATCCCTATGAGGAGGGACCAAATCGAGGGTTCGCCTAAAAAGATGCTGAAACAGAAGAAGAAGAGTCCTTGAACCTATCCGGAAACCTCTCCTCCTCCGATGAGCGCGCTGTTCTGCGCTTGCGGGTTAGGGAACGAGAAGATTATGACCTGGCTGCGCGATGTCCTGCGGCCTCACGCGTGGGATCGCGCGATGGGCCCTGCCCTGGGTCATGCGCGGGAGAATGTTAGCGCGGCCGAGCGATGGCGAGTGGCGGCCTGAACAGGGGATGACAGGTGGCGCGTGGCGGCCTAGACAGGCGATGACAGGTGGCGCGTGGCGGCCTGAACAGGCGATGACAGGTGGCGCGTGGCAGCCTGAACAGGCGATGACAGGTGGTGCGTGGCAGCCTGAACAGGCGATGACAGGTGGCGCGTGGCAGCCTGAACAGGAGATGACAGGTGGCGCGTGGCAGCCTGAACAGGCGATGACAGGTGACGCGCAGGAGGCTGGATGAGCGCTCGCACCCGCTAAGGCGATTGTTCGCACGCACAGGATCTTGCCGAAGGGCCCGTGAGGGCAAAAACGTTGGGCGCGCGAGCAGGAGAAATATCTCTATCGTGCGGCGCGTGTATCTGGCTGAAGTAGTGGGCGAGGGCGCGCGATGGCGAACAGGAGCAACTGAAACTACGCCCAGATCCGGAGATCGTGGGCGCGCATCAGGATGCGGGTGCACAGAAGTGCGCTGTCGGTTTGGAGAGCGCTGAAGTCCTGGTGAGCGCCTGTGCGCTAACTCAGGAGACTCCACGGCTGTGCGCTGCCGCGCTATATCAGGAATGACAGGAGTTGTGTGTATGTGCGCAGACGTGCGTTGAGGCATTGGAGAGCGCTGGAGGTCCGGTGAGCGCCTGTGCGCTATCTCTGGAACTTCCTTTGTGCGCTGACGCGTTGGAGAGCGCTGACGTGTTGGAGAGTGCTGTGGCGCTAAAACAAGAACCAGTGGAAAGCACTGGTGCGCTATTGCAGGAACTATTGCAGGGGCGCGCTGGCGCGCAGGTGGTCATGGGCGCACAGGGGAACCTTGGCGTGTAATAGCAGGATTAACAGCAAGTGTGCTCACACGCGCAGGTGAGCACTGGCGCGCTAAGACAGGAACATCTGCTGCAGGTCGTTGGGGCGCAGGGAATACCTGGCGCTTAAGGGACTGAGAGACAATCTTGTGCTCGTGTCCCTTATGCCCCGAAGGGACCGTTGCCTGTTTAATAACAGGGTGTGATGGCGCCCACAGCGCATTGGCAGCCAGGAACGGCAACGGCAGGTCAGCAGGTCTAGAGGGTGGAAGGTCGGCGTGTCCTGTGTAAGGACGACCTTCCACCGAAGGGTATCGTGAACGATCTCCGGAGAGGTCCAAGGGGGTAGCTGGCAGGATAGGTGAACGACGACGATTGATTGATTGATTGATTCAAAGTTTTCAGGCATCCTGACATCTGAGGTCATTGACGCCGGTAACATTTAATTTATGTATACAAAAATAAAAGATAAAATAAAATAAAAAATAAAAGAGTATTCAATTAAAATCATAAAAGTTGAATGTAATAAAAGTTAAATATTTTTCAGAAGACCTGCTTCTGAAATAAATCTAAAAATGCCACTTGCATGGTAGGACACCACATTTCCAAGAATCTTGGCAAGGATGAACCTGCCACCCTCACCTCGAGCCTCAAACAAATATCTATTCCGCAAGTTGTTATAATTGGGGCATTCGGTCAACAAATGCCTTACTGTTAGAGGTACTACACAGTCGTCACAATATGGTTGGTGTTGGCCCTTCAGCAAAAACTCGTGTGTAAACCGAGTGTGACCAATACGGAGACGACAAAGAGACGTCTCCCATTTTCGGGGCATCATATTATACCTCCAAGGAGATATGTCATTTGTTATCTCTCGCATTTTATTGCCATCTTGACTATCCCATTGCTGTTGCCATTTATTGCAAACCAATTTCTTGATGTCAGGTAAGAAATCATCACAGGGAATGGGATACCTTCTTGGCAGCAACTCTGATGCAGCCTCCTTAGCCAGTGAATCTGCCTTCTCATTCCCAGACACACCTACATGTGCTGGAACCCAACAAAATTGAACTGTTATACCTCTCCGTCCAATTATGAAAAGCCATTCTAAAATCTTTAAAACTAAAGGGTTATTAGAATTAAAAACTTCCATAGCTTGAAGGACACTCCTTGCATCACTAAAAATTGTAAAATTACCCTCCTTCTCCAATGCTATTTTCTCAATAGCGGTTAATATGCCATACAGTTCGGCAGTAAATATGGAAGCGGTCAGAGGAAGTGCACCTCTACAATTAAAACCATTACTATGTACTCCAAATCCAACGCCAGCATCACATTTGGAGCCATCAGTATAGATAAAAGTTGATCCTCTATGTTCTCTAACATGTTCATTAAAAAGAGACCTGGCTTCTAGGTCTGACATATTCTTCTTATCTCCAATAAAATATTTACAAAAAGATATCTCTGGTAACTTCCATGGAGGCGTTGGTGATACCTTGAATGGAAGTACCTTATTTCTAATTAAATCCAGACTATTTAATAATCGTTTCACCCGAAAGCCATAAGGTTGAGGAGATTTTGGGTGCAACTCAAAGTATGATGCGTGTCTTACAAGGCTTGCAGTCTGAAAGGCGAGAGAGTTAGGGAGTCTTTGCAATCTAAACCAATACCGAAGAATGGAAGACATTCGGTATAGGTCTAGAGGTAACTCTCCAGCATCAACAAGGAGACTTGGGATAGGCGAGGTTTTAAAAGCTCCAGTAGACAATCTAATACCTGCATGATGTATCGAGTCTAATATTTTTAACCGGCTTGGGGTGGCTGAAGAATATACCTCACAACCATAACTAATTTTGGAAAAAATCAAGGCCTTGTATAATTTTAAAATAGTATTGCGGTCTGCCCCCCACGATGTATGGGACAATACTTTTAAGATATTCAGAGCTTCAACACATTTAGCTTTTAATGCTTTTAAGTGAGAAACCCATGTCAGCCTACAATCAAATATCAAACCTAAAAATTTAGCTTCTCTTGCACATGGTATCCGTTGACCTTTAATGTATATATCTGGGTCTGGATGTACTCCCCGGATACGACAAAAATGGACAACGGTAGTTTTACTTGTCGAGAACTTAAATCCATTCATGTCAGCCCACTGGATAATTTTATCAATAGAGTGTTGGATTTTTCTCTCAACCATTGCCATTCTAGTGCCAGCAAATGATATTGAGATATCATCCACAAATAATGTTGAGAGAACATCCTGGGGAATGGCTTTGGATATCCCATTAATTGCTAGTGCAAAAAGGGTTACACTCAGCACACTACCCTGAGGAACTCCTTCTTCCTGGCACTTACTCTCAGATAGTGTTTCCCCAACTCTCACTTGAAAAACTCTACGTGAAAGAAATGCCTGAATAAATAGTGGCAGCTCTCCTCTCAATCCCAATTCATGAATGGTTTTAAGTATACCATATCTCCATGTGGTATCATATGCCTTTTCAAGGTCAAAAAATACTGTAACATGGTGCTGTTTGGAAGCAAAGGCTTCACAAATAGAAGACTCTAGTCGTATCAACACATCAGTCGTTGAGTGCATTTTTCGGAATCCACATTGAATCGGTGATAAAATACCTTTCTTTTCAAGGTACCATATCAGCCTTGCATTGACCATCTTCTCCATGATTTTACATAAACAAGATGTCAATGCAATAGGACGATAGTTTGCTGCTAAAAACTTGTCTTTACCGGGTTTTAAAAAGGCTAAAATAATGGCTAGTTCCCAAACACTTGGGTAACTATGATCATGCCATATTCTATTAATAATACTTAAAATAAATAGCTTTGTATTAAAATGTACATGTTTAATCATTGCATATGGAATTCCATCGGGTCCAGGGGCTGTATCGTTGCAATGAGCAAGTGCGGAATCAAATTCTCTTTCAGTGAAAGGAGAATTATACGACTCTTCCCTTCTTGTTGCAAAATTTAAAATTTTCTTTTCTTCAGCGCTCCTATACTGGTGACCAGGGGCTCCTTCACACTTGCTGGATACATTTGAAAAATGATTAGCCAGGGCATTGCTAACTTCCTTTGCTTCAGTTACATACTGGCCATTCACCTTCAACACTGGTGGTGGGTTGGGGGTGAATTTGCCAGCTATCTTTTTTACTTTCCTCCACACAGAAGATGGTGGTGTTCTACTGTTAATGGAGGAAACAAAAGACATCCATGACTGGCGCCTTGCTTCTTTCATGGCACGACGGAACTGTGCTCTACATTTCTTGTACATAATTAAATTCTCATCAGTTCTGCGTCTACGCAATCGTGTTAAAGATCTTCTTGTGGCTCTGTGCAGGGCAGTTAGTTCTGAAGACCACCACGGGACTGGTCGTCGTTTGAATAACCCTGTTGTTTTGGGAATTGAATTGACTCCTGCTGTATGGAGAGTTCCATTCAGTAAGTCTATGGCATCATCGATATTTTCAACTTGTCCTGCATCCCCCTCAATTTCGCTTAGCTCACGAAATTTACCCCAGTCCGCCTTGTCAAGATTCCATCGTGGCGATCCCTGTAAAGGTGGACCATTGTTGGTGTTTATAATGATTGGTGCGTGATCACTAGTATGCCAATCATCTAATGTTCTCCAATCGAAGTCGAGAAGGCAATTAGAGCTTACGATTGCTAGGTCAATACATGACAAGCTACCTGTCTGGACATGAAAGTGTGTGGGCTCTCCTGTATTAAGGAGTCCCACATCTTCATTTTCCACAATTGATGATATGATATTTCCCCTCGTGTTTGCTAAAACATCACCCCACAAAGGATGTCTACCATTCAAATCTCCAAGTAAAAGAAAAGGTTGAGGGAGTTGTTGAATCACCTCCACTAAGTTGTCATACAAAATGTTATCATTTGGAGGCAAGTACAGAGAACAAATTGTATATTTTCGCCCTATGTCGATCTGTACAACCACTGCCTGCAGAGGTGTACGAATAGACAGAGAAACTTGGGGAACATCTCGACGAACGTATATGAGACTTCCGCCATGGCTCCCCACTTGGTGATCATATGGTGTCCTATAACTAATGTATTCGCGAGGACATGGGGTATTATGATCAAGTTTGCTCTCCTGTAGACAAATAATTATGGGGGAATGCTCATGAATAAGGAGCTTAAGTTCTTCATATTTGGCCCTTAAACCCTGACAATTCCATTGCAAAATGGAGGAAAAAACTATGGTTTATAATTTGGTAGACCCCTTGGATGGAGTCTTCCCATTAGCAGTTTTTGATCTAACACTATTTTTAGGTGGTTTTATTAAAGAAGGTCTTGATAGATTGGGTTTAGAATTTATGATTTTCTTTTTGTCTTTTTGATCTGATTGTTGAGGAGGTTGGTGGACCTCCACTTGAATTTCCGATTTATTTAAATTTACTTCCAGATCAGAAATATCAACAGACAAATCATCATATTTATTTGACGTCGTAATTTTGATATTTCTTATGGAAGGGGGTGAGAGAGATGGAGGTCTCTCTCTTTTCCGATTAGTAGGTTTCGAGCTACCAGGTTTTTGCACCTTCCCCAATACAGGTGCACCTGGTAACTTAGTGTCAGGTGGCATCTCCATCAAATCAGGCAAGGACATGGCCTGGGAGAGGTTAGTACTAATGTTAGTAATGGGGGACGAAGGCTGTACAGAAATGGGCAATGACCCAATTTTAATACGCTGTGGCAAAGCCTCAGAAGGCAATACGATTACTTTGTCATGCAGTACTTTATCATCAAAGGTTGTATTTCTTTTCTTAGAATTACTGGCAGTGCTAGGTGGGGTTGCTGTCTCCTGTGGTAAATTTACCTTTGATTTTAAGGCCTTTGCATAGCTGGTTGATTTATTCAACATTCTTTTTGCATGTCCCACACTTATGTGTTCTAAACTTGATTTGTTTAGGGCAGCTTCCTCCAACTTATACAGTTCGCATATCCTATCAGTTGATTTATGATTCAAATTGCAATTTGAACACCTGGCCTCAAGTGTACATTCTCCATGATAAGTTTTGGAGCAAATACCACACATTTTTCCATTTTTGCAAACTTTGGATGGGTGTCCAAATTTAAAACAATTAAAACATTGCAGGGGCTTTTGTTTGAAAGGTCGAACTTTAATCCTTTCATTTTCAATAAAAATATGGAAAGGTACATCAGCATCCTGGAAAGTAAGTATAATCATTGAAGTTCCAGGAACCTTATGCACTTTCCATACATTTAATGGACACATAGAAAGTATCTCCTCCTCTGTAAATTCGTATAGGTCCTTATTAAAGACCACTCCCCTTCCATAACTAAAATTAAGATGAGGTTTCATTTCCAATGTAATTTCATCACTGCCTGTCTGTAAGTTAGACAGTATTGCAGACTGAGTCGAAGATTTGGCATGGATGAGATAACTGTTCTTCCCAAAACGAGATATATCTCCAGGTGCTATGGTTCCTACTTTTTTTTGGATAAACTTACATATCTTAAAATAATTCCCTATTATCCCTTTAGGTTCAGCTAAGAGCCACATTGGTGGTTTGGGTTTTCTCTGTGAAGGCATGGGTACATTTCTATCTTTTTCAAACCAATCAGCAGGTTTGTACACATCCAATTCCTTTGGGACCTTATCACAAAGAGCTCCCATGATGTTCAATTCGTTAATTTTGATACTACTAATATTACTTATGGCATTAAACGCTTCATCATGACTTTCAAAAGATATCCAAGAGTCCCATTTTTCATCTCCAAGTCGCATCCGTATTTTATTTTATCAATCCATAGCACTCAAATGCTCTATATATATCATCATAATTTGTCTCTAATGGGATTTGGGAAACATGAAGGAATCGTAGTTTCCCTGTGTTACCCAAATTGCTAGATTTTTTAACATCAGTAGAGTGGTCCTTTTTAGTTCGAAGGTCGTCAACAGAGTTTTCCTTAATTTCAGTAGCAGAAGTCGTCAACAGTGCCGGGGGGGAGTCAGCAAATCCAGGGGATGGGGAGTCAGTATTTGAAGGGTCCATATTTAAGGGAGGGATTTTCAGGTTTTTTTGTTGTTTTGTTGGGGTACCTGCTTGAGAATTATAAGAAAGTATCATACGTTGGAAAGGAAATTTGCATTCGCCACTATCGGCACAATGAGAGTATATTTCCCCGATGGTCCACTCCATACCCTACCCGAAGGATAGCATCAAAACAGATATAGAGGCACAGGTGTAAGCTAAACCCGCCTGTTAGGACTGAGACCAAAGTAATATGGAATCATCCTCCCCATATCTGTAATGATGGGCTTCCGGCCAAAAGCCAAGAGTCCCACCTCAAGGATTGGATCCCCCTGGATTCCGATGACCCAACCCTTGAGAGTAGTTCCGCCAAAAAGGTCCAAACCATCTTTGGGATGGCTGAGATCATCCAATACTCTCATATATAGCTTTGAATGCGAATACCTCCCAACCGTGATCCCTTCTCCCATTCATCTAAGCAGGCAGTAATAACGAATGTGGAAATATCCACGCCATTTAAATAAAATAGAAAAAATAGATAAAAAAATAAATGAACAAATAAAATAAATAAATATATATATATGCATACATCTACATATATATATATAACTAAGAAAAATAATAATCATAGAGATAGGACAGCAAGATGAAAGAAAGGAAATTTGATAAAATTAGGAGAAGGTCGAAGTAATATTAAGCAGAAGAAAAAGATGAAAGAGAGAAATTTAGATTCGAACTGGGGGAGCAATTTCCCGAAGTTCGAGAGCCCTCTTGCCCGTCACCAAGATTCAGCACGGGAATGAAATGCCGTGCTGAAGCTCAATGACTTCATCAAGGCATTCTCTCATTAAGAGGGTGAACGACGACGAGGTTCTTCTGTGGAGGACTGCGGAGATGACGAGCCAAAGAGGCGCCTCCTAACACCTTTTGTGAGGTGAAGGAAGACCTCTACGGCGAAGGGGAAGGCGAGCTTTCCGCCTTATACGCCCTCTGCGTGCCGTAAGGTCAGCGAGCTGACCATCAGCAGTCCTCCGAAGAGGAGTCTTAGTGAGTGAACACCCCTGAGGGGGAGAATCACTGGCAGGAAAGACCGTAGGACTTAGTTTCTCCCTCGAAGGATATTCAGAGGGGGAAACTAAGCCTTCAGCTACAGCAGCAACATCAGAAGCAGATGTTTGAGATAACACATCAGAAGCCTTTGTCACAACAACGTAGACGATAAGACAGATTGGGGGCCGTAAGGTCAGCAAGCTGACCATCAGCAGTCCTCCGAAGAGGAGTCTCAGTGAGTGAACACCCCCGAGGGGGAGAATCACCGGCAGGAGAGACCGTAGGACATAGTTTCTCCCTCGAAGGATATTCAGAGGGGAAACTAAGCCTTCAGCTACCGCAGCAACATCAGAAGCAGAGGTCTGAGATAACACATCAGAAGCCTCTGTCACAACAACGTCAACGATAGACAGAGGATCGGTCTCTGCTACCGCCGGCGACTGTTTGACGGCTGCTCCCAACTTGATCATGTCAAACAGAGCTTCCTTTGAGGGCAAATCCTGAAGCCCCAAGGAAGCCCAAAGCTGTAACAAATCATTATTATTAACAGACAAAAAGAAATATCCTCCTCCAGGGGAGGAGGAGGAGCTGCCTCGCTATGGGAGGCAACTCCCTCTCCCACACCCCAGGATCGGTCAACAGAACTAAGGTCTATGCTACCACTCGACGGCTTCTCGGGAGAAACCGATCGAGTGGGAGCTTTGGAGGAGGTTTGGGCAATGGAGGAAGAGTCCTTGGGATTTTCTCTTTTCTAAGAAACCTTTGAAGGAGAAATATCCCCTTTGGACTACTTCTGGCGCCGAGAAAACCTCTCCCACTGGGAGGTAGACCACTCCCTACACTCACCACATACGTTAACACTATCACACCGTTGGCCCCTACAATGAGGACACAAGGTGTGGGGATCTGTGTCGACCGCCGACATAAATGTGCCACAAGGGCGGTCAGGTAAACCAGGACACTTACGCATGTTGGCAGAGGCCAACTTCACAAGCACTCTGGAAAAAGAAAAAGCAAAGAAAGATTAATAATGGCTGATCAACAAAAGCGAGGGTGAAAGCGGACACGTCCGACCGTCACCCGAGCCGATGGCAAAGTGAGCTAAATCACAGGTGTGTGTGAGGGCGGGGGGGTTAGCAAGCTACCCCTCCTCACCCCCCCCCCCGCTAACTAGCGGTGGGGTAGTAAACCCTCATTAAAAATCTAATGGCTCGTCATTTCAGCTATGCCGAAAGTAATTACCCATATTAAATAGCGTGGTTTGTATTTCAGTTACGGAACAAAATAACATTAAATCACTGCTGCTATGTTCTGGCAAGCAGTGCAAGCTGAGCTGCGCTTTCAAGCCCAGTGGATCATTACATATAATGTAGTAATTTAAAGGTACGGTAGTTGAAAAATTATATTTTCATTGATAAAATAAATTTTTGAACATACTTACCCGGTAGTTATATATATAGCTTACGTCCCGATGTCAACGGCAGAAAATTCGAAACTCGCGCCAACCGCCAGTTGGATAGACAGGTGTACCACCCCTGCACCCTAGCGAGGTACCTGGGAACCATTCCAGTGACCCTCATATATTCCATGCCTCTAGTCTCTAGAGGGGAGGAGGGTGGGACTAAAATTATATGTAACTACCAGGTAAGTATGTTCAAAAATTTATTTTATTAATGAAAATATCATTTTTAAACACAAGACTTACCCGATAGTTATATATATAGCTGATTAACACCTTTGGTGGAGGGTTAGAGACAGCTAGCATATCTGGAATTCTACTTAAAGAGTTAATTAAAACAAAACTTAAGGGTTCGTACCTGATAAGGAAGCTGACTTCAATGATACTCTGCCTCATTATGTCTGCTAGCCTTATGAGATCCAGCGATCCTCCCAGGGGGCTGAAGACCTGGAAGGGACTGTCAAACCGGTGTCAAAACCTCATCATGACAGAACCTCCTCCAATAACCAAATCCGGGTGCTCTCATGGCACAAACATGACCACCTGACAAAATCAATGATTGTGGAAGACTGTCACAATCTCCACAAACAACCAAAAAAAACAATTAAAAGTACCAAGAGAAGAAAAGGTTATTGGGATTATGGGAACATAGTGGTGGATCCTTCACCCACTATTGCACTCGCTGCTATGAATGGACCCAGAGTGAAACAGTCCTCATAACAAGTCTGAACACCTTTCAAATAATACGACGCGAACACGGATTTGCTCCTCCAGAAGGTCGTGTCCATTATGCTTTGCAGAGATCTGTTCTGCCTGAAAGCAGCCGACGTTGTCACCGCTCTGACCTCATGCGACTTGACCTTTAAAAGCCCAAGGTCTGATTCATTACAATGAATATGACCTTCCCTAATTAAAAGCCTGACGAAATAAGACAAGGCGTTTTTAGACATCTGTAAAGAGGGCTTCCTGACTGAACACCACAAAGATTCAGACTTGCCTCGTAAATCTCTTGTTCTCTCCAAGTAGCATCTTAGAGCTCTAACTGGGCACAAGACACTTTCTACCTCATCTCCAACCAGATCCGTAAGATTTGGAATCTCGAATGCTTTAGGCCAAGGTTGAGAAGGGCGTTCGTTTTTGGCAAGAAAGCCTAACTGCAAGGAACAGACAGCTTTGCCATTACGAAATCCGATGTTTTTGCTAAACGCATGGATCTCGCTCACTCTTTTGGCCGTCGCAAGACTGACCAAAAATAAAGTCTTCATAGAGAAGTCTTTCAAGGAAGTTGAACCCAGTGGCTCAAACCTGTCGCTCATGAGAAATTTCAAAACAATATCCAGATTCCAGGCTGGAGAATCTTGGATCCGACGTTTTGAAGTCTCGGAAGACTTGAGAAGCTCTTGTAGATCCTTATTGTCAGAGAGGTCAAGGCTTCTATGCCTAAACACAGTAGCTAACATACTCCTATAGCCTTTGATAGTAGAGGAGGAGAAATTGCATTTCCTTCGAAGGTAAAGCAGGAAATCTGCAATTTGAGCTACAGAGGTACTGGATGAGGAAAGAGAGTTGACTCTACACCACTCTCTGAAAACCTTCCACTTAGATTGATAGACCTTGATGGTCGAAGTCCTTCTTGCTCTCGCAATATCTTAAGCTTCCTCCTTCAAAAAGCCTCTAGATCTAGCGAGTCTCTCGATAGTCTGAAGGCAGTCAGCTGAAGAGCGTGGAGATTTTGATGCAATCTTTCCAAGTGGGGTTGTCTGAGAACATCTGCTCTTAGAGGAAGAATTCTTGGGGTGTCTATCACCCATTCCAGTACCTCTGTGAACCATTCTCTTGACGGCCAATAGGGAGCCACAAGGGTCATCCTGGTTCCTTTGGATGTCACAAATTTCTGTATTACCCTGTACAGGATCTTGTAAGGAGGGAATGCATAGAGATCTAGATTGGACCAGTCCAAAAGAAACGCGTCTATGTGGACTGCTTCCGGATCTGGAACAGGGGAGCAATAAGCCTCTAGCCTCTTCGTCTTTGAGGTTGCGAAGAGGTCTATGCAAGGACGACCCCAAAGACGCCACAGGCTCTTGCACACCTGAAGGTTGAGGGTCCACTCTGTTGGAAGGATCTGATTCCATCTGCTGAGACTGTCTGCCATAACGTTTTTCTCCCCTTGAATGAAACGCGTGAAAAGAATAATATTTCTCTCTCTTGCCCACATCAGGAGAGTCCTTGACGTCTCGTACAGAGAAATCGAGTGTGTTCCCCCTTGTTTCGAGATGTACGCCGATGCTGTCGTGTTGTCCGAATTGACCTGAACTACTTTGTTGGTGACTAAAGCCTCGAAACCTCTGAGGGCTAAAAGCACTGCCAATAACTCCTTGTGGTTGATATGCAAAGATTTCTGGGGTTCTGTCCAAAGACCCGAGACTTCTAATTTGTCTAGAGTTGCTCCCCATCCCATGTCCGAGGCGTCGCAGCATAACACAAGATCTGGGCTTTTCATTGACAAATCGAGGCCCTCCTGGAAATTGTCTGATTCCTCCCACCACCGAAGGCAGACTTTGATGGGGTTCGTGATAGGAATGGAAATCGATTCTAAGTCCCTCTCCTTGTCACAATGGCTGTTGAGATGGAACTGGAGAGGACGAAGGTTCAGCCTTCCCAGTGGGACGAACTGCTCCAAGGAGGAGAGGGTTCCAATCAGACTCATCCATTTCATTGCTGAGCAAACTTGCTTGCTTTGAAACGAACTCAGTTTCAACTTGGCTTGCTCTATCCTTGAGGGAGACGGAAAAGCCCGAAAAATCTGACTCCGTATCGTCATCCCCAAATATAGAATCTCTTGAGATGGAACCAAGAGAGACTTTTCCTTGTTTACCAGGAGACCAAGCTCTTCCGCAAGGTCCAAGGTCGTCTGAAGATCCTTCAGGCAGTGATTGTAAGAGTGCGCTCTGAGAAGCCAGTCGTCGAGATACAGGGAGGCTCTTATGCCCCTTGAATGTAAGATCTTTGCTACATTCAGCATGAGCTTCATAAAGATCTGAGGTGCTGTGCAAAGACCGAAGCATAGGGCTCTGAATTGGAAGACGTCTCCAATGAAAACGAACCTGAGGTAGGGTCTGAAGCTCGGATGGATGGGGATGTGAAGTAGGCGTCCCGAAGGTCCAATGAGACCATCCAGTAGTCCCTCCTTACTGCTGCTAACACTGACTTCGAAGTCTCCAAGGTGAACTTTGTTTTGATGATGAACCTGTTCAGCGCACTCACGTCCAGAACTGGACGCCATCCCCCCGAGTTCTTGGGTACCAGGAATAGCCGATTGTAGAAACCAGGTGAACGGATATCCTGAACCTTCTCTATGGCCCCTTTCTCTAACATAAGAGACACTTGGTTCGAAAGAGCTTGTCTCTTTGCCTCCTCCCTGTATCTGGGAGAGAGATCCATGGGCACTGAGACCAGGGGAGGGCTCCCTAGAAAGGGGATCTTGTAACCCTCCCTCAAGATCTGAATTGACCATTGGTCTGCCCCTCTCTTCTCCCACGCTTGCCAGAATTTGAGGAGTCTGGCACCCAGTGCCTGAAGGCGAAAGCAGTCAGACACTGCTTCGCCCTGCCCTGAAACCTCTTCTCTTACTCCTTCTAGCATCAGGTCTGGAGCTACCCCTACTAGAAGATCTTCCTCGAAAGTGCTGGGAAAACTTAGGAAAAGTATCTTCCTTAGACTTGCGGCTGACAAAAGAGGAAGGTAAATCCTTTCTAGCGGACTTGGAGACAAGATCCTGAGTGGCCTTCTGAGCTAAAGCTGCAGAGATCTCCCTGATAAGTTCTTGCGGGAACAGTTATGGAGAAAGAGGAGCATATAAGAGTTCGGACTTCTGGAAGGGAGTCACCCCCAGCGAAAGAAAAGAGCAAAGTTGGTCTCTTTTCTTAAGGATGCCTGCGGAAAAAAGAGCTGCAAGCTCATTAGCGCCATCCCTTAAGGCCTTGTCCATGCACGACATCAAATGGACCAGGGCAGAGGTATCCCCCTCTTTAAAAGCCTCAACTTTCTTACCCAAGGCCCCCAGTGTCCAGTCTAGGAAGTTAAAAACTTCAAAGGCCCTAAAAATTCCTTTGAGAAGGTGGTCCATCTCTGAAGTGGACCAAAAAATTTTGGTCTTCCTCATGGCCGACCGACGAGGAGCGTCTACGAGGCTTGAGAAATCTCCCTGGGCAGAGGCAGGAATCCCCAAGCCGAGAACTTCTCCCGTCTCGTACCAGATGCTCGACCTCGAAGCCAGTCTAGCTGGAGGAAAGGAAAAAGATGTCTTTCCTAAGGCCTTCTTGGACTGTAACCAGTCACCCATTAATTTCAGAGCTCTCTTGGACGAACGTGACAGAACCATCTTCGTAAAACGGGCTTTCTTAGAGGCTTTCCCTAAAGTAAACTCAGAAGGAGGAAAAGCGCGGAGCTATAGGCACAAAAAAGTCCGAAAACTCTTCTGTAAAAACTTTCATAAGTTTTTTAAGATCAGCCGAATGACGGAAAGAAACAGAATCCTCGTCTTCTGAAATGTCATCAAACTCCAAAGGAGAAAGCTGCGCTTCTACTTCATTCTCCAGCGACGTTCCTCCGGGAGCAGAAGGGTTAAGAGCGGTATCAATATGAGAAAAAATCTGAGTGCCAACCGCAACAGAAACAGTCTCATTGCGAACAGTAACAGGCGGCAGAGTCGCGTGTCGCTCAACCGAACGCTCGCGATCAGTCCGATCGGAGGCGAGAAGTTCCTGTACATGAACCGCATCAATGTCTTGAAAAGGATAAGGCTCCTCCTCGTAGTCCAAACTAACATCCGAGATATGACCAGGGAAAGGACGTTCAGGATCATATTCAGAAACACGCTTGCCGTCAACCACTGGCAAGCAATCGGAACTACGAATTACTCGTTGTTCAGCGACTCGTTCAACTGTAACCATCCCAGAAAAGCAACCTGAAGGACGCTCACTAAAGTAATTGGCAGAGAGGGAAACTTCCTGAAGGATAGGACGTTTGGCAGCCTGTTTAAAAGGACGTTCGGTAGCCTGTTTGCAAGGACGTTCGGCAGTCTGAACCTGAGGATCGGCAGCCTGTTCAGGAGGAAGTTCAGGAGCCTGAGTCGAAGGGCGATCAAAAACCTGTTTAACAGGACGTCCGACATCCTCCTTAGAAGAACGCACAGGCACACAGTCTCGAACACGTTCAATAGAAGAACCGTGGACCGCGGACTTAGGAAAACGATCACGATCGCTTCCTAAAGGCCGTTCGAATCGGCTAGCAGGAAGCTTCGAACCCCGAGTACGAGGCCGCTCGGAAACACAACCTGGCTCACTTCTCCGATCACGATCGCTGATACAAGATTTGTCGTTACGCTGGTATGATTGCATAAAGGAAGAGAGTTGCTTCTGCTTTGCATGTCTTGAAGAAAAACAAAGTCAGGATCCTAACGTTGCGAAATCGGCGATGAGGTCATAACGTTCTCCTCACCTCTAAACGGAATAGAGCCAGAAGGATCCTTGGGAACGTCCAGAGTCCTAAAAGGACGTTTGGTCGGGGGGCTTTCAAAAGGCTCTGGAGAATCCCAATGACTGCATCCAGGCTTAGAACTAACAGGACGTCGATAGGCCGTATCATAGGATCTCTTAAGAGGCCTGGAAGCGAGCTTCCAGCCTCTTTTAGACAAGGGGTCATCCGAAGACGACGAAAAACACTCAACCTCACCTTTCCGATGGTGAGGGCGAACGTCCTGGGAGGCGCCCAAAGGTACGTTCGAGGGGACGTCTGCTCGTTTGTTAAAGCCTCTCGACTCCTTTCGCCTTTCGACATTCCTTCTCCCAGGGGTTGGGGAGCTTGGAAGAGGTCTAGGACTAGGAGGACGACAGACACGAGCAGGCGCACCCTCCACTGCACTTAACTTCACTGCACTTGCACCTTCACCTTTCAAAAGACACTCATCGGACATCAACTGTGTCCTGTCCGCAGCCAAAGATTCAACTTTAGCGCCAAGAGCTTGAATGGCCACAAACATATCCTTAAGGGAAGGTTCCTTAGCAATTGCAATAGTGGAATCAGGATCTACCACTACAGGTGAAGGAATAGGATCAATGACATGGGAGGAGGAAATATCTCTAGAAGAGCGAGAAGAACTACGCCTCAATCTATCCCTTTTAAGTTTACGCCTGTATTTATCAAAATTAATCCATTCATGCTCTGACAACAAAACACATTCGTCACAGCGATCACCTAAATCACACTCTTTACCCCTACAAGCAACACAAGAGAGAATGGGGGTCGAGAGGCTTTAGCCAAACGGGTCTTACACCCACTAGTCACACATAACCTAAAAGTAATAGGGGGGGGGGGTGGCCATTTTGAAAATTTGAAGAGAATTAAGACAAGCAAAGGTCAAAAATCATCTAATCACAACAAAACCAAGAAATATCCAAAGCGAGATAAAAAACAAGAGGGAGTCAATAACCAAAGATTTGTACTTCACCAAAAAAAAACGATCAGTAATGACGGAGTAGAATTCACGTGTCGCCGCTAGCGACGGCAGGGAATATATGAGGGTCACTGGAATGGTTCCCAGGTACCTCGCTAGGGTGCAGAGGTGGTACACCTGGCTATCCAACTGGCGGTTGGCGCGAGTTTCGAATTTTCTGCCGTTGACGTCACGACGTAAGCTATATATAAAACTACCGGGTAAGTCTTGTGTTTAAAAAAACTCAATTAATAGGATCATCACTCTAGAATCCCCACCTGTAGAATCGTCACCCCAAGGCATCTCACCTGTAGAATTGTCACTCTGAAGGACCTTGTGATGACAATTCTACAAGTGATCCAAAATGGTTAAAATACGATACTTTAATTACTAGCGAAACTGGGATTCCCTATAAGAAATGGACAAACCCTGGCTAGTTTGGCAATTTCCTCTATATGTTTACATTTGGGAGACTGATGGTGATTTAATGGCATTGCTTGAGTTTGCTTTTGCAAGGTTTATTTATGTATGACGCAATAATTACTTGGCCATTTTAACCAACCACAAGCTTCCAAATATTCGCACACAAGTTCTTGGATGTGGTTCAACAACAACCATTTTTCTTTTTCATCCTCCCTCACAGTTTCAACTCCATCCCCATCACAAAGACGTCTCCAGGAGGGAAGTACAATCTATTCTGAAATTTAGTGTTATTTAATCTATGTTGGTAATTGATTACGATAAAAACACCGTTAAGTGTATAGCCATTGTTGCTCATGTTATATTAAAAGATAAAACCGAAATACTGACCCACGTAGCTGATGAGCACAGCACATCCATGTACTACTGCCAGAACATAGCAGTGAGATTATGTTTATTTGCAAACGAAGTGAGCTACGTGAATTAAAATTCATTAGAATGCAGTAAATCAGAGAATTGTGACATTTAAATTTTCAGCCACTTACATGAACCATATATTTTTCCCACCGGTTATCTTGCGATTATTTTGAAGTTCTGACAAATATTGCTGCAAACAAACTGTTTTTGGCATTCTATATCCCAAAAACCAATTGTTATCTCACTGTTGTCCCCCATAATTGTCTTTATATAAGGGGGTCCAAAAAGTCAAAAGCATAAAACACAATAGTTAAAATAATGGTAAATATATAATACTTTAAGTTCTAGCCAAATATATGAACCATAAATTTTTCTTACTCGCTGTCTTATGTTTTATGCATTTCTGACCATGATCACTATATTGGGGCAAACCACCCGTTCATGAGTTTTTGGACCCCATTATATATAGACAATTATGGGGGACCCCAGTGGGAAACAAGTTTTTTTGGGGGGGTGGGGAAATGCCAAAACAACTAGTAATTTGCAACAATAATAATCGTCGGAAATGCAAAACAAACACTAGATAACTAGTTGGAAAAATATATGGTCCTTGTAAATGGTTGAAAATTAAAGTATTATAATTATCTAGGATTCACTTCACGTCCTTCTAATGGTTTTTGCTCAGCCGTGCCATCGTTTCGCTCGCGAGAAAAGAAAAACTGCAACCTCCCTATGTACTGGCAAGCAGTAATGTTGGGCTGTGTTCACAATCCCGGTGGCTCATTATTTCGGGCTAATTTTTTCTTTTTACTTTCACATGAGTAACAATAGCTATACACTGAGTGGAGAGCATTTCTATCCTAATTAATTGCTGGCATAGATGAAATAGACTGTACTTCCCTTGAGTTCCCTCTTGGAGACATCTTTTTGGTGGTTTAACTCAAACTGAAAGGAAGAGTAAAAAAAAAAAAAAATGGCTGCTGTAGATCATCCAGGAACTTTTTCATAAATATTTGGAAGCTCTTAATTGGCTAAAAAAAAAAAAAACCAGGTAATGATTGCGTCATACAAAAAGCAGATAAGCTGGCAAAGATAGACTTCACCTTTTAATCGACCAATACGTAAGTTATTATGCACCAGCCCCCATTAAGCATATAGAGAAAAATTTTGAGATATGGGAGCCCTCTAGGAGAATAGAGAAAATGATGTAAATTGAGATTAGCTGTAACAAACACACGCCACCTAACCTATCCTAGGAGAAAACATGCATATTATGAGACACTTTCTATCCTACACAAACTCATCTAACCTAAACTAGTCAAAAACATGGGTATGTGCTTACAAGACCACGCTCTCCATTTGCTCCAAAATTATTTAGGCTGGCAGCTCTCCTCTTCTTGTACAGTAATTAGGAGGTTCTTTAAATGCTGGAAAAGCAAAAATTGGGTAGATATGTTGAGCAACAGTGGTAGAGGTTATAAAAAAAAACTAGCTTGGTTTCCTCACTAAACAGCTTGGAACTGGCATCAACATAGTCAACCCAACTGAAGTTCGTGATGCCAGCGTACATAAACAGAAATTCGAGATGCCTGCGTACATATGATATACATTCAAAATATATACTAAGTTAAAAATGGAGTAATTACTCAAGTGTCCATAAAATATACAATTCACAAAGTGACTTTTTGGTGCAATTACTCAATTTTCTATTTGGTAAATATTTTGAATATACAGTATATCAAATGTGCGCTGGCATCATGAACATCTGTTTACGTACGGTGGCATCACAAACTTCTGTTTGGGGTATGTTGATGTCAGTTCCAAGTCGTTTAGTGAGGAAACCAAGCTAGTTTTTTATAACCCCTCTCCCCCCCTCCCTCAACATGTTAAAAATTTTTTTCTACTTTCCCGGCATTTAAAGAATCGGTTAATGTCTAGGAGAGGGCCGCATGAAGATATCAGTGATATTCAATTTATTTTTACTAGAATGTGTAGGAATGTATGTAAATAGTGGTATACGAGTGAGATAATTTAGTGAAAATCAATAATAGTCAAAACATCGACGATCAAATTCCCAGATTTTTTCCAAGTCTGTTGTTACTGTTGACTGTGTCTTGTTTTTGCTCAAATGAGCCCTGTAACCACTAAAATCAGCAGACAAACTAGTCCACTATGAAGTCTTACACGTTTGGCCAATCACAGCGCCTATCCACTATGACGTCATACATGTTTAGCCAATCACAGCGCAACAATACAACAGCGCGGCAATACATTCTCTTACCCAGGCATTTCATTTCGTTTTTAGACATGGTGGCCATAGCAAGCACGTCATCTCATGTTACACAAGAAGTTGAAAGTCCATCTTCTTGTCCTGACTGTTTCCTAAATTACAATGAATTTGTGTAACTTATTCTGGAAAACTAGTGGATTTGTGCCAGAGAGACAATTTAATTTTACAAAATAAAAATTGTCCTGCATGTCAAGGAACCTTCGCAACGGCTTCACGTTTTCCTCAAAGCAGCAGCACATCTTTATCAACCAACAATTTAAGGTAAGCTTTATTAATTTATGGAGTATATTATAATGGTGATAGTATAACGATGTATACAGCAGTACCATCACTTTGGATTTGGTTTGATGGATGTGATAGGTAGTGTCCTTAAGGGGGGGGTCGCAGGGGGGGCGAAGCCCCCCCCCCCCCGGTAGGGGTACAGGGCCTCTAGGCTAGGTTAGGTGGGTGTATTAGGTTCGGTGGTGCCCTGAAAATCACTGTGGCCTTTAGGGGGGGTCGCAGGGGGGGTGCCCCCCCCCTGGTAGGCCTAGGTAGGGGTACAGGCCTCCCAGGGTAGGTTAGTTGGTTGTATAAGGTTCGGTAGTGCCCCGAAAAATCACTTTTCTCCTCCTCCCCCCACCCGAAAACCCCGCTTCCCACTGGGGTCCCCCATAATTGTAGTAGTAGGTTTATGCTTATATTTTGTGTGTAAGAGTTAAGTCTTAGTTTCTTTTTTATTCATTTCCTCATGTTTCTATGCAATGTGCAACAATAATCTGGTTGTTTTTTGCCGTTTTTCGTCATTAATACTTGAAAAACGGGTGCGGCCTTCTCCTAGACATTTACCAAAGAATCTTCTACTTACTGTACAAGAAGAAGAGAGCTGCAGAACTGCACAATTTAGGAGTAAATGGAAAGCGTGGTCTTGTAAACAAATACTTAAGATAAACTGTCTAACCAAATTACACCTACCTAACCTAAGGGTTGGGCCTACTTAATTTGGCCCCCGGCCGCCTTTCCTCATATGGAAAGGTGGAAAACTACTCCACAAAGCAAAATACAACTTTTGGTAAGCCAATTAATTTACAGACGACTGTAATGTACACGAAAACGTCCAATATCGAAAAAAAAAAACAGATGAGAATCTACTACTGCACGTCTGAACAACGAATTCCGAGGTAGTCAACTGACCACTTAAAATCATTAGAAGGACGAAAGACAAAATTGCTGTTAATTTGATAATCTTGAAAAAAAGCAAGCAACCATCTTTCAGCATTTTTACCGTGCCCATAATTCATAACCAAAGAAAGACGAGAAGGTATATTTACCCACATTGCATTGACAAAAACAATGAGATATTAATAAGGAGCAATATTCATCAGCAAATATTTCAAGGAACAATATTTTCGTAACCCTTAATTTGTGAAAGATTCAAGTAAGTTTTTCGTATAAATCTAAATATATGACAAGTACAATAACAATAGATACCAGAAGTTGGCCGGAACTGAAACAATTTTATATATATATAACTCGATATAAAAATATTTCACAAAGATGGCGAAAAAGATCATTTCAAAAACTAGACATCTGTTTAATTGTTTAAAATTTAAATACCCTACAGCTTATTAATCAGATATTCATCAAACAAATGAATTGGACTTACGCAGTAGGCTTACATAGGATTTGGACTTAGGATTTTATGCCATAAGTAAAATACCATGGCCTATGGCCGACGATTTGAAACAGAGCAGGCCTACCAGCATTCCAAATACATATCTATCCATTTATTATTTATAAATAGATCTAACGATACTTGCATACCCGACCTGGTATCTAAATTAACGGTACCCAACTTGGGAAAAATATGGAACCTTTAATTACCTAAAATGCTGTAAATGTTGAGAGGTTATTCTTGTTTTCGTCTTCCTCCATTACAACCGGAAATGTAATGACTCACCCGAGCGCGGAACAATACATTTTGCAGGAATGTTGGAACGTAGAAATATTTTCGTTTGAATCTTTATTTAATCGTATCTTTTTTTTTTAAATACCATGATATAAAGATAGGGAAAAGGTTACTATATTTAAAGCATAATTAAAATCCCATTATTCATTATAAAATAGAGTTAAGGCGATGAACTACTTTTCTGACTTCTCAAAAATTTTTGTCGGATTTTCATGCAAGAAACCAAATGCATGGACACCCTCATAGAGAGTGCACATATTTATATGTCCAAATATACACGTAGATCATACACACAACGCATGTGTAAGTTTGTGTGTATATATAAGTGTGTGTATATATATATATATATATATATATATATATATATATATATATATATATATATATATATATATATATATATATATATATATATATGCTATTAAATATTCTATTTAATTCTGGTAAGATCATCCGCTAGACATCATGTGTACGGTATATTACTACACAAAGTTAGTTGTTTGAATATATTACAAATATTTATATATATAATTTAATATCATTTGCAAATTTTCTTGTAGCTCTTACTATACGGTAAAAACCTTTGCTGCGTCCTACAATAGCAAATTGTTAAACCGTTACTTATAGGTATAACAAAAACGAATATACTGACATTGTAAAAAATAGCTTGAAGCGATTTTTCCTGAGAGTAGTATTATGATAGAAACATCGAAACATTATACGTCACAAGCTTTAACTAAGCCCACAATCCTCGCTTTGCTTTAATAAAATGGGAAAGAATATTAAAAACTAAAAATAAAACGGTAACATTTTCATTAATCTTTGCTGATCTATAGCTAATGTAAGATGGAATTCCTAATTATATATCGAATTCAAATACCAAATGACGATAAGAGAAAAAGCTTCCACAGAAGTTGTAAATGAAACGATTGAATCCCATTATTATTATTATTATTATTATTATTATTATTATTATTATTAGCCAAGCTACAACCCTAGTTGGAAAAGCAAGATGCTATAAGCCCAAGGGCTCCAATAGGGAAAAATAGCCCATTGAGGAAAGGAAACTTTCTAGTCAGTGAGGTATTCCAAAGCTTGAACAGCGAAAGTTTACTCATAAAATAGTCGAGGTTTTAGTGGTTTGTTGCCTTTTCGTAGGCACTGGAGACCCTCAAGTGACAGAGGTAGTCTATTCCATTCTATATCCATTGTTTGAAAGATTTAAGTAGGATTTTGTGAAGCGCTTTTCTCTCTCTCTCTCTCTCTCTCTCTCTCTCTCTCTCTCTCTCTCTCTCTCTCTCTCTCTCTTCTCTCTCTCTCTCTCTCTCTCTCTCTCTCTCTCAACATTTGTCATTATTATTTTCAGTGTCAATTTTTGTTAATGGCGGTCAGTATTTTATAAAATCTTTAGGTCCATTATCTTCATATAATATTATCACACTTCTCTTAATTTTTAGTGGAATTAATTCCAGCAAAATTATTGAAAATTTTGTACTTTTTATCATCAATATGACTAAATGAAATATATATTATACCTAATCTGACATATCACTTGAAATCATACCAAATCACAAAGAAGGGCACTGTAATCTTTCTGATGTCTTCCACTGTCTTGGTGTAGAGTTCTCTTGCTTGAGGGTACATTGTTCTATCTTATTTCCGTTTTTTTTTTTAGGTTTTTATAGTTTATATATGAAATATCTAATCTATTTTAATTAGTGTTCTTAAAATATCTTATTTTGATTGTTTATTACTTATCTTGTGGTTTATTTATTTCCATGTGACCAACTTTAGAGCAAACTATATGTATGCCTAGTCTCTCTCTCTCTCTCTCTCTCTCTCTCTCTCTCTCTCTCGTTATAGTGTTTCTCTAATCATGTAAAAAGTTCTCGCACGAACAAGAATCCGACAACTTTTCTATTGAATCTAGTGGAAACGAGAAAAAAGATCGAGAAAACATGGAACTTCAAACTTTGGGTTTCACGGATTACCTGCATTAATGATAATGTTATCTTTCATTATAGTTCTCTCTCTCTCTCTCTCTCTCTCTCTCTCTCTCTCTCTCTCTCTCTCTCTCTCTCTCTCTCTCTCTCTCTCTCTCTCTTTTTACTGTGTATATATATACATACATACATATATATATATATATATATATATATATATATATATATATATATATATATATATATATATATATATATATATAATATAAACATATATATACATAAATATATATATATATATATATATATATATATATATATATATATATATATATATATATACATATATATATATATAT